>NC_140170.1:16539792-16999792 GCF_963971535.1 Notolepis coatsorum | reverse complement strand
TAAAAGTATTTTATACACAAAAACAGCGTCTCGGCTGTTGTGTCTGGGCCGGGCATTGTAAAAACCCCAAAAGAAGTTCTGAGCTTCCAAGTTGTCATCGGCTAACTGTATATTACACGAGAATTGTTCTTTTCCAGTGAGTGACATCAGTGGTTCCGTCAGCGCTCAAGCCAAAGATTGGGCTTTTGGATGCTTTGCCTCTAATTTGTCGCTGAATATCATGGGCAAGCAGCTGTAAGATTTCGTTTTGGATGTTGTTGGACATCCAGTTGTCTCTCTTTTGGAGCCAATTCTTCAACTCGGGATCAGACTCGGTGCGCACTCTTTCCATCATGAGCTGCCATAACACCCCATCCCTATTTGCATCACCCCTCAGTGGAAGCCCCTGGCACCCGAGGGGGGGTATAGGGGAACAGACTCAGTTAACTCTTCAATACCTGATGCTGAGGCTGAACCTGTCGTCTCTGTCTCTCTCTGACGTTTATCAGATTTAGTGGGACTGTCACTGGGACCGGCGGGACGTTTCGAAAAATAAATCTGATATTTTTCTTTTCTGCGAGTGAGACATTCTGTGCTAGCAAAGTCTGACTACTAGCTCAAATCGACTGACTGCGCAAGCACTGTATCACAGTAGCTCAGTGGTTCGTGGCGCGTGGGAAGGGCGGGAGACGGAAGGTGAATACAATTAGTTGTTTCACCTGTCATTCAATCAGTCTGTGAGAGTCTGTCATCACTCGAAAATCTACTCGGTTTTACACTTATGATTGTGTACATACAGTAGTGTAATGAATGAATGAAAACTTTATTTAACAGATTGGAGAATGGCTACAATACAGTACGGCTCAATACACACAATATTAAAATGGTGACGTGCTTTGAGCAGGATAAACTTATAATATACAGTGTTACAGTTACAGTTTGCAATTTTTTTTGCAATAATTGAGAGGGGGTGCTGCAGCACCCCCCGCACCCCCCCTTCCCGCGTCCCTGGCTGCCAGGTGAAAAGAGAGCCACTGGCTGTCTCCGCATGTGTCGGAGGAAGCATGTGGTGGACTTCAGGGTTCCCTAGACCAGTAGGGGGAACATGCGCACAACGACCAGGTAGGGGAGGGGGAAATTGGCATAACGACTAAATTGGGATGGGGAGAAAAAGCATAGAAAATCAGGCCGGAGAAAAAGAGGATTAAAAAATAAATAAAAAAATGTATCAGACCTGAAAAATCTAAGCAAATGAATAAATGGAAGATGATTAAACAGAAGGTTTTGTAGATACAGTACTGAATTCTGCCATCCGGACACATGCCATTTGAAATATGATTATAGAATATAGAATATCAGGCCTAAAATGGTTATGCGATTAAAAATGCGATTAATTAGATTAATTAATTACAAATCCTGTAATTAATTAGATAAAAAAATGTAATCGCCTGACAGCACTAGTAAGAAATACATAAATATAGGCAATAAAATGAGATCTGAATATAAAAATACGAGAAAAATAAACAGTGTAAACAACAAGGTGCAGATGAGGGTCTGTGTGCCCCATGGGTTATATTACAGGGGTCAGGGGTCAAGGGTCAGAGGGTTACCTTCAGAAACGTGTTGATTCCTTTGGGATCCCTGTCCGGCAGCAGAGGCTTTGTGTCGCCGCGGACGGAGCCCTCTTCCTCCTCCTCCTCCTCTTCCTCCTCCACCTCCATCTCCTCCATCTCCACCTCCACCTGCTCCCTCGAAGCTCCCCTCTCCCGCGGCAACCCCCCCGAGGACCAGAGAGGGTACCCCTCTTCCCTCTCCTCCTCCTCCTCCTCTTCCTCCCGCTCCCCGATGTCCTCCAGGTTGGGTGGCGTCTCGACCGGCTTGCCCTCCATCGTGTGCGTCTCGGTGGGGAATGGGGCAGGAGGCGCGGGACGGCCCGGAGGGGGGGGGAAGGGGGACGCTCACAGGCCGGTCCCGCCCGCCCGCCCCCCTGTCACCCCTGGCGTGGTGGTGGTGGAACATAGCGGCGCGCTGGGTGGAGCGCTGACCCTCCCGTCGAGGAATCTGGCCCCTCGCTCCTGCAGGGCCTCCGTCACGCACCACATTCTCCACGCCGGCGGCTGAGTGACAGGGGGCTTCATTTTGACCCGCGTGAGAAATGTCTAGAGGGAGGGCGAGAGCCAAGGAGGGGAAGATGGTCTTAGCGATTGGGACGCGAATAGCCTCTGATGACTTGTGAAAGTCCTATTGACGACACTGTGATGATGACGGTGACGATTTTTTTACATTTTACATTTCGCCATTTACATTTTACATTTAAAATGTTTACTGTAGGGGGCGCCGACACGGCCGTCCCGGGTTCGACTCCCGGACCCGGTGAGCTTTGCCGAATGTCTTCTCCGGTCTATCTCCCATTCTTTCTCTCTCTCTCTCTCTCTCTCTCTCTCTCTCTCTCTCTCTCTCTCTCTCTCTACCGGACTGCCCGGTAGCAAAAATCAATAAAAACCTACAAAAACATAACTTCTCTGAAATTAAAATGTTTACTGTCTATTAGGGAGGTGTAGTCTGACGTCACTTTAGTTTCCCGCGCGGTCCACCCGTATATTAGGGATTTATCATTGGGAAAATACATTATCGGCTATTGTAACAGTTCTGCCACATGAACATTGAAAAGCTTTCCATTTTTTTGTTTGCACAAAATGAGTTCCCTTCTTCATTTTTGGTTGAAATAAAAGTATACATAATTATTTTACGATTAATTGCGAATTGTTTCATGTAGATTGTGGATGAACACACACAGAAAGGTACACCGTGCCGACGTTCATGCTTTATTTATTTTAAAATGAGACGGTTTTAGAAAATGTGTCCGTTGGAAAGTCATTTCAAGCGAGGTGGACCGGCCGTAAAAACCACAATGACGTAACCACTACACCTCCCTATTACTGTAGATTTTAGAATGTATACATATTTAGAATGTATATATCTGACTGTGTACTCTTATTCCTATTCTTATGTTAGATTTTTTTTACTACCTAAATATTTATTGTGAGCGATCTGTGGTGCTGAATTCCCCTCTGGTACTTTCTATTCTATTCTATTCTATTCTATTCTATTCTATTCTATTCTATTCTATTCTCTTCTACTGTAACCCATGCCTGCTGGTGTACGTGTGGCTGCCACGTGGTCAGCTGATGTGCAGTGCAGTCCTGAGGAGGGACATTATTGGTAGGAAGTCACTAATGTTGTGACTTCTTCTCTGCGGTCGGTATGTGTCACCTGTGTGTCTGGTGCTCCTGTTTACCGTCTGTTCTCAAGATACAATCTGTCTCTGTTGCTGTTGTTGTGTCGGGGTCCAGCGCTGAACAGCTGCAAAGCCAGAATGGTGTGTATGATAATAAAAAATATTAAAGGTAGAATCTGTAATGCAGTCAAACAGAAGAGCGCCTCACGTTGTTGACATTGTTTAGTTTTGGTATGATCTCTACACTACAGGGTGGAGTTGAATGAGGAGAATTGATCGATTGATTGATTGAAAACGTTATTAACAGATTGCAGAATGGGTACAATACAGTACGGCTCAATACACACAATTGTTAAGGGGATGTAGACCAGAAAAAGACTTTCGTCTTGTTTACATCAGGGTCCCCCATTTTCAATTCATAGTGACATTAATGACATACGCAACATACAGATATACAGATATATATCATAACATTTCTGACATACATGACATACAGGTATACAGTACTGTTACATTTGTGACATACAAGATATGCAAATATACAGTACTGTTAAACAGAGATCCTAACAGAAAATATATACATACAAGAGGGAGGAGACTCTACATTAGGAGGGGGTGGGTGGGTGGGAGGGGGGGGGGGGTTTGGACATTTACGGGGCCCATACAGATATATATCATGACATTTATGACAATACATGATGACATACAGGTATACAGTACTGTTACATTTGTGACATACAAGATAGGGTTGCTATTGGTGGCCACACCTCAGGTTCTGCCAGGAGAGGCTTAGAGAAATTCACATGACAATATAGCTACAGGACAGCCATAACTATAATATAATATACAACTGTGCTCCCTTCTACCCCTTCTCATACGTGTTTATGGAGGAAGACGGACTAATTTGTTTATGTTTATAGTTATACATTTAGTCTTTTCTGTAAAGATAAATAAAGATAAAATAAAATAAAATATAATATAACATAATATAATATAGTATAATAAAATATAATATAACATAATAGAATATGATATAATATAACACAATATAATATAGTATAATATAATAAAATATAATATAGTATATCACATAATATAATATATAATATAACATAATATTATAATATATTATATAATATAGTGTAATATAATATAATAGTATAACGTAATATAATATAATATAATCGTAACTTATTAAACTGTGAGTTTCTCCCGACCACTCTTGGCGGAGCCGGAGGTGTGGCCAGCAGTAGCAGCCCCTCCCCCTGGGGTGTGGCCAGCAGTAGCAGCCCCTCCCCCTGAGGTGTGGCCAGCAGTAACAGCCCCTCCCCCAGAGGTGTGGTCAGCAGTAGCAGCCCCTCCCCCACTCAACTCCCAACGCACACGTCACACCAAAACCAGAACAAATAAACAAAGTGTAATACCAAGCGGGGGCTCTTTTGCATAGAGGTCACTGTTTGACAGTGTTACAGATTCTACTTTTAACCCTTTCACTGCCACACGACAGCCGGTTAACCCTTTCACTGTGACAATACAGAAGGTTAGCTCTTTACTATCACACAACCGACGGCGATGCGCCATCATTAGCATCATTAGCTCCGCGGATTACCGTGCATCGCCGTCGGTTGTGTGATAGTAAAGGGTTAACCTTCTGTCGTGTGGCAGTGAAAGTGTTATGTACTGAATAAATATAAGTAAGTAAGTAAGTAAGTATACAAGTAAGTGACTCAAATGATCCGTTTGTCTGTGGTGGTCCTCATATCTTCATCTCATTTTACCATGATGTCGATACACTATCAATGTTTCAACAGCTCTTTTATTTATATATAAGAGATTTTAAACAAGTTCTAAGCAAGTAATTAGTAAGTAATAAGGTATTTCTTTTCTTATTCACAAAAATGCATAGTGACGTTCAGTGTCTCACTGTCTGTCTGTCTGTCTCTCTCCCTGTCTGTCTGTCTCTCTCTCTCTCTATTTCTCTCTCTCTCTCTCTCTCTCTCTCTGGCTGTCTCCTAAGCATGTCAGCACCAAAGGGAAGAGAGAGAAGTCACAGGACTATAGCGCCCTCTGCTGGCCACTCTGTAGACCTCTTTATCGTCTATAGCTACACTGTACTCACTGTGTCCAGTTGACTGTAGGAGGAGCGTATATAGACAGTAGAACTATGTCAGGGTCTGTCGTGTTGGTGATGATTGATGACGATGTGTGTGGAAACCATGGCGATGGTGATGTCACGTTGTGAGAGTCACCTGCGATGGCGTCCGAACCTGTCTGGTTAAGACTGGATCTCTGAACCCCAGACCCTCATAGTCGAGCGCTGGTTAGTTACGTCAATGTGTTGTTGCATCTGAAATAGTTATCTGGCAGAATTAATATTTGGAAACATTTGTATTTTATAATGCATAGATATAGCCTGTACTGTATAGTAGAATTACATAATGTACTGTGGAAATGTTACTTAATGTAACGCTCGAAAACTGAATTTTGAATACAATAGACTAGAGGCATACTGTTTTTAGATTCTAGTTTCCTGTATTCCACTGCATACTCGGAATGTTTGCAGATGTGTTTTTTTCACAGACGCATGTTCTGGGCCACAGATACTACTGTGGTTATGGCTACTAATATGGTTCTGAACTTGAGTTGTAGAAAAACTTGTTACTCACGTTTTTCTGTAGTAGTTAGTAGTCCAGAAGTAGTATTTCCAAAAAAATTGGTATGGCTGAAAAAACACCACATTTCATAAAAATCCGTTCATAAATGAGTGATTAGAAACGGTTTTGGTAAAAAGTGAGAGAGGTCAGAAAACTATTTTCTCATAGACTTCAATGCATTCAACGGAGAATTCTCTTCCTGTTTTGGCTCGTGACCTTTCACCTAGATCCCTGATTCGCTCATTCCCACGTGGGGTACCATTGGAAAGCCCTACTCATTCGTTACAACCCTGACCAATAATTTTCGAGAATGTAGCTTGAGAACCGCTGAACGGATTCGACAGGCAACCAATAGGGCTTTAATTCTTGTATTAAAAAATATGCACACCCGAGCCGCTAGAGGTCGCCAAAGTGCCGGTGGGCAAATTGTCCTCAAGAGGGCCCACATGTGGGCCGTTGTCACCAGTAAGCCTGTTCCTAAAGACAGAAACCTCTTCTCTCTCTGCTGCTCTGTGTCTCTTATAAAATAAAATAAAATATTTGTAAGGCCCGACAACACACGTTAATTAACGTCCCCATGGGCCGGACACGTCTTCTTTAAACAAATCAAGAAGAACAAGTCCCAATAAATCAAGAACAAAACAAAAACACCATAAAGTCAAATTTTTTTAAATAAATGCAACACTCCCAGACATACCCCACGCGAAGGTAAGGAAAAACTCACAAAAAACCTAGCAATAGGAAAAAAAGCACCACAGGCAATGTGCAGGAGAGAAACCTTAACTCATTCTGCGCCAGCCATTAGCCGGGTCCCGTTGTAGCTATGCCATGCTTTAACGATAGGAGTGCGTCACCTTGTTTGTAGAGCTATATCTATATTCTATAGCTATGGGGACAATACTATGGTAATTTGACACTGACTTTCTTCTGGCCAAGATGCAAAAAAGAGATAATTTTTCCATGCCTTAAATTCGAGTGTTATCCCGTGGTGAATATAAGTATAATTTCAGAGTGGTCTGGGGTAATTCCCGAAAGGCTGAGTTATAGCCATATACGTGAATCCTACTATAAGCTTTGGCGTTTCTTGCCTGGCCACGCTACTATTCCCAAATCAAATGTATATAATAGGTATTATGTTTCATCATGAATGCATGAAAGGGGGGGGGGGGTCGTTTCTGATTCTTTGATTGCCAGTAACGGCATTCGTATTGAACAGTAAAAACGCTGATCAGCTGGATCGGTATTAAAACATTGCACGATCAAGCTAGAATTTACGTCAGAGAGTCCTTACCTGTGATCGGGAGTATTCTGGGAGGATCTGGCCGGTACTGCACCCTCAAGGGGTCTGCACACGGCGGGCGACAGACGTCGCCTGGCGATGTGATCGCCTGTCGCTCAATGACAATCGCTTAGCCCCCCACACCAGAGGCGACCGTTCTCAGGTATAATAAGCTATGTGTCGCTCTGTTTAGCTGGGGGTGTTTCCCCCCGGGAGATATAGGAGGGCGGACCGCCGGGACCGGACGTTAGGTAACTGTTGTTGTGAAGCGGGTTAGCAGGTAGCTGTGTGTGTTGTGCAGTACGAGAGAGTATTAACCTGTAAAACCCATATTGAGCTGGAATTAAACCACCATATACGAATACAACCTCTCATCATTCTTCCTGACATTACTGTTATGGTTTGACACCGACCCCAAACGCACGACACAAGAGAGTAGGAATTCAGAGTTGCCAAAAACAAGGGCTTGTTTATTGAGACTAATTAATGAGCACAGAATAGGCAAGTCAAACAAGACAGGTACACAAGCAAGGGGGAAAATGTTCTGCTGCTCTGCAGCTTCTCCCGTGGTGGTAGTAGGGGGTAGCAGATGCTGACGTCTGAGCCGCTCTGCAGACTTCTCTCGGCAGAATCTCCGAAGTGTTGCGGGACCGAGAGAGAGAGAGAGGGAGCGAGTCAACAAGGGTGCAGGTGGAACGAGCAGGAGAACAGGAGAGGTGACTTGTACCCAAATACAAAAGTTATCCAAGTGAACTAATCTTCGTGTAAATACACACAGTGAGCAAAGTTCCACAACACAATCCCAAGTGAATATCTTCGTGTAAATACACACAGTGAGCACTGTTCCAAAACACAATCCCAAGTGAATATCTTCGGTGCAAAAATAGACACTGAGAGTGAAGTCCAAAAAACAATCCAATGTGAATAATATCTTCGGTGTGAACAACACACAGTGGGAGATGTAAAGTCCCAAAAATATTATCCCAGTGAGAACAACAAAAAGGCGATCGCTGGGTGAGTGACTGTCTGATAAAAAAGGTGGTAATCTTCAGTGTTATAGAAACACACGAAAACGGAATTTGATCAAGACAGTCAGTAAAAAACTCACCCAGACGTAGTGCGTAATGAGTGCTGGAACAGCAGCGGAGCGAGCGCGTCGCCACGGGGAAAAGGTGTCCAAGAGGAAGGCTTCTTGGAATATCCTGGAGGTAAAGCACAGAGAGCAAACAGCAGCAGCAGCAGGAAACGGAGAATGCAAACAGAGAAATATCAAAACGATCCAACAAACTTGAGTGGGGAAACGGGGTATAAATAATACGGGATTGATTGATTGACAAGCAGTGACAGCTGGGGAATGTGATTGAAAAGCGTGTGGACGGGAGAGAACCAATCAACGACGTCTCTGGGAAGAAGCGTGTGAATAGGGGAATGAAATGATTAACAGAAAACTTAAAGGGACAGAGCGAGTGGGAGAGCAGCGGACCAATCATCACAGTACTTCAAGAAGCCCGTGGTGGGGAAAGAGCCAAACCTTACAGTACCCCCCCCTCCACGGGAGCCACCCGGCGACCCACACGGCCCCGGCCTGCCCGGACGGGACCCAAGGAAGCCGGCGATCAGGGGCACTGGAGAGGGGGACAAAGACAGAGGCCCGGAGAGGGGGACCGGAGACATGGACAGAGGACCGGCGAGGGAGGCCGGAGACGGGGACTGGGACCCGACAGTGGAGGCCGGGCACAGGGACAGAGAACCGGCGAGGAGGGCCGGAGACGGGGACTGGGGCCCGACAGCGGAGGCCGGGCACGGGGACAGAGGACCGGCGAGGGAGGCCGGAGACGGGGACTGGGACCCGGTGAGGGGGCTGGACGGCACCTGAAGACACCGGGCACGACAGGAGGAGCTCCACCCCTTGATGGCACCGGAGGACCAGGCGATGTGGGGCTCGTGCAGCGCGAGCCAGGGCCTGCCCAGGACCACAGGGACAAGAGGAGAGCTGGTGACGAAAAACTGGAGCCTCTCAACGTGGTCACCAGCAACGGTGAGAAAGACTGGACAGGTGCGTTGAGTGACGTCAGCCAGGCGGCGATGATCCATTGCGAAGACCTCCAAGGGCCTCTCGAGGTCCTCAAGTGGAATGTTGGCCCGGGTGGCAAACCCAACGTCCATGAAACTCCCCTCAGCACCAGAGTCCATGAGTGCACCCACCGTCGCCCGCTGGTCCGCCCAGGCTAGGGTGACGTCCGCCAGACGGTTGGGTGGTGCACGGGTGGGGGAACAGGAAAGACGGCTCACCAGGATCTCCCGGGGTCTTGGCGAGCCTGGTCCTCTTGGCCGGGCACGGCAATTGGAGACACGGTGTCCACCCCGGCCACAGTAGAGGCAACGGCCACAGAAGAGCCTGGACTCCCGTTCGGCCGGGCTAAGGCGGTTGCGTCCCAGCTGCATGGGTTCCTCCTCGGTCACGGCTCGGGAGGGAACAAACCCACCAGTCACGGAGGGGGCAGGGCGGTCAGCACTGTAGAGGCGGCCGCCGGGAAAGGGAGCCCCTGAGCGGCGGTCGATGGCACAGTCGTAAGGCCGGCGAGGCGGAAAGACCTGAGCCCTGGACTCCCTGAAAACCCCCTCGGGGTCGTGGTACTCGGGGGGTACGTCTGGGGTACAGAAAACCTCCTCGAGGTCGTGGTCCTCGGGGGGTACGTCTGGGGTACAGAAAACCTCCTCGAGGTCGTGGTCCTCGGGGGGTACGTCTGGGGTACTGAAATCCTCCTCGAGGTCGTGGTCCTCGGGGGGTGCGTCTGGGGGTCCCCGTCGGGTTCTCTCACGTCTTCTCTCCTGGAGGCGTCCGTCGATGCGGATGGCGAGGCTGAACAGGTCCTCGAGGGAATCAGGTTCCTCCCGGGTCGCGAGCTGGTCCCTGACTGCGTCACTGAGCCCACTCATGAAGGTTAGGCGAAGTGCTGGGTCGTTCCATCCACTCTCCACCGCCGCCAGTCGAAACTCCAGGACGTAGTCAGTTACCCTGCCGCTCCCCTGTCGGAAGGTCCCCAACCGGGCTCCAGGGTCCAGACCTCGGGCTGGATGGTGGAACACTCTGCGGAGCTCCGCCACGAAGTCTGGATAGGAAAAAACAAAATCTGCCTCCATTGCCCAGGAGGAAGTGACCCACTGGGCAGCATGGCCTGAAAGCAAGTTCGTCATATAGGCCACTTGGGACCCTCTAGCAGTAAAACGGCTTGGTTGATGACGGAAAACCAACTCACATTGCATGATGAATGTGGCACACTCCTCGGGATTGCCGTTGAACAGCCGTGGGACGGAGAGACGGGGTTCCCGAGGTGCGGGATCTGCTGGGACTGCGGGGAATGCTCCTGAAGGAAGTGAGGGAATTAAAGCGTTAACGGTGTCGCTCAGCGTGTGAAGCTGAACGAGAATACCCGACTGTTGTCCTGCCAGAGCGGCCAGGGACCCTTGAATAAGCAGGACCTGCTCTCGGAGTCCCTGTACAGCAGCTGCAGCCGCATCCAGCTGTAGGCTGTGTTCCTTGGCTGACTCTAACTGGACTGCCGCTGCTGTGCTGACTCTCTTGCGGGCGCAGACCGCGCAGGCCAGTACGAACCCCTTGACGTCGTTCCTCATGGTGGGCCACCAGAATCGACGAGCCAGGAAGGAGAACGTGCGATGAACGCCCGGGTGGCAGGCGAACCGGCTGGTATGGCCCCACTGGAGGACCCGGGACCGGACTGAGTTGGGGACAAAGAGATGATTAACCGGTACATTGCCTGGAGCGCGATGGAAGCGTAGGGCACGCCTTACCACCCCCTCGATGCCCAAGGTGACTACTCTCTCTGTGTCGGCTGGGGTCGTCATATTGGTTGGATCGTAATGTTATGGTTTGACACCGACCCCAAACGCACGACACAAGAGAGTAGGAATTCAGAGTTGCCAAAAACAAGGGCTTGTTTATTGAGACTAATTAATGAGCACAGAATAGGCAAGTCAAACAAGACAGGTACACAAGCAAGGGGGAAAATGTTCTGCTGCTCTGCAGCTTCTCCCGTGGTGGTAGTAGGGGGTAGCAGATGCTGACGTCTGAGCCGCTCTGCAGACTTCTCTCGGCAGAATCTCCGAAGTGTTGCGGGACCGAGAGAGAGAGAGAGGGAGCGAGTCAACAAGGGTGCAGGTGGAACGAGCAGGAGAACAGGAGAGGTGACTTGTACCCAAATACAAAAGTTATCCAAGTGAACTAATCTTCGTGTAAATACACACAGTGAGAAAAGTTCCACAACACAATCCCAAGTGAATATCTTCGTGTAAATACACACAGTGAGCACTGTTCCAAAACACAATCCCAAGTGAATATCTTCGGTGCAAAAATAGACACTGAGAGTGAAGTCCAAAAAACAATCCAATGTGAATAATATCTTCGGTGTGAACAACACACAGTGGGAGATGTAAAGTCCCAAAAATATTATCCCAGTGAGAACAACAAAAAGGCGATCGCTGGGTGAGTGACTGTCTGATAAAAAAGGTGGTAATCTTCAGTGTTATAGAAACACACGAAAACGGAATTTGATCAAGACAGTCAGTAAAAAACTCACCCAGACGTAGTGCATAATGCGTAATAGTGCGCAGCGGAGCGAGCGCGTCGCCACGGGGAAAAGGTGTCCAAGAGGAAGGCTTCTTGGAATATCCTGGAGGTAAAGCACAGAGAGCAAACAGCAGCAGCAGCAGGAAACGGAGAATGCAAACAGAGAAATATCAAAACGATCCAACAAACTTGAGTGGGGAAACGGGGTATAAATAATACGGGATTGATTGATTGACAAGCAGTGACAGCTGGGGAATGTGATTGAAAAGCGTGTGGACGGGAGAGAACCAATCAACGACGTCTCTGGGAAGAAGCGTGTGAATAGGGGAATGAAATGATTAACAGAAAACTTAAAGGGACAGAGCGAGTGGGAGAGCAGCGGACCAATCATCACAGTACTTCAAGAAGCCCGTGGTGGGGAAAGAGCCAAACCTTACAATTACTGCATGCCTGATCGCTACGATACGTTCATTACCAACGATTGGACAAGTATTGTTATGCAGCTGCTGAGAGAGAATGTTTTTTTCACGGAAGACGCAAACTGTTTTGTTCTCAACCATCATTTTCTTTGGACAATAAACCTTACAAACTACATCAGCTGCAGCCTGGACATTAAACTCTGTCAACATCCACAACTTCTTTTGTTACCCGAGTATAAAAACATCTAGTAGGTGCATCGTGGCGCATTGTTCATTTATTAGTTAATGACAAGTGGCCACTATAGCTTCTCAAACTAACGTTATTTATTTAAATTGTTCCCGTTAATAATAATGAACATAAGTAGCATGGTAATAATACGTAGGTTATTGATCAATGAATGCATTGATAAATTAATGGTGTACAAATGATACACCAGTAGAACTTCTGTACTACTTCTACTGTAGAAGTCATGTTATTTCCTCATTGTCCTTGCTGTGTCACCTGCCGTTGCCTAAACAAATAGGATCGAGGCGATTTTTAGCCAAGCGACAGAAATAGCTGCACGACCGTCGCTTCAGAATCTCCTGCCGTGTGGGTTCTCTCATTCATAACAATGAAGGCGATACAATTCTGTCTGTCGGCTCTCTAAAAAAATCGGTCGCCTGGCTAAAATCGCTCGCCGTGTGGGGACCCCTTCAGGGTCGCAGTATGCCTTCTAACGGCAACATATGGGTCCCTGACATTGAATAGAATGTACAATAGAGAGCATCCTGACTGGCAACATCACCTCCTGGTTTGGGAATAGCACTGCACAAGACCGAAGCAGACTACAAAGAGTGACACGTTCAGCCGAACGCACAATTGGAGGGGGGCTCCCCACCCTCCAGAACATTTACAACAAGCGTTGCAGGGGCAAGGCTAAGAGAATCATTAAAGACTCCAGTCACCCGAACAACTGCCTCTTTGAACTGCTGCGGTCAGGCAAGCGATACCGGAGGCTCAAGGCGAGCACAGAAAGACTCAGAAGAAGCTTCTATCCCCAGGCCATCAGGCTGCTAAACGAACAATGAACTCTACACAACAACAACCATCAAACGCACATAGCACACACATCCACACGCACACACCCACTTTAAACAAACACACTGTAGCACCCACTCCCCACACTTTATATTTATTGATGAAGGATTGCACTACAACTCGTACACCTTACTGTAAATTGTACCTAAATTGTACCTCATCCCATTTCTGCTTTGCACTATATAGTACTGTACATTAGTACACTGCATAGTATTGTATATTATATGGTAACTCAGTTACGTCTATTCTGCATCGAACATTGTACATATGTCTATACTGAACACTGTGACCTCATTTTCTACTTCTAAATTACATGCTATACTATGTTATTTGATACTATCTTGTCTAGCACAGTCTCTGGAGCGTAACAGTAAGAAGCATTTTGTATGAAAGTATTCTGTACTTCTGTATGACAACTATTAAAGAAACTTGAATATTAAAATCGAGTATACTCGTTGTTGGCATTCAAAGGATGGCGCCCAATAACGAGTATAATCGTTGTTGGCGGGGAATGAGTTAAAAGGGCCGTTCAAGGGGGGATCTCCCTTCTTAGATGTCGGTGACAGTAGTGTTGCAATCAAACAGGCGAAACAGTTGGTAAGCATGCACATATACAGTACGTGTAATGAAACACAAATAAGTACATGCAATAGCAACTATATAAGAACATTTGAAAGATTGAAAATAGAGCTGATGACGGATCCACTTGAGGTATGGGGGCGGCTTAATCTTGCAGTGATTGACTTGTCTCTTGATCTTGCAGTGATTAACTTGTCCCTTGATCTTGCAGTGATTGACTTGTCCCTTGATCTTGCAGTGATTAGTTGAGTTAACATTGTAAATTGTATATTGCATAGTAGTGTATATAAGAACCAGTTTCTCAGGAACCTAGCATGTCTTTTTTTACCATGCATATTCTTGTGTCTTATCTATTTATTTTTTCTATGCCTATTTTATTCTATTTTATTATTGTATTTTGCACAATCAATGCGGGCATGACCACCCGCATTTCACTGTATGCCCTGGTATGTATGTGACAAATAAACCTCTTGATTCTTGATTGACTTGTCTCTGGATCTTGCAGTGATTGACTTGTCTCTGGATCTTGCAGTGATTGACTTGTCTCTGGATCTTGCAGTGATTGACTTGTCTCTGGATCTTGCAGTGATTGACTTGTCTCTTGATCTTGCAGTGATTGACTTGTCTCTTAATCTTGCAGTGATTGACTTGTCTCTGGATCTTGCAGTGATTGACTTGTCTCTGGATCTTGCAGTGATTGACTTGTCTCTGGATCTTGCAGTAATTGACTTGTCTCTGGATCTTGCAGTGATTGACTTGTCTCTGGATCTTGCAGTGATTGACTTGTCTCTGGATCTTGCAGTGATTGACATGTCTCTTGATCTTGCAGTGATTAGACCTGTGTCTAATCTACACTGGCAGACCTACTTTCAGTGAATGACGCTAAGCTAGGCTAACGGCGCGGCTGTTCCCTAAGCCTAATGCATGCACAGAGAAGAAAGGAGTATGTATCTGCTTGTCTAACTCCAGGGTAGATGGTAAATAAGGTAATTTCCTAATAAGTTGGCGTGTTACATTGAGGACCGAAGGAAGAATAGTCAACACGTTGATGATGACTAATGGAGATCCTAATAAACATAAACATAAACGTTGCTTGTTTATTTAAAACGACTTGTTCTTGTTTGTCAGGAGTGTGAGAGCTATTGTCCTATATGTTCATGTCTTTAGTATGTTTATTGTTTATCATTTGTTATAGTTTGTATTGGCCGTTTTGTCCGGATGTCGGTTATGTTCATGTTGTTTATGTCCATGTTGTTGGAAAGCGAGGCGGGGTGCCTCTCAAGGTGCTTGATCCTCGAATACATTCTGAAATGAAAAATGAATTCAGGCTCTGGATGAGTGTTCCCCCCTGCTGTCTCTCCCTCTGCGCTCCGATCTTTATTCATCTCCGTTGGCGTGGCTCTGCTCTGTCGGCACCTTGCTGTAAAAGCCTCCAGAACGCTGCAATAGAAAATGAACAATGTGAATTCTGTCCTCCAGTTATTGATGTATTGTACACAAACAATCTCATTCGTTTGAATGGATCAATATTTGGAGGACACTGAGAACTAAATGAAGAGAGAGAGAGGCATGTGCAGAGGTTGGTCATCCAGTGTACCAGGGTTTTGTCTCAGTATCTCTCTCCAAACGGGAACAGAGCTGGTGCGGACGTGGTTACTATGCTGTAGTATCTGTGCCCTCTGCATCCAACCCCTTCTGTGGATATATTAGCCCTTTACTATAGCACAACTTCGCGGATGTGGAGCTAATGATGCTAATGATGGCGCATCGCCGTCGGTTGTGTGATAGTAAAGGGTTAATAATAATAATAACTTCGTTTTATATAGCGCCTTTCAGAGGACCCAAGGTCGCTGAGGGTGGCTGTGTTACCGTGTGAGAGGGGAAGTCCAGGGCTTGGTGTTCTTGGAACCAGGCCTGTAGGTGAGGGTGAAGTTAAACCTGGCGAAGAACAGCGCCCAGCGAGCCTGGCGGGAGTTCAGGCGCTTGGCCGTCTGGACATAGGCAAGGTTCTTGTGGTCCGTCCAGACCAGGAAGGGGATCTCCGACCCCTCCAGCCAGTGCCTCCATTCCTCCAGGGCTAGTTTGACCGCCAGGAGCTCCAGGTCTCCGATGTCATAGTTGACCTCGGCTGGGGTTAGGCGGTGCGAGAAGAAAGTGCAGGGGTGCAGTTTCTGGTCGGTGACGGAGCGTTGGGAAAGAACCGCCCCCACTCCGGTGCAGGAGGCGTCCACCTCCACCACGAACTGGCGGGACGCGTCCGGCTGGACGAGGATGGGTGCGGTGGTGAAAAGCCGGCGCAGCTCAGCGAAGGCGGAGTCCACCTTGTCGGACCAGACGAAGGGCACGGAGGGCGAGGTGAGTTGGGTGAGGGGCGCCGCGACCCGGCTGTAGTCCCTGATGAAGCGCCGGTAGAAGTTAGCAAACCCCAGGAAGCGTTGGAGCTGCTTGACGTTGGTGGGACGGGGCCAGTCGGACACCGCCTTGATCTTCTCGGGGTCCGCCCGGATCTTGCCGCCCTCAATGATGTAGCCGAGGAAGCCGATGGAGGAGACGTGGAACTCACACTTCTCCATGTTGACGAACAGCTTGTTCTCCAGAAGACGCTGGAGGACCCGGCGGACGTGCTGGACATGCTCCTCCATGAAGCGGGAGAAGATCAGAATGTCATCCAAATAGACGAAAACGGAGCGGTGGAGTACGTCGCGGAGAACGTCGTTGACGAGGGCTTGAAAGACAGCAGGGGCATTGGTCAGTCCAAAGGGCATTACCTTGTACTCGAAGTGGCCGAGTGGTGTCTTAAAGGCTGTCTTCCACTCGTCTCCTTCCCGCATGCGGACAAGGTGATAGGCGTTCCTGAGGTCCAGCTTTGTGAAGATGGTGGCACCTTGCAGGGGCTCAAAAGCAAAGTTGATTAAAGGCAGGGGGTACTTGTTCTTTACTGTGATGTTGTTGAGACCCCGGTAGTCGATACAGGGGCGAAGGGAACGATCCTTCTTGGAAACGAAAAAGAATCCTGCGCCGACAGGAGAGGAGGAGGGGGTGATTATGCCCGAGGCCAAGGACTCGTGGACGTACTTCTCCATTGATTCCCTCTCTGGGCATGAGAGGTTGAACAGGCGACTAGCGGGGAGTGGCGCCCCGGGGAGTAAATCAATAGCACAGTCGTATTGGCGATGAGGAGGCAGGGAGAGAGCCTGTTGCTTGCTAAATACCGCTTTTAAATCATGGTAGGCAGGGGGAATAGCAGACAGGTCAATGTCTTCATTGGGGGGGTGAGAACCAGCGGCCCCTAGTGGCGGCCGAGCCAATTGTAGGCATGCGACGTGGCAGTGGGCGCTCCAGCTGGCCCCAGGGCGGTAGGCCAATTGATAACGGGGTTGTGTAATTTGAGCCAAGGCATGCCCAGGACAATGGGATTGTGGTAACATGAAACCGAATATCCTCGCTGTGATTTCCGGATAACAGGAGGCGGAGGGGTACGGTGTGGCGAGTTATCCGTGTGAGCAGTTTCCCGTTTAACCCGCTGGCGTCACGGGGAATCGGCAAGGCGTCAGTGGCGATGTGGTAACGGGAGACTACCCCGGCGTCGATGAGGTTCTCGCCGGCCCCTGAGTCAACCAGGGCAGATAGCGGGAGCGATTGGTTATTTAGCGTAGCGTAGCGCTGAATAGCATGTTTGGGCCGGAGCTGGGAGCGATATCAAGACTCGAACAGACGCCCAGCGCTACTGTCGAGCCCCCGCGAAGCGGGCATGAGACAACGGAGTGACCTATTTGGCCACAGTACAGACATGCTCCTGTGGCGAGCCTGTGTCGGTGTTCGCTGGGGGGAAGGCGTGAGCGGTCGAGATCCATGGGCTCGGAGGAACTACTTTCAGCGCGGGCGATGCGGGGAGAGCGAGTCGGGCCGGGTATAGGCGGAAGAGTGGTGCTAGCTTTCTCTCGACGACCTTCACGAAGACGCATGTCCAGTTCCCTGGCCAAATGGATTATCTCGTTTAGGGAGTTTGGTTTCTCCTTGGACGCGAGTTCGTCCTTTATAACGTCGCTCAAGCCTTGGCGGAAGGCGCCTCGCAGTGGCGTGTTCCCCCAGTCAGAGCCGGCTGCTAGAATGTGGAACTCGATAGCATATTCGCTCACACTGCAACCTTCTTGGCGGATCGTAAAACAAGCCGGAGGCCCCCTCTAAGCCACCTGGAGGGTGGTCGAATACTTTACGCATGTCGTCGACATACTCGGAGTACGAATGGCAAAGGAAGGAATCGTTGAAGTGGAGAGCGGTGGCCCATTCCAGCGCCGCGCCCGTGAGCAGAGCCGATAGGTAAGCTACCTTAGACCTATCGCTGTGAAACGTGTGTGGTTGTTGTTCGAACACTAACGAGCACTGAAATAAAAAAGATCTGCACTTGGAGACGCTTCCGTCATAGCGCTCTGGTGCGGGGACAGGGGGTTCCCTATGCGGGGGCATCGCCGCAGCGGGGGAAGAGGCTGGTGGAGCCTGCTGGGCAACGTGTGCCTGTTAGGGATTTCCTATCCCTCGTGAATTCTTAATTGATTTGCCAGTGGGCCAGTCGGCCGAAAGACGAAGCGGAGACAGAGTATTTCTCAAACGGAGCTTTTATTCATTAGAGAAGAAGACAGACAGTCACCCCGCGCGGGCACATCACCAGTAGACAAAAGAGAGCCGGAGAGCAGAATGTCCATATTACATGTCATTTTATACACTTGAGAAAGGGGAGGGGGGGGTGTGTGTGTGTGTGTGTGTGTGTGTGTGTGTGTGTGTGTGTGTGTGTGTGTGTGTGTGTGTGTGTGTGTGTGTGCTGAAAGGAAGAGACATGATTTTGCATGTATAACTGCCAGAGAGAGAGAGTGAACTAGGATTTTGCATGTTCTGCTACATGATTTTGCATGTGTGTGAGGAGGGAGAGAGACACAGACTTCTAGGCATATTCTTCATTAAGGCTTTTAGATATATAGAGGATATTCGACATCAATGAACTGAAAAACCTATCAATTCAATTGATAGGTTTTTCAGTTATGCAAATCCTAATACAAAGACACAGTTATTTCCCCAAGAACGTTGGAGCATATAGCTTTAACTACGCACACACACCAATTATATGATGTACCGTGGAGAGGGGCGATAAGGCGAACGGTGGTAGGGAGGCAGGGGACTGCTTTTCCATATTGAAGGCAGCCCCTCCTTCTACTCCGCTTCCCATCTAAGATCCTTTGTCCTCAAACTATGACATGACAGCTATCAATCATTAAGCCAGGAGGAAGGGTGGAGACGAGAAATGTATAAATGATGTGACGATGTATTGACGACACCACCACTTGGCACTGGCTCGCTCTGTGTGCGGAGGTGCGTGGTCCGGATTGTGGTCTACTTGTGCTGTGACGGTTCAGTAAAACTCTGCAGACTGCCATCTGACTCTGTCTCATCTCTCTGTTCACCTCGCCGACATTCAATAAAAGAACTTAGGTTACATGAGGGTATTTCCTTTCAAATGGGGGCTCGTCCGGGATTGGTGATCGGAAAGAGGTGAGCAGAGACCGAGTAGATTATCTGCAGAGTTGGCACAGGATGAGTAGATCATAATCTGTATTTTTTTATTTTTTTGTTTGTCTTCTTGTCCGTTTCGTGCATTTTGTCCTGGGACGGACTGACGAGTTGAATGGCTGTGTGCGGCAGATCGGATGACGGACCCCGGGGCTGTTTCTTCAATGACAAAAGGTGAGCAGAATACCAAGTTTCTGCAAATTGGCTAATCCAAATTTAGAATAGGTTTGTCATTTGAATGAAATATGCCTGCGTCTGCGAGATCTGTGGCCACACACTGTACATAGGATTTCGTGCAGTTGTTGTTTTCTTTATCGAGTAAGGTCTGCTAAACAGGGTTAGAGGCCAAATAGGGTTAGAGGCCCAAATAGGGTTAAAGGAGTGGAGGTCTGCTAAATAGGGTTTGAGGCCCTAAGGTCTGCCAAATAGGGTTTGAGACCCAGGGTTAAAGGCCCCACCAGAGGTTAAAGTCCTGAGAGGTTAAAGTCCTAAAAAAGGGGTTAGAGTCCCCGGGTTAAAGTTCCCTGGTTAAAGTCCTCCGTGGTTAAGGGCCTAAGTAGCACCTTTCCATAGTGTGGGTTAGAGTCACTATTGAGTTGCCTAAAGGCATATTGGGTTGCCGTGGTTAAAGGCCTATATAGCACCGTTCCACGTGGCCCACGGCTGCATTTACAAGACCAGTGCGTTATGTTGTTGATAAGGGGGCCATTATCATTATTATTAAAATGAATATCGTCCATATTGCAGTTTCAGACTATGCATTGACAACCTAGTTGATTAAATATAGGTGGGTATATATGCTCCGGGTCTGAGAAGGAGCGGGTGTTATATTGTATTATATTATATGTATTATGTTGTGCTATGTGGTTAGTTTATTTGCATGAACCGCTCTGAACACCGCCGTGCACTCTGCGGCCGGTGGGACCGGTGCTTCGCTTTCGCTCCCCCCACGGGCGCGCGGCTTGAGGGGTGGAAGCGGTTGTTTTCGCGTGGTTGGATTCAGAGGCGTGCATGTTCACAGAAATACACTCGATATCTGCGTTGTTACCACAAATATGGATGTTGGTAGAGGCGAGCATGTTCACAGAAATACGGTACAGTGCTGTTAAGGGGATGCGGACCAGTGATGGAGCTTTCGTCATCAGGGTCCCCATTTTCATTTCCACATAATCATCACCATTATTATCATTATTATTTCGTTGGTGCCGCTTGCACACGTAAATTCACATGGGTCTGCACCCTGCATTGCTACTCCCTCCTCGAAAAACTACAACAACACGGGAGTAGGAGCTGTTCCCGTGGTGGTGCTGAACCCCCACTCTCTCTCTCTCTCTCTCTGTCTCTCTCTCTCACTCTCTCGTTCTCTCTCTCTTCTCCCGCTCTCACAGGACCCATTCAGAGTGTCTTCTCCCCCACTCGCACGCTTTCTCCCTCCCTCTCCCTCTCTCTCTCTCGCTCCCTTTCTCTCTCTCTCTCTCGTTCTCTCTCTCTCTCTCCTTCTCTTTCTCACTCTCTCTCTCGTTCCTTCTCTCTCTCCCCACTCTCTCTCTCTCTCTTTCGCTCACGCACCCCGGACTGACACTTTTCCTCACACGCTCTCTCTCTGACTCTCCCATTTTCTCTCACTAGCTCGCGCCCTCTCTCTCCCCTTCTCCCCTGCTCGTTTTTTTTTTTTTTTTCTCTCTCTCTTTCAAGGTAAAAGTGGCTATGGAGAGTCTCCCGGGCATTCCGATGGCTCCTGATAGCAGTGCCGAAGGGACTACTCGACGCGTACACCCGATGGCCGTACACCCGATGGGCGTACACCCGATGGCCCCACTGGGGGCTATGGGCCTTACGTCTAGGTCAGGCATTATAGCTCAGCTACAATCAATGGGCGCAGAGAGATTTGTGTCAATGTCAATCCGTGACGTAGCATTCTTTAAAGAAGGTATGTTGCGAAATAGGGCAGGAGAAGGAAGGGTGATTACGTTCCCCCCCCTCAATCCCCATTAATCTATCTTGTGTTCCCTCTCTCTTAGGCCTAAGGGGGAGTGGGTGTAGACTGGAATTGGCTGAGATTGAGGGTAGAAAGGGAGGAAGCCGCCACTGTTTGTTTGCCTAATACGATACTAAGTGCATGTCTTAAGATTCCAACTAAAACATGTGTGTGTTGATACCGGTGTGAAAGCGTGTTGTGTTTGAGTGATAGATTTTGTTTGTAATGGTTTATTAGTAAATGCATGGAGTGCATGTGTGTCCTGGAGTATGGGTGTGAAGCGTATGTTTGGTTTTAATTTGGTTCATATTTCCTTACATTTGCATGTTTCTATGAGGTCGTGGTAGGGTTGTGAGAATGGGGACAAGATATTGTTGCTTGTTTTTTTTTTTTTTTTTTTTGTATACTCATTAGAATATTGTATACTCATTAGGATATTGTATACTCTGATGTGGGACAATGTGTGTTTTGTTTTGATTTGGTTTATGTGAATTTTAGTCTGATTTTCTAATGATCCCTCGGCATAGAGATTGCAACCATTGAAAATCATTGCATTTTTTTTTGTCCTCTTTTTCATTTGTGAGTTGAGTAATGGTGACGGAGTATGACGCTGATGTGCCGGAACTAGGAATCTGAAAGCTGTCGGGTTGGGGAGTGGCTGAGCGACCATGGACGCGATGGGGAACGGTCAGCTGTCATCCACTTCCTTGGGGACGCTGTGGTCATGCTGAGAACCGTGCCGAGGCCCTTCTCCACTCCATACCTTTGCCGGTGGTGGGGTGGAAATGAAACCCGGACGATGTCACGAGCTGTCGCTCGGTGGTCGCCTGAAAATGTAGGGCTGGTGCCGGATTGAGGGGCGGGGCCGGCAACAGGACTTCGGCCTGAATTCAGTATGATGCAGTGTCCTCTGGGGGTGATGGCTGACTGACGAGGAGTGTCGTTCGGCGCTCTCTGCCTGATGGCCTGCGGTTTGAGACTGTGGGATTCACAGTCTCAAGGGTGGGTGTACTCTGCGGTTCCACACAACAACTGAATAGTGGACTCAACAACTGAATAAATTGAACTAAATTGGACTCAACAACTGAATAAATTGAACTAAATTGGACTCAACAACTGAATAAATTACTGAATTGAGATAATTAATTGAAATGAGAATATAGAGAATAATAGATGAGAAAGTATAAATTGATTGGAATTATGCAAAATGTGACTGAACTAAAACATGTACATTGTGCAAGAGTGTCATGCATCATTTCCATATCTTACAGATCCTGGTTAATGTTAAATCGACGTCAGTTTATTGGTAGATTATTTTTTTTGTTTTTATTCCTCTATAAAGTTACGGCAATGAATTTTTGTTGACTGTTCGAATTGGTAGTGTACCCTCAAATATGTTTCCTGGCTTGTATTGTATAGCTGTCATTAGCATTTTACGGGTTTTTAGTCAGCCTGGAGGAGCAGGGCCCAGTAGTGCATTGTGGCAAACACAAGATTACAACCGGGCATAATGGATAAATGGGAAATCGATTGAACGGGTCATCGAGGTCCTGGGTGGGCCTATGTCAGGGGTAGGACTGGGTAACACGAAGGGCCAAGGTAAAGTTGATGATGTGTATTAGAAGATGAACGATTGAAGTGGAAAAAAGAAGACGGTTCACTCCACTCTCTTCCCCTCTGGTCCGTTCCATCATCTGCCCACCTATGACCCCTCCTGTCTAAAGACACTAGACTCTACTGGCGAGATGGAGGCAGTCGTCTCGGGGGACATCGCCTCCCTCGTCTCCCTCTACCCACTGACTGTGCAGGGATCAAGGACTCTGAGATCTCCAACACCCGAGGGGGTTTTGCTAGGACTCTGTTTCGTTCTGCGGGACTCCCACACCTGCACTGTATTGATGATAGTATTGGTGGTCATCCATACTTGGTGCATGTTTTGATGGTTGTGTCATATTGTTGGGTACAGATCCATCAATGAATTGTTGTGTTGACGTTTTGATTTAACGTCAAAAGGGGGATTGATAGGTTTTTAGTTCATTGATGGGTATATCAGTTCATAATGTCTGGTAATATCTTATATCTAAAGGCCCCAATGTATAATATTCCTGATGGGGCCTGGAGCAGTGGCTCTGTGTCTGTGCTCTCATCCTCCCTGAATATGACCTGATGACCCCGTTCTGCATCCATCCTGAGGCTCCCTCCTCACAGACACACACCCACACACACAGGACCCCTCTCCCCACACACACCCACACATGCACACACGACCAGATCTCTTGCGGGCTGCTTGCGTCTGACGACTGGCCGGCGCACAAGCACGCGCACACATGCAAAACCTCTCTCTCTGGCACGTCAGAACACTCACAGATAATTGATAGGTTTTTCAGTTATGCAAATCCTAATACAAAGACACAGTTATTTCCCCAAGAACGTTGGAGCATATAGCTTTAACTACGCACACACACCAATTATATGATGTACCGTGGAGAGGGGCGATAAGGCGAACGGTGGTAGGGAGGCAGGGGACTGCTTTTCCATATTGAAGGCAGCCCCTCCTTCTACTCCGCTTCCCATCTAAGATCCTTTGTCCTCAAACTATGACATGACAGCTATCAATCATTAAGCCAGGAGGAAGGGTGGAGACGAGAAATGTATAAATGATGTGACGATGTATTGACGACACCACCACTTGGCACTGGCTCGCTCTGTGTGCGGAGGTGCGTGGTCCGGATTGTGGTCTACTTGTGCTGTGACGGTTCAGTAAAACTCTGCAGACTGCCATCTGACTCTGTCTCATCTCTCTGTTCACCTCGCCGACATTCAATAAAAGAACTTAGGTTACATGAGGGTATTTCCTTTCATGCCTCGATACGGTCACATTGTCTTTCTCGCTCAGCAGAGTCGAGGGCGAGGGTGGCCAGCTGAGCAGTGACAGTGTCTATGGAGAGAGCGAGTTGGTCTACTCGGGCGGCCTGGCCGTTGATTATACTCACAGACTGCTTCTGAAACTTCCTCCATTCCTCAATCTCGTGTGCAGCTGGTGCTGTCATCTTGGTTGTGGTATACTGTGAGAATGTGGTCTGTGAGAATTGCTGGATATACACAGGAG
Organism: Notolepis coatsorum; assembly: GCF_963971535.1. Classification (NCBI taxonomy): domain Eukaryota; kingdom Metazoa; phylum Chordata; class Actinopteri; order Aulopiformes; family Paralepididae; genus Notolepis; species Notolepis coatsorum. The sequence goes on along the minus strand of NC_140170.1, from coordinate 16,975,326 downwards.
AGGAGAGGAGATGGAGAGGAGAGGAGAGGAGATTGGAGCGTTTCAAGGGTTTTAATGAATTCAGTAGTACAGGAATTGGAGGGGAATAGAACGGGGTTATAGTTCTTGTCTTGCGGCTGCTGCTGTGGCAGCGAGCGAGCAAGTGGTCCTGTTCTTGTCTTGGGGCTGCTGTGGCAGCGAGCGGGCAAGTGGTCCTCTTCGGGGACAGGGAAGGTCCAGGCAGGAACGGTCCTGGGGCACAGGAGAAACAGGTTAGGCAAGGCAATACAAAGGGTAGATTCCAGCAGAGCTTTAGGTAGAGACGTCGTACCTGGGTAGTGGTATTTAATACCACAACGATTTCTGGTCAGCGTCTTGGAGTTGAAGTAGGCACCTCGTCAACGGGGGATAGGATGCAGCTGTGAGGAGAGAGGTGCCTGGCAGAGTGCGAATCAGGGGGATGAAGTGCAGCTGTGCTAGGTGACGTGAAGTGAAGTGACGCTGGTCGTATAAGGGTGAATGGAGGGGTGAATGGAGAAAGAGAGGATGAGGAGGAGTGTGTAGTGGATGGAGAGGGGGATGAAGAGGAGCGTGTGGTGAACGTGAGGGGAAAAGGAGGGGGAGTGAAGTATGCCCGTGCTGTGATTACAACACATGTACAATACAGTGCTGTATATACAGTTATATATGCATTTATATATTTATATTTACTGCATATAAATATATCCATATCTGTCTACTATACTTAGTGCACCTGCATAGCCCATATAACTCTGTATGATAGCATGTACAATAATGTTCTATATACCGTATGTATATATGTATATATTAGGGCTGTCAAAATGTATGCTTTAACTTTGGAGATTAATTTAAATTATTTAAAGCATTCAAATAAATGTATCTAGATTCATCTATGGAGTGAAAAATCTTCAATCTTAGCGCCGCGGATATAAGAAAGAGGTAGTCTTTGAATCTAATATACTTTCTTTGTGTTGATTTTACATTAATTCCATGATTTTACTCAAGTAAATATCTGTTACAAGCTTCGGTCTCAAGTAGAAAAATGCTATTTTTAATCTAGATTAATCTAGATTAATTACAGAAAATTGTGAGATTAATGTTAATTTTTTTAAATCTATTGACAGCACTAATATATATATATGTAACGGATGGTACCGTGAAGTGCAGTCACGAAGGACTTCAGATGTTGTGAAGTGGCTGGGGTGAGTAGCGGTGCTGTGGGTTAAACTCACTCTCACCCTCAAAAGACACATAGACACGTTACAAAGCAGTGAGGTCACTTCTTGGTATAGCGGTCTGTGCTGTTGCCTGCGGTGTGGGAGACCACGGGTTCGAAACTCCCTCGGGGGAAGTTTAAGGTGACGATGTCACAACCGTTACATAATCTATCCAAATTTGTCTGTACATACCTGCATATAACCCTTTTCACATATCTGTAGATACTATATCTATATCTGTACATATCCCTTACCTACTCTTACTAGTTACACTGCTGGCCAGTATGACTTACTACCATAGTGTCTTTATACCTGCATCACTGTACATATTAATACTACCATAGTGTCTTTATACCTGTATCACTGTACATATTAATACTACCATAGTGTCTTTATACCTGTATCACTGTACATATTAATACTACCATAGTGTCTGTATACCTGTATCACTGTACATAATAATACTACAACTCTGTACATACATCTGATTAGCACTATTACTCACTCAGTACAGTACTGATTTACATATTTTATATAGTTTATTTATATAGTTTAATCACCTGTACATTGTAGCCTATAATATTACTATGGCACTTTACGGTTACATTTGCACTCTGGTTGGATGCCAAACTTCTTTTCGCTGTACTGTACTCGTGCTGTGTGATGACAATACATTTTGAACCTAATCTAAACTACATATGCAGCTGAATGTATTAGATATATAAGAGCACGGTTATGTAACAGTGGTGTGTGTGTGTGTACTGTATATATATATATACTCTCTGGTTAGAAAGTGGTGGCGTGCAGCAAAGTGGGTTTGCCATTATTTCCTGAAGCCACGCTTCTCCGCCCTGAGAGAGAGAGAGAGAGAGAGAGAGAGAGAGAGAGAGAGAGAGAGAGAGAGAGAGAGAGAGAGAAAGAGAGAGAGAGAGAGAGAGAGAGAGAGAGAGACAGAGAGAGAGAGAGAGAGAGAGAGAGAGAGCAGAGAGAGAGAGAGAGAGAGAGAGAGAGAGAGAGAGAGGGAGAGAGAGAGAGCAGAGAGAGCAGAGAGAGAGAGCAGAGAGAGAGAGAGAGCAGAGAGAGAGAGAGAGAGAGCAGAGAGAGAGAGAGAGAGAGAAAGAGAGCACAAACAGGTCTCCTTGTTATCGTTCTCCGAGCGCTATCCCAACAACTAGCCCCGGTAATGATTTCCATTGTGTGGGTCCGCTATCTCCTCCCCCGCTGCAACCGACGGGAGGAGAGCGACCAGTATTCTCCACCGGGCGGGCGAGCAGAGGGAGTCTCTCTCTCTCTCTTCCCTCATTCACATGATAATGAGGGTACGTCTGAGACGCTACAGGCCCAAACGTAATCAGCCCAGCCGTGTGAAGAGCACCCCGCAGTCCGGCATCACCTATCATCACTATCAGGATCCTATAAGGCTAATGCAACGTGCGTCCAGCTCGGAAACAATAATCCCCCTTGTTGCTATGCCGGCGGTACCCAGGCCCCCGTCATTTCCATGACGACCAGAGTGTGACGCCACTCGCGCTCTATCAGGATGTCTCTCCCATAGAGGGGGGTGAGGCGGGGGGCATTGTTCCTTAGATTCGTGGAAGTGTCCCTATACTGCAGTGACCTCTGTGTTGGTGCTTTGATCGGTGGGGGCCATCCATGTGATGGTGCAAATAATATTTGTAGTGCGTGTGTATATGTGGTAGTCCATATATGTAGCCCCTGTCCGTGACTGTGATGCACGCCAACAAGGTTTGGCCATGTGAATCCACACTCACTTGCTCCTCACCAAACCAAGGTACCCACAGTTGCGTACATCACCGAGGTTGACCATGAAGGACTGGTTCTGGCCGAACCGTTCGTTATACAAGTATCACAGAGAAGGCGGCTGGGTGGCGCAGCGGACATTGCGCTCGTCACCAACGCAAGAGACACCAAGTTCGAATGCGGCTGTCGGCGTTGCCTCCGGCTTGGGCCGGCCGTCATACCGGCTCAATTGGCAGAGGTAGCGGGTGGAAGTCGATGGGTGGTAATCTGGACATTGTGGACAGCGACTCCTACAGGTCGGTTGGGGGACGCCTGCACAGCAGAGACAGGAAAATGGCGGGGGTAGTGTGAGCCTCACTCCCACACGTTACACCTCGCCAATGAGAGTCCGCGCTGGCAGGTGAAAAGATGTGACAGGCTGCTAGACTATGCCCCCCACTGGTCGGTTGTAGTGAGGATAGAAGCCTTGCATCACGTGTCCCCTCCGGTACACGAGGAGGCAGCCTGTCGCATCTTTTCACCAGACAGCGCGGACTCTCAGTGGCGAGGAGTAATGTGTGGGAGGCTCACGCTGCCCCCGATACTTCCTGTCTCTGCTGTGCAGGCGTCACCCAACCGACCTGTAGGAGTCGCTGTCCACAACGTCCAATCCCCACCCATCAACTTCCACCCGCTACCTCTGCCAATTGAGATAGTATGTCGACTGGCCCAAGCCGAAGGCAATGCTGACACCCGGATTTCGAGACCCGAGTCTCTTGCATTGGTGACGAGCGCAATCTCCGCTACGCCACCCAGCCGCCTACTGGTGATCATATTCAACCTAATACTCGCAATAATTGTGTAACAATAACTAAATTAATGTGTGCAAAACCGAATGGAGTTTTTGGATGTGTGAGATTAGGTGCAAAATAAATCATCATTGTTTATATATATATATGGGAAATATTATATTTCCCCTTGTTTTTAACGGCACCTACACTGTGTAGTGTATTGAGAGGGGACCCTATTAACTGTTACACCGCTGAACGGCATGCTGGGTACAGGTAGCTAGCTAGCCAGGTAGTGTCTATTCTTATCCTAACGGATTTACAGTTTTGCACGATCTGATTGGCCACTGACGTTTCTGGTGATGTGACATGTGCGCCCAATCGCGTGATGCGCCCATTTCCGCCTCGAACAGCAGCAAACTACCTAACACCTAGTTTGTCACTGGTTAAGCTTAGGCGACTCTTTCGAAGTTGGTTAAGGTTAGAGTTTGGAATCAGGGCTGGTGTTCTATCGCCCTGCTCTAAGACAAACTCTAGCCTTAACCAACTTCGAAAGAGCGCCTAAGCTTAACTGGGCGCAGAACTTGCCGTCACACGATTGGCGCGACCAGAAACGTCAGTGGCCAATCAGAGCGCAGAACGCAAACGCGGAACTGTAAATCCGTTGGTAAAAGAATAGACGCAGCCAGGTAGCATAAGAGTCTGTTAGCAGCCGGGAGGACAGAACAGAAAGATGAAGAAAGAGACTCAAAGACACCCATCCATCCGTGTTATTTGAGTTATATTCCAGAATGCACAAATTCACAAAACACATTTTAAATAGTTTTTCTTTTAAATTAGGGCAGTCATAATAGCATGGAAAAGCTAAAAAATTAATTCTGTCTCATTCATTTAAAGGCCAACCTCTAGGTTAAACCCTACTGATCAATTATGGGTAGTTTACATCATTGGTATATAATTTCATTATTTATTTATTTCCATTTGACACCGGAAATGCCACTCTGAAAGAGTTAAAAAGGTCCACGCACGAATAACATGCACGCGCGAATCAAAAAAGCTTATCAAAACGCCGACGTCACAACAGGTGTGGCTTGCATATTAATGAGCCGAATCTAATGTTGCTTTTCCACTAAAATAAAGTACTCAGTTTGTCTCCGTGTGGGGAGGCGGGGCTGCTGGTGATCAGCATGAGAGCTCCAGAAATGACACGTGAAAAACTGCAGACCACTGATTGGTCAGAAGAGAGACGCGTGACGTCACTGTTTGGGGAGTCTGAACGAAAACAGAATGTCCGCGCCGCCATCTTTAATGTCTCGCGTAGGATATCTTTTGTACGTTTGCAGCAAGAAACGAGTGCAATACAAAAGGATACAGTCACTGTGTATTCTGCCTCATTTATTGATGAAACAAAACCGACATCAACACAATTTGCCACCGAGCGGAGAGTTTAGTCTGACAAAAAGATCGCTGATTAGTTACGCTTGTTGTTGGGGGTTAGGGACGTAACGTTAGTTAGCCTAATGCTAACGTTAGCAGATAGACACGAGAGGCTATCTGTGTAGAATAGACACCATGAGGTAACGTTAGCGTTAGCATAATAGACACAACGAGAGTCTGGTTAATGTTGTTATTGATTGATTGAATGAAAACTGTGTTTTACTCTGGCTTGCCAAGCTCATCATAGCCCCTTTCGTGACTGATGCACCGAGTGAAGCTTGTGGACTCGACAACAGCGGCGGCCGCAGGGCGCCGGAGCCCGCAGCGCTAGTTAGCTCATAGCTATCGTGTAACACTAGCCTTTGCGGGCTCGGGCGCCCTGCGGCTGCCGCCGCCGTCGCATCCATGGGCCCCCCGGCAGGGCACCCGTGGGGTCGGGTCGGGGTGTACAGAGAGGAGAGAACCATTTTGGGTCGGCCGTTCATGCCGGCCAGCGAGCCGGATGTCGGGATATGTTGTTAGCACAATAGCTACCAAGCTAAGCTATGTTATCTACTAACGTTATAAACACAATGTGTACAACGACACAATGATTTACATTATTACAAATATGGTAACGTGGTTAGCTTTAGAGATGGATGGATGGCTATAATCACGGAGCAATAGTGAGGTGAAACAGATACATTTCCATTCGGCTAGTAGTAGCAAGCATATATCTATGGTAGCAAGGCTCTCTGCCTGCCACTAGCTGTGTGACTCTCAGCGCCCCCTGGTGATACCCCTGGTGACCAATACCTGTTGTGACGACATTACACGTGCACGTTATAAACCATTGATTAAAATATGCAAGTGCATGTTGATTGTGTTGGGCAGACAAAATGTTTTGATAAAAACGCTAAAACTGGGTCAATTTCAATACCTTTTTTTACAATTCTTCATGAAAGTCACTGTTGGCCTAGTCCACATTGTTTATTGAACAAAAATACAACGTGGAGGTTGACCTTTAAAGGAACACAACAACATTATGGCAAATGCGCTCATCATCTTCTCCAGAGTCAGAGAAGAAGATACACACCGATTTCCCCTCTGTGCGTTCAGTAGAAAGCTATCCGGCTGCAAGCTAGCCTAGCTTAGCACAAATGAATGGAAGCGGATGCGAACCAGCTAGCCTAGCTCTTGGCCAAACACACCCCTTCCAGAGTTTTAACCTAGGCTAGTGGTCTGTATCCGCTTCCATTAATTTGTGCTAAGCTAGGCTAGCTTGCAGCCGGGTAGCTTTCTACTGAGAGGGGAAATTGGTGTCTATCTTCTTCTCTGACTCTGGAGAAGACGACTGTAAAAGCATAATTTCCCCATAACTGCTGCCGTGTTCCTGTAAATATTTCACATTATTACAATACTAGCCCCCTTGACCTGACGTGAGAGACCATACCTGAATGAGAGCCCAGGCAATAAACACTGTACGACCCAAAAGATGTTTAGGAAACAGTTTATAACGAGTGTTAACATGTGCACTAATATCCCATTCATATTTAGGATTATTTATTTAAATTTTTTTTTACATTAACCCAGATATTCTCCTGGTTATGAGAGATCTGTATACAGTTCCTGGGATATGTTGATATTAGCTGGGAGACCGACCTACACGACGCAGAACACAAGCTTGTATCCAGAATACTGTGTGCATGTTACCACAGTCATAATCCATATTTGCAATCTAAATGGTAAACGGTGCATTTATATAGCAGCTTTTGTCCAAAGCGCTTTACAATTTAGTTCCTCACATTTTCACCCGTTCACTCACACATTCACACACCGACGGCGGAGGCGACCATGCGAGGTGCCGACCTGCTCATCGGGAGCAATTGGGGGGTTAAGTGTCTTGCTCAAGGACACTTCGACGCGCTGCCCGCCCGGGAGGAGCGGGAATCGAACCTGGAACTGTGGTGGCAGAATGCCATATAATGCACATCCTATATAAAAATAGATTACACCTTTATGGATACAGGTCATTACAAAACATATCCCATGTCACCGACATTTATATTCTCTGAGCAAACTGTCAGAATGGACCAGGAGGGGTGCCAGGAATGTTTTCCAGTGTTCTTATTTGGATTTGGATCTAACCTCGGTCATGACCTGAAATGAACCTCATAGACTCCAGCGCAAACTGGATTGGAGTCTGCAGATGTGGAAAGACCAGAGCCAGAATGAAATGCAGTTTATAAAGATTTGGCAATAACAGAAATTATTAGACACACCTAGCTTGCACCAAAACGTGACCAGTCACTCCAATACAGTGAAAGTCTCCCAATGAGAAATAACCCGCCTATAAATATAACATGCCAGGACTGGAAGAGTATAAATATGCTTCAATACTTTAGCCTGTTAGGACTTTTGGTTTAATCTTGTGTGAAATAAACTATATCTCCTCCTATTCATCCGACCTGTCCTGCGTCTCTCTCTTCAGCCCTGATTCATGTATACTCTACAAGTCATAGAAGTTAACTACTAGTGTGAGAAATCAAAGTAATTCTCAACCACATTTGGCGCCCAACGTGGGGCCATACAAGAGAGAGATAGATATTCCACTACAACTTAGATCAACCTGTTAGTTCATTTATTTATTTATGATAAGGTGTAAAAAAAAAAACACACAGGAAAAAGGACGTACGAGGCACTGAACAAGCAAAGTTGTGTGTCCTACTATTTAACATTATTATCAAAATGTTTTCAGCATATAAAAGAAAAGGCTGTTAGATGATAGGTTGGTTTTTGCAAATATAGAAGGAAGGAAACTTCATACAATAATCTGCAATTTACTTGGTGATGAATAAGTTACAAATAAGAAATGGATTTAATAGTAGTTTATGTTTTGAAAATGTTCAACTTGTGCATGCTGATGGTTTACAAATACCAACAATGAGAGACAGCATTTCAGGTGCCACTGAGGAACGACACTGGGATACGAGTTTTTTTCTGTAAACAAATCTGTGGTATCAGGTTTTTTTCCCTCTTGTTAATGAAGTGTATCATTAATGAAAATGTATTGTATAACCAAGGTATATCTGAGGTACATCTTGCATGTTAGTACTGAGTGTTGTGTTTATACTAATTTATTCAGTCATGTGAAGTATTAACAGTCATTATTACATATAAATCACTAGTACACAAATGTAACTAGTACATATAAGTAGTACATATTCATGGCATTGCCATGAAAGGGAGGATTGTGGTGGCAGAATGCCATATAATGCACATCCTATATAAAATAGATTACACCTTTATGGATACAGGTCATTACAAAACATATCCCATGTCACAGATGTTTATATCCTCTGAGCAAACTGTCAGAGTGGACCAGAAGGCGTGCAAGGGATAGTCTAATATTCCTTTATTCACACATAAACACTAGAAAGATTGTGAAAGAATAAGTCTGACCTCAGCCTGTGGCCTCAGATGAACTTACACTGAGAGGAGCTCGCAGAAACTCCAGTGCAGACCGGTTTGGTGAAAAACAATGGACCAGCCAGAAAACTGAGAAACTACGCAGTTTAAATAGGAAATTGGCCATAATACAATTATTAGACACACCTACACACCCACCGAACTTGACCAATTAGAAAGTGACCTGCCTTTATTGAAACATGCCCAGGAAGAAGACTATAAATATGCTTCAATACTTTAACCTGTTAGGACTTTTTGGTTTAATCTTGTGTGAAATAAACTATATCTCCTCCTATTCATCCGATCTGCCCGGCGTCTCTCTCTTCGGCCTTGATTCATCCTATGGTCCCTGACTCATTTTATAGTGAGAACTCAGCTCTCTACCACAGAACCTCCGGATAACCAGACGACTGCTCCACCCAGTGTTGTAGTCGAGTCACTACATCTCGAGTCTGAGTCGAGTCTCGAGTCGCCAGTGTTCGAGTCCGAGTCACAAAAGAAGAGCCCGAGTCTGGTCCCCGTTACCCGGGTCCGAGTCCGAGTCATCGAGGTTGAGTCCACTCCGCTCTGGCAGTCAAAGAGCTGACGTACACATAAAGAAAGGTCTACATTAAACATAAAGGACACAGCGGTCACCGTTTCACAGGGAGTTTATTTACTTTGTGACACAATAGCCAAAACAAATGCACTAGCCATCAATATCTTATGGCAAACGATTAGGGCCTATTACAAAAAAAACATTTAAATAAATAACTGTATTTATCAATTAACAAGTCTGAGTCCTCGTCTGCACCTTCCGAGTCCGAATGCAGTCAACGCTCGAGTCCAAGTCCCAAGTCCGAGTCGTCGGTGCTCAAGTCCAAGTCCAGTCACTATAGTCCTGAAAATCGATCCACGGACTCGGACTCCAGTACTACACCACTGGCTCTACCCCCCCCGAGCCACTGTCCCCCCGCCCAGTCTAGTGTCTCGCTGACTCGGACCGGCGTCTCTACCCGTGCTCCTCTGGTATCTGTCCGGGGATCCTGCCCTCCTGCTCCTGCAGCGCAGCCTGGTGCCTGCAGGGGGGGCTGGAGGGGATCCTGGCCTCCTGCTCCTCCTGCAGCGCAGCAGCCTGGTGCCTGCAGGGGGGGCTGGAGGCCACGCAGCTGGAGCGGGTCTCCGTCGTCGCCACGCTGGTCCTCTGGATGAACTGCAGGAAGTTCTCCTGCAGGGAGCCCTCGCGGCTGGACGACGCCCCGCCCCCCAGCAGCTCCAGGGGCCGCGTGACGCAGCAGCAGCAGCACCGCCGGAACTTCACCAGCTCCTCCCGGATCTGCCGGTTCAGCAGGCCGTAGAAGAAGGGGTTGACGGCGAAGGACGAGTACGCCAGCCAGGTCACGGCCTCCTCCGCCGCCGAGTCCCCGGGGCTCTGCGTGGCGGCCGCGCCCAGGGAGGTGCGCAGGTGGAAGGTGAAGTACGGCAGCCAGCACAGCAGGAACTGGCCCACGATGAGCACCAGGGTGAGGGCCGCCTTGCCGCCGCTGAACGCCCTCTCCGGGGACAGCCTCTGGGGCAGGTTGCGGGTGGCGGCCAGGATGATGGTGGTCTGGCTGCTGATGGAGTCCGAGCGGACCTTCTTGGCGGCCAGGTCGGCGTCTTCGGCGGGACGCACGGCGGCGGCGGGGGACACGCGCTGCAGGGCGGCGGAGCGCGCCACCCGGTACACGGCGCAGTACACGGCGAAGATGATCAGCGCCGGCAGCAGGAAGCAGGCCACGCTGAAGACCACGGAGAACGCGCGCCTCAGGCGACTGTGGCTCCAGTGGAGGGAGCAGTGGGACGCCGCCATGGAGCTGTGGTTGCCGTACGCCGGCCAGCCCACCAGGGAGACGAGGGCCAGCAGCGCCGCCTTCACCCAGATGCAGAGCACCACGCCCACCGCCAGGTTCAGGCTCATGCGCACCTCGTAGCGCATCGGGTGGACGATGTAGTAGTAGCGCTCCACGCTGAGGAGGATGATAATAATAGTAATAATAATAATAATTAGGGATGTCCGATATTGGCATTAAAATGTAATATCGGAAATTATCGGTATTATATATACATATATATAAATACATTATTTTTTATTTTTTTTACATTTATTTAACCTTTATTTACCCAGGCAAGCAAGTAAGAACTAATTCATATTTTATTTATTGTGAAAAGTATGCATAATGTTGTGTTAATTCCACGACAAGAGATATGTAATGTTAATTACCTGAAATGTTTCAGTTTTTTTGGGGGGGGGGGGGGAACCCTGCATATATATCGGTTGATATCGGTATCGGAAATTAAGAGTTGGACAATATCGGTATATCGGATATCGAAAAAAAAAAAGCCAATATCGAACATCCCTAATAATAATACACTTTATTTGTATGGCACCTTTCATACAAGAAATGCAGCTCAAAGTGCTGCACAACAGCGACAGAAAAGACAGACATACGATGAGCAAAATAGACAAAGTCAAGGTACATAATACTTTCATACAAAATGCTTCTTACTGTTACGCTCCAGAGACTGTGCTAGACAAGATAGTATCAAATAACATAATATAGCATGTAATTTAGAAGAAGAAAAATGAGGTCACAGTGTTCGGTATAGACATATGTCTATACCGAACACTGTGACCTCATTTTTCTTCTTCTAAATTACATGCTATATTATGTTATTTGATACTATCTTGTCTAGCACAGTCTCTGGAGCGTAACAGTAAGAAGCATTTTGTATGAAAGTATTCTGTACTTCTGTATGACAACTATTAAAGAACTTGAACTATTAATACATAGAACATCAAACCACAGCTCCCCACATTAGAATCGGCTCGATCGTCACACATAAAAGAGCAGCAACATAGTGCAATAGTGTAGTAGTGCAATAAAACATTTAGTCAAACAGAAGAGACAGAGTGAAATAATGCAATAGTGTAGTGCAGTGGTTCTCAACCTTTTTACACCAAGTACCACCCGAGAACGTAGCTGGCTCTCCAAGTACCACCATATGGCCGACGTTAAAATACAGTCTATTCAGCTATGCACAGTCCACGCAGGAGGCAGATTTATTCCCAATACCATTATTTATTGTTAACTTTTGTCAGACACAGCCACAATGTACAAAGGGGTAGCACGCAGGGCCGGATTGGGGAAATAATTCAGGCTGGGTTAATATAGTGTGAAATATAGCCCCAGTCAGGCTACTTTTTAAGCGGGGGTCTGATTTTTGAAGTTTGACCCTTTATATGCCAGTGTTTGTGATGGGCATCACAAAAAGTTAAATATTTTCAATATATCAAATGCAAAGTCGATTTTTCTGGCGGGGATTATTACAGGCTAGGCATGTGTCAATGATTAGCAACAACACTGATTTTGATGGATTTTTTTGTTTTTTGTAATGTCAGATTTAACAACAACTATTTTCAGAAAAGTGGGAGTATTTCATTTTGTATCTAACATTACAAAAAAAATTTAAATCTGGGTCTGAAGTTGAATAAAATATTTATGACTGTTTAGACTGCATTACTCTCTGTCACAGTGATCTCCTGGTTGTTCCCCACTTAGGTTATCTAACTATCGACACTGGCCTGGCCTGCTTCTAAGTTCAGTGGCATGACTGCGGACAAAAAATAATTATAAAAAAGTATTTAAATTTTGTATGTATTTTTTTTAAGTACCAGCAGCAGGGTGCCCAAGTACCACCGGTGGTACGCGTACCACAGGTTGAGAACCACTGGTGTAGTGCAATAAAACAGTTAGTCAAACAGAAGAGACAGAGTAAAATAATGCAATAGCGCAGTTCTGAGAATAGACGCCACACAAAGGCATTGGAGCCACACCAACAATAAGGAGGTGTAGTCTGACGTCACTCTGGAGCGCCCGTGAGGTCCACCCGTATAGGGAGGTGTAGTCTGACGTCACTCTGGAGCGCCCGCGAGGTCCACCCCTATAGGGAGGTGTAGTCTGACGTCACTCTGGAGCGCCCGCGAGGTCCACCCCTATAGGGAGGTGTAGTCTGACGTCACTCTGGAGCGCCCGCGAGGTCCACCCCTATAGGGAGGTGTAGTCTGACGTCACTCTGGACCGCCCGCGAGGTCCACCCCTATAGGGAGGTGTAGTCTGACGTCACTTTGGAGCGCCCGCGAGGTCCACCCCTATAGGGAGGTGTAGTCTGACGTCACTTTGGAGCGCCCGCGAGGTCCACCCGTATAGGGAGGTGTAGTCTGACGTCACTCTGGAGCGCCCGCGAGGTCCACCCGTATAGGGAGGTGTAGTCTGACGTCACTCTGGAGCGCCCGCGAGGTCCACCCCTATAGGGAGGTGTAGTCTGACGTCACTCTGGAGCGCCCGCGAGGTCCACCCGTATAGGGAGGTGTAGTCTGACGTCACTTTGGAGCGCCCGCGAGGTCCACCCCTATAGGGAGGTGTAGTCTGACGTCACTCTGGAGCGCCCGCGAGGTCCACCCCTATAGGGAGGTGTAGTCTGACGTCACTCTGGAGCGCCCGCGAGGTCCACCCCTATAGGGAGGTGTAGTCTGACGTCACTTTGGACCGCCCGCAAGGTCCACCCTTATAGGGAGGTGTAGTCTGACGTCACTCTGGAGCGCCCGCGAGGTCCACCCCTATAGGGAGGTGTAGTCTGACGTCACTTTGGACCGCCCGCGAGGTCCACCCCTATAGGGATTTATCATTGGGAAAATGGATTATCGGCTATTGTAACAATTCTGCCTCATGAACATTGGAAAGCGTTCCATGTTTGCACAAGATGAGTTCCCTTCTATCACTAACATTATTGTCTAAGCATTTTTGGTTGAAATCAAATTCGACGAATTTCTTTTACGATTAATTGCGAATATTTTCATGTTGAGCTATAGATTGCGGATGAATACGCACAGAAAGGTACACCATGCAAATGTTCATGCTTTATTTGTTTTAAAACGAGACGATTTAGAAATGCGCAATGGGGAAATACGTTGCAATTTTGCGAGGTGGACCGGCCGGAAACAGCAATGACGTAACCACTACACCTCCCTATAGACCAGGAAGTAACCACTACACCTCCCTATAGACCAGGAAGTAACCACTACACCTCCCTATAGACCAAGAAGTAACCACTACACCTCCCTATAGACCAGGACCTAACCACTACACCTCCCTATAGACCAGGAAGTAACCACTACACCTCCCTATAGACCAGGAAGTAACCCCTACACCTCCCTATAGACCAGGAAGTAACCACTACACCTCCCTATAGACCAGGAAGTAACCCCTACACCTCCCTATAGACCAGGAAGTAACCACTACACCTCCCTATAGACCAGGAAGTAACCACTACACCTCCCTATAGACCAGGATGTAACCACTACACCTCCCTATAGACCAGGAAGTAACCACTGCACCTCCCTATAGACCAGGAAGTAATGACTACACCTCCCTATAGACCAGGAAGTAACCACTACACCTCCCTATAGACCAGGAAGTAACCACTACACCTCCCTATAGACCAGGACGTAACCACTACACCTCCCTATAGACCAGGAAGTAACCACTACACCTCCCTATAGACCAGGAAGTAACCCCTACACCTCCCTATAGACCAGGAAGTAACCACTACACCTCCCTATAGACCAGGAAGTAACCACTACACCTCCCTATAGACCAGGACGTAACCACTACACCTCCCTATAGACCAGGAAGTAACCACTACACCTCCCTATAGACCAGGAAGTAACCTCTACACCTCCCTATAGACCAGGAAGTAACCCCTACACCTCCCTATAGACCAGGAAGTAACCACTACACCTCCCTATAGACCAGGAAGTAACCACTACACCTCCCTATAGACCAGGAAGTAACCACTACACCTCCCTATAGACCAGGAAGTAACCACTACACCTCCCTATAGACCAGGAAGTAACCACTACACCTCCCTATAGACCAGGACGTAACCACTACACCTCCCTATAGACCAGGAAGTAACCACTACACCTCCCTATAGACCAGGAAGTAACCACTACACCTCCCTATAGACCAGGAAGTAACCACTACACCTCCCTATAGACCAGGAAGTAACCACTACAGCTCCCTATAGACCAGGAAGTAACCACTACACCTCCCTATAGACCAGGAAGTAACCACTACACCTCCCTATAGACCAGGAAGTAACCACTACACCTCCCTATAGACCAGGATGTAACCACTACACCTCCCTATAGACCAGGAAGTAAGCACTACACCTCCCTATAGACCAGGAAGTAATGACTACACCTCCCTATAGACCAGGAAGTAACCACTACACCTCCCTATAGACCAGGAAGTAACCACTACACCTCCCTATAGACCAGGACGTAACCACTACACCTCCCTATAGACCAGGAAGTAACCACTACACCTCCCTATAGACCAGGACGTAACCACTACACCTCCCTATAGACCAGGAAGTAACCACTACACCTCCCTATAGACCAGGAAGTAACCCCTACACCTCCCTATAGACCAGGACGTAACCACTACACCTCCCTATAGACCAGGAAGTAACCACTACACCTCCCTATAGACCAGGACGTAACCACTACACCTCTCTATAGACCAGGAAGTAACCACTACACCTCCCTATAGACCAGGAAGTAACCACTACACCTCCCTATAGACCAGGAAGTAACCACTACACCTCCCTATAGACCAGGAAGTAACCACTACACCTCCCTATAGACCAGGAAGTAACCACTACACCTCCCTATAGACCAGGAAGTAACCACTACACCTCCCTATAGACCAGGAAGTAACCACTACACCTCCCTATAGACCAGGACGTAACCACTACACCTCCCTATAGACCAGGAAGTAACCACTACACCTCCCTATAGACCAGGAAGTAACCCCTACACCTCCCTATAGACCAGGAAGTAACCCCTACACCTCCCTATAGACCAGGAAGTAACCACTACACCTCCCTATAGACCAGGAAGTAACCACTACACCTCCCTATAGACCAGGACGTAACCACTACACCTCCCTATAGACCAGGAAGTAACCACTACACCTCCCTATAGACCAGGAAGTAACCACTACACCTCCCTATAGACCAGGAAGTAACCACTACACCTCCCTATAGACCAGGAAGTAACCACTACACCTCCCTATAGACCAGGAAGTAACCACTACACCTCCCTATAGACCAGGAAGTAACCACTACACCTCCCTATAGACCAGGAAGTAACCACTACACCTCCCTATAGACCAGGAAGTAACCACTACACCTCCCTATAGACCAGGAAGTAACCACTACACCTCCCTATAGACCAGGATGTAACCACTACACCTCCCTATAGACCAGGAAGTAACCACTACACCTCCCTATAGACCAGGAAGTAATGACTACACCTCCCTATAGACCAGGAAGTAACCACTACACCTCCCTATAGACCAGGAAGTAACCACTACACCTCCCTATAGACCAGGACGTAACCACTACACCTCCCTATAGACCAGGAAGTAACCACTACACCTCCCTATAGACCAGGACGTAACCACTACACCTCCCTATAGACCAGGAAGTAACCACTACACCTCCCTATAGACCAGGAAGTAACCCCTACACCTCCCTATAGACCAGGACGTAACCACTACACCTCCCTATAGACCAGGAAGTAACCACTACACCTCCCTATAGACCAGGACGTAACCACTACACCTCCCTATAGACCAGGAAGTAACCACTACACCTCCCTATAGACCAGGAAGTAACCACTACACCTCCCTATAGACCAGGAAGTAACCACTACACCTCCCTATAGACCAGGAAGTAACCACTACACCTCCCTATAGACCAGGAAGTAACCACTACACCTCCCTATAGACCAGGAAGTAACCACTACACCTCCCTATAGACCAGGAAATAACCACTACACCTCCCTATAGACCAGGAAGTAACCACTACACCTCCCTATAGACCAGGATGTAACCACTACACCTCCCTATAGACCAGGAAGTAACCACTACACCTCCCTATAGACCAGGAAGTAATGACTACACCTACCTATAGACCAGGAAGTAACCACTACACCTTCCTATAGACCAGGAAGTAACCACTACACCTCCCTATAGACCAGGACGTAACCACTACACCTCCCTATAGACCAGGAAGTAACCACTACACCTCCCTATAGACCAGGAAGTAACCCCTACACCTCCCTATAGACCAGGAAGTAACCACTACACCTCCCTATAGACCACGAAGTAACCACTACACCTCCCTATAGACCAGGACGTAACCACTACACCTCCCTATAGACCAGGAAGTAACCACTACACCTCCCTATAGACCAGGAAGTAACCCCTACACCTCCCTATAGACCAGGAAGTAACCCCTACACCTCCCTATAGACCAGGAAGTAACCACTACACCTCCCTATAGACCAGGAAGTAACCACTACACCTCCCTATAGACCAGGAAGTAACCACTACACCTCCCAATAGACCAGGAAGTAACCACACTACACCTCCCTATAGACCAGGAAGTAACCACTACACCTCCCTATAGACCAGGAAGTAACCACTACACCTCCCTATAGACCAGGAAGTAACCACTACACCTCCCTATAGACCAGGAAGTAACCACTACACCTCCCTATAGACCAGGAAGTAACCACTACACCTCCCTATAGACCAGGAAGTAACCACTACACCTCCCTATAGACCAGGAAGTAACCACTACACCTCCCTATAGACCAGGAAGTAACCCCTACACCTCCCTATAGACCAGGAAGTAACCACTACACCTCCCTATAGACCAGGAAGTAACCACTACACCTCCCTATAGACCAGGAAGTAACCACTACAGCTCCCTATAGACCAGGAAGTAACCACTACACCTCCCTATAGACCAGGAAGTAACCACTACACCTCCCTATAGACCAGGAAGTAACCACTACACCTCCCTATAGACCAGGATGTAACCACTACACCTCCCTATAGACCAGGAAGTAACCACTACACCTCCCTATAGACCAGGAAGTAATGACTACACCTCCCTATAGACCAGGAAGTAACCACTACACCTCCCTATAGACCAGGAAGTAACCACTACACCTCCCTATAGACCAGGACGTAACCACTACACCTCCCTATAGACCAGGAAGTAACCACTACACCTCCCTATAGACCAGGACGTAACCACTACACCTCCCTATAGACCAGGAAGTAACCACTACACCTCCCTATAGACCAGGAAGTAACCCCTACACCTCCCTATAGACCAGGACGTAACCACTACACCTCCCTATAGACCAGGAAGTAACCACTACACCTCCCTATAGACCAGGACGTAACCACTACACCTCTCTATAGACCAGGAAGTAACCACTACACCTCCCTATAGACCAGGAAGTAACCACTACACCTCCCTATAGACCAGGAAGTAACCACTACACCTCCCTATAGACCAGGAAGTAACCACTACACCTCCCTATAGACCAGGAAGTAACCACTACACCTCCCTATAGACCAGGAAGTAACCACTACACCTCCCTATAGACCAGGAAGTAACCACTACACCTCCCTATAGACCAGGACGTAACCACTACACCTCCCTATAGACCAGGAAGTAACCACTACACCTCCCTATAGACCAGGAAGTAACCCCTACACCTCCCTATAGACCAGGAAGTAACCCCTACACCTCCCTATAGACCAGGAAGTAACCACTACACCTCCCTATAGACCAGGAAGTAACCACTACACCTCCCTATAGACCAGGACGTAACCACTACACCTCCCTATAGACCAGGAAGTAACCACTACACCTCCCTATAGACCAGGAAGTAACCACTACACCTCCCTATAGACCAGGAAGTAACCACTACACCTCCCTATAGACCAGGAAGTAACCACTACACCTCCCTATAGACCAGGAAGCAACCACTACACCTCCCTATAGACCAGGAAGTAACCACTACACCTCCCTATAGACCAGGAAGTAACCACTACACCTCCCTATAGACCAGGAAGTAACCACTACACCTCCCTATAGACCAGGATGTAACCACTACACCTCCCTATAGACCAGGAAGTAACCACTACACCTCCCTATAGACCAGGAAGTAATGACTACACCTCCCTATAGACCAGGAAGTAACCACTACACCTCCCTATAGACCAGGAAGTAACCACTACACCTCCCTATAGACCAGGACGTAACCACTACACCTCCCTATAGACCAGGAAGTAACCACTACACCTCCCTATAGACCAGGACGTAACCACTACACCTCCCTATAGACCAGGAAGTAACCACTACACCTCCCTATAGACCAGGAAGTAACCCCTACACCTCCCTATAGACCAGGACGTAACCACTACACCTCCCTATAGACCAGGAAGTAACCACTACACCTCCCTATAGACCAGGACGTAACCACTACACCTCCCTATAGACCAGGAAGTAACCACTACACCTCCCTATAGACCAGGAAGTAACCACTACACCTCCCTATAGACCAGGAAGTAACCACTACACCTCCCTATAGACCAGGAAGTAACCACTACACCTCCCTATAGACCAGGAAGTAACCACTACACCTCCCTATAGACCAGGAAGTAATGACTACACCTACCTATAGACCAGGAAGTAACCACTACACCTTCCTATAGACCAGGAAGTAACCACTACACCTCCCTATAGACCAGGACGTAACCACTACACCTCCCTATAGACCAGGAAGTAACCACTACACCTCCCTATAGACCAGGAAGTAACCCCTACACCTCCCTATAGACCAGGAAGTAACCACTACACCTCCCTATAGACCACGAAGTAACCACTACACCTCCCTATAGACCAGGACGTAACCACTACACCTCCCTATAGACCAGGAAGTAACCACTACACCTCCCTATAGACCAGGAAGTAACCCCTACACCTCCCTATAGACCAGGAAGTAACCCCTACACCTCCCTATAGACCAGGAAGTAACCACTACACCTCCCTATAGACCAGGAAGTAACCACTACACCTCCCTATAGACCAGGAAGTAACCACTACACCTCCCAATAGACCAGGAAGTAACCACACTACACCTCCCTATAGACCAGGAAGTAACCACTACACCTCCCTATAGACCAGGACGTAACCACTACACCTCCCTATAGACCAGGAAGTAACCACTACACCTCCCTATAGACCAGGAAGTAACCACTACACCTCCCTATAGACCAGGAAGTAACCACTACACCTCCCTATAGACCAGGAAGTAACCACTACACCTCCCTATAGACCAGGAAGTAACCACTACACCTCCCTATAGACCAGGAAGTAACCACTACACCTCCCTATAGACCAGGAAGTAACCACTACACCTCCCTATAGACCAGGAAGTAACCACTACACCTCCCTATAGACCAGGAAGTAACCACTACACCTCCCTATAGACCAGGATGTAACCACTACACCTCCCTATAGACCAGGAAGTAACCACTACACCTCCCTATAGACCAGGAAGTAATGACTACACCTACCTATAGACCAGGAAGTAACCACTACACCTCCCTATAGACCAGGACGTAACCACTACACCTCCCTATAGACCAGGAAGTAACCACTACACCTCCCTATAGACCAGGAAGTAACCCCTACACCTCCCTATAGACCAGGAAGTAACCACTACACCTCCCTATAGACCACGAAGTAACCACTACACCTCCCTATAGACCAGGACGTAACCACTACACCTCCCTATAGACCAGGAAGTAACCACTACACCTCCCTATAGACCAGGAAGTAACCCCTACACCTCCCTATAGACCAGGAAGTAACCCCTACACCTCCCTATAGACCAGGAAGTAACCACTACACCTCCCTATAGACCAGGAAGTAACCACTACACCTCCCTATAGACCAGGAAGTAACCACTACACCTCCCAATAGACCAGGAAGTAACCACACTACACCTCCCTATAGACCAGGAAGTAACCACTACACCTCCCTATAGACCAGGAAGTAACCACTACACCTCCCTATAGACCAGGAAGTAACCACTACACCTCCCTATAGACCAGGAAGTAACCACTACACCTCCCTATAGACCAGGAAGTAACCACTACACCTCCCTATAGACCAGGAAGTAACCACTACACCTCCCTATAGACCAGGAAGTAACCACTACACCTCCCTATAGACCAGGAAGTAACCACTACACCTCCCTATAGACCAGGAAGTAACCCCTACACCTCCCTATAGACCAGGAAGTAACCACTACACCTCCCTATAGACCAGGAAGTAACGACTACACCTCCCTATAGACCAGGAAGTAACCACTACACCTCCCTATAGACCAGGATGTAACCACTACACCTCCCTATAGACCAGGAAGTAACCACTACACCTCCTCCCTATAGACCAAGAAGTAACCACTACACCTCCATATAGAGACCAGGAAGTAACCACTACACCTCCCTATAGACCAGGAAGTAACCACTACACCTCCCTGTAGACCAGGAAGTAACCACTACACCTCCCTATAGACCAGGAAGTAACCACTACACCTCCCTATAGACCAGGAAGTAACCACTACACCTCCCTATAGACCAGGACGTAACCACGACACCTCCCTATAGACCAGGAAGTAACCACTACACCTCCCTATAGACCAGGAAGTAACCACTACACCTCCCTATAGACCAGGAAGTAACCACTACACCTCCCTATAGACCAGGATGTAACCACTACACCTCCCTATAGACCAGGAAGTAACCACTACACCTCCCCATAGACCAGGAAGTAACCACTACACCTCCCTATAGACCAGGAAGTAACCACTACACCTCCCTATAGACCAGGAAGTAACCACTACACCTCCCTATAGACCAGGAAGTAACCCCTACACCTCCCTATAGACCAGGAAGTAACCACTACACCTCCCTATAGACCAGGAAGTAACGACTACACCTCCCTATAGACCAGGAAGTAACCACTACACCTCCCTATAGACCAGGATGTAACCACTACACCTCCCTATAGACCAGGAAGTAACCACTACACCTCCTCCCTATAGACCAGGAAGTAACCACTACACCTCCATATAGAGACCAGGAAGTAACCACTACACCTCCCTATAGACCAGTAAGTAACCACTACACCTCCCTGTAGACCAGGAAGTAACCACTACACCTCCCTATAGACCAGGAAGTAACCACTACACCTCCCTATAGACCAGGAAGTAACCACTACACCTCCCTATAGACCAGGACGTAACCACCACACCTCCCTATAGACCAGGAAGTAACCACTACACCTCCCTATAGACCAGGAAGTAACCACTACACCTCCCTATAGACCAGGAAGTAACCACTACACCTCCCTATAGACCAGGATGTAACCACTACACCTCCCTATAGACCAGGAAGTAACCACTACACCTCCCTATAGACCAGGAAGTAATGACTACACCTACCTATAGACCAGGAAGTAACCACTACACCTTCCTATAGACCAGGAAGTAACCACTACACCTCCCTATAGACCAGGACGTAACCACTACACCTCCCTATAGACCAGGAAGTAACCACTACACCTCCCTATAGACCAGGGAGTAACCCCTACACCTCCCTATAGACCAGGAAGTAACCACTACACCTCCCTATAGACCACGAAGTAACCACTACACCTCCCTATAGACCAGGACGTAACCACTACACCTCCCTATAGACCAGGAAGTAACCACTACACCTCCCTATAGACCAGGAAGTAACCCCTACACCTCCCTATAGACCAGGAAGTAACCCCTACACCTCCCTATAGACCAGGAAGTAACCACTACACCTCCCTATAGACCAGGAAGTAACCACTACACCTCCCTATAGACCAGGATGTAACCACTACACCTCCCTATAGACCAGGAAGTAACCACTACACCTCCTCCCTATAGACCAGGAAGTAACCACTACACCTCCATATAGAGACCAGGAAGTAACCACTACACCTCCCTATAGACCAGGAAGTAACCACTACACCTCCCTGTAGACCAGGAAGTAACCACTACACCTCCCTATAGACCAGGAAGTAACCACTACACCTCCCTATAGACCAGGAAGTAACCACTACACCTCCCTATAGACCAGGACGTAACCACCACACCTCCCTATAGACCAGGAAGTAACCACTACACCTCCCTATAGACCAGGAAGTAACCACTACACCTCCCTATAGACCAGGAAGTAACCACTACACCTCCCTATAGACCAGGATGTAACCACTACACCTCCCTATAGACCAGGAAGTAACCACTACACCTCCCTATAGACCAGGAAGTAATGACTACACCTACCTATAGACCAGGAAGTAACCACTACACCTCCCTATAGACCAGGAAGTAACCACTACACCTCCCTATAGACCAGGACGTAACCACTACACCTCCCTATAGACCAGGAAGTAACCACTACACCTCCCTATAGACCAGGAAGTAACCCCTACACCTCCCTATAGACCAGGAAGTAACCACTACACCTCCCTATAGACCAGGAAGTAACCACTACACCTCCCTATAGACCAGGACGTAACCACTACACCTCCCTATAGACCAGGAAGTAACCACTACACCTCCCTATAGACCAGGAAGTAACCACTACACCTCCCTATAGACCAGGAAGTAACCACTACACCTCCCTATAGACCAGGAAGTAACCACTACACCTCCCTATAGACCAGGAAGCAACCACTACACCTCCCTATAGACCAGGAAGTAACCACTACACCTCCCTATAGACCAGGAAGTAACCACTACACCTCCCTATAGACCAGGAAGTAACCACTACACCTCCCTATAGACCAGGATGTAACCACTACACCTCCCTATAGACCAGGAAGTAACCACTACACCTCCCTATAGACCAGGAAGTAATGACTACACCTCCCTATAGACCAGGAAGTAACCACTACACCTCCCTATAGACCAGGAAGTAACCACTACACCTCCCTATAGACCAGGACGTAACCACTACACCTCCCTATAGACCAGGAAGTAACCACTACACCTCCCTATAGACCAGGACGTAACCACTACACCTCCCTATAGACCAGGAAGTAACCACTACACCTCCCTATAGACCAGGAAGTAACCCCTACACCTCCCTATAGACCAGGACGTAACCACTACACCTCCCTATAGACCAGGAAGTAACCACTACACCTCCCTATAGACCAGGACGTAACCACTACACCTCCCTATAGACCAGGAAGTAACCACTACACCTCCCTATAGACCAGGAAGTAACCACTACACCTCCCTATAGACCAGGAAGTAACCACTACACCTCCCTATAGACCAGGAAGTAACCACTACACCTCCCTATAGACCAGGAAGTAACCACTACACCTCCCTATAGACCAGGAAGTAACCACTACACCTCCCTATAGACCAGGAAGTAACCACTACACCTCCCTATAGACCAGGAAGTAACCACTACACCTCCCTATAGACCAGGAAGTAACCACTACACCTCCCTATAGACCAGGATGTAACCACTACACCTCCCTATAGACCAGGAAGTAACCACTACACCTCCCTATAGACCAGGAAGTAATGACTACACCTACCTATAGACCAGGAAGTAACCACTACACCTTCCTATAGACCAGGAAGTAACCACTACACCTCCCTATAGACCAGGACGTAACCACTACACCTCCCTATAGACCAGGAAGTAACCACTACACCTCCCTATAGACCAGGAAGTAACCCCTACACCTCCCTATAGACCAGGAAGTAACCACTACACCTCCCTATAGACCACGAAGTAACCACTACACCTCCCTATAGACCAGGACGTAACCACTACACCTCCCTATAGACCAGGAAGTAACCACTACACCTCCCTATAGACCAGGAAGTAACCCCTACACCTCCCTATAGACCAGGAAGTAACCCCTACACCTCCCTATAGACCAGGAAGTAACCACTACACCTCCCTATAGACCAGGAAGTAACCACTACACCTCCCTATAGACCAGGAAGTAACCACTACACCTCCCAATAGACCAGGAAGTAACCACACTACACCTCCCTATAGACCAGGAAGTAACCACTACACCTCCCTATAGACCAGGACGTAACCACTACACCTCCCTATAGACCAGGAAGTAACCACTACACCTCCCTATAGACCAGGAAGTAACCACTACACCTCCCTATAGACCAGGAAGTAACCACTACACCTCCCTATAGACCAGGAAGTAACCACTACACCTCCCTATAGACCAGGAAGTAACCACTACACCTCCCTATAGACCAGGAAGTAACCACTACACCTCCCTATAGACCAGGAAGTAACCACTACACCTCCCTATAGACCAGGAAGTAACCACTACACCTCCCTATAGACCAGGAAGTAACCACTACACCTCCCTATAGACCAGGAAGTAACCACTACACCTCCCTATAGACCAGGAAGTAACCACTACACCTCCCTATAGACCAGGAAGTAACCACTACACCTCCCTATAGACCAGGATGTAACCACTACACCTCCCTATAGACCAGGAAGTAACCACTACACCTCCCTATAGACCAGGAAGTAATGACTACACCTCCCTATAGACCAGGAAGTAACCACTACACCTCCCTATAGACCAGGAAGTAACCACTACACCTCCCTATAGACCAGGACGTAACCACTACACCTCCCTATAGACCAGGAAGTAACCACTACACCTCCCTATAGACCAGGACGTAACCACTACACCTCCCTATAGACCAGGAAGTAACCACTACACCTCCCTATAGACCAGGAAGTAACCCCTACACCTCCCTATAGACCAGGACGTAACCACTACACCTCCCTATAGACCAGGAAGTAACCACTACACCTCCCTATAGACCAGGACGTAACCACTACACCTCCCTATAGACCAGGAAGTAACCACTACACCTCCCTATAGACCAGGAAGTAACCACTACACCTCCCTATAGACCAGGAAGTAACCACTACACCTCCCTATAGACCAGGAAGTAACCACTACACCTCCCTATAGACCAGGAAGTAACCACTACACCTCCCTATAGACCAGGAAGTAACCACTACACCTCCCTATAGACCAGGAAGTAACCACTACACCTCCCTATAGACCAGGAAGTAACCACTACACCTCCCTATAGACCAGGAAGTAACCACTACACCTCCCTATAGACCAGGATGTAACCACTACACCTCCCTATAGACCAGGAAGTAACCACTACACCTCCCTATAGACCAGGAAGTAATGACTACACCTACCTATAGACCAGGAAGTAACCACTACACCTTCCTATAGACCAGGAAGTAACCACTACACCTCCCTATAGACCAGGACGTAACCACTACACCTCCCTATAGACCAGGAAGTAACCACTACACCTCCCTATAGACCAGGAAGTAACCCCTACACCTCCCTATAGACCAGGAAGTAACCACTACACCTCCCTATAGACCACGAAGTAACCACTACACCTCCCTATAGACCAGGACGTAACCACTACACCTCCCTATAGACCAGGAAGTAACCACTACACCTCCCTATAGACCAGGAAGTAACCCCTACACCTCCCTATAGACCAGGAAGTAACCCCTACACCTCCCTATAGACCAGGAAGTAACCACTACACCTCCCTATAGACCAGGAAGTAACCACTACACCTCCCTATAGACCAGGAAGTAACCACTACACCTCCCAATAGACCAGGAAGTAACCACACTACACCTCCCTATAGACCAGGAAGTAACCACTACACCTCCCTATAGACCAGGACGTAACCACTACACCTCCCTATAGACCAGGAAGTAACCACTACACCTCCCTATAGACCAGGAAGTAACCACTACACCTCCCTATAGACCAGGAAGTAACCACTACACCTCCCTATAGACCAGGAAGTAACCACTACACCTCCCTATAGACCAGGAAGTAACCACTACACCTCCCTATAGACCAGGAAGTAACCACTACACCTCCCTATAGACCAGGAAGTAACCACTACACCTCCCTATAGACCAGGAAGTAACCACTACACCTCCCTATAGACCAGGAAGTAACCACTACACCTCCCTATAGACCAGGATGTAACCACTACACCTCCCTATAGACCAGGAAGTAACCACTACACCTCCCTATAGACCAGGAAGTAATGACTACACCTACCTATAGACCAGGAAGTAACCACTACACCTCCCTATAGACCAGGACGTAACCACTACACCTCCCTATAGACCAGGAAGTAACCACTACACCTCCCTATAGACCAGGAAGTAACCCCTACACCTCCCTATAGACCAGGAAGTAACCACTACACCTCCCTATAGACCACGAAGTAACCACTACACCTCCCTATAGACCAGGACGTAACCACTACACCTCCCTATAGACCAGGAAGTAACCACTACACCTCCCTATAGACCAGGAAGTAACCCCTACACCTCCCTATAGACCAGGAAGTAACCCCTACACCTCCCTATAGACCAGGAAGTAACCACTACACCTCCCTATAGACCAGGAAGTAACCACTACACCTCCCTATAGACCAGGAAGTAACCACTACACCTCCCAATAGACCAGGAAGTAACCACACTACACCTCCCTATAGACCAGGAAGTAACCACTACACCTCCCTATAGACCAGGAAGTAACCACTACACCTCCCTATAGACCAGGAAGTAACCACTACACCTCCCTATAGACCAGGAAGTAACCACTACACCTCCCTATAGACCAGGAAGTAACCACTACACCTCCCTATAGACCAGGAAGTAACCACTACACCTCCCTATAGACCAGGAAGTAACCACTACACCTCCCTATAGACCAGGAAGTAACCACTACACCTCCCTATAGACCAGGAAGTAACCCCTACACCTCCCTATAGACCAGGAAGTAACCACTACACCTCCCTATAGACCAGGAAGTAACGACTACACCTCCCTATAGACCAGGAAGTAACCACTACACCTCCCTATAGACCAGGATGTAACCACTACACCTCCCTATAGACCAGGAAGTAACCACTACACCTCCTCCCTATAGACCAAGAAGTAACCACTACACCTCCATATAGAGACCAGGAAGTAACCACTACACCTCCCTATAGACCAGGAAGTAACCACTACACCTCCCTGTAGACCAGGAAGTAACCACTACACCTCCCTATAGACCAGGAAGTAACCACTACACCTCCCTATAGACCAGGAAGTAACCACTACACCTCCCTATAGACCAGGACGTAACCACGACACCTCCCTATAGACCAGGAAGTAACCACTACACCTCCCTATAGACCAGGAAGTAACCACTACACCTCCCTATAGACCAGGAAGTAACCACTACACCTCCCTATAGACCAGGATGTAACCACTACACCTCCCTATAGACCAGGAAGTAACCACTACACCTCCCCATAGACCAGGAAGTAACCACTACACCTCCCTATAGACCAGGAAGTAACCACTACACCTCCCTATAGACCAGGAAGTAACCACTACACCTCCCTATAGACCAGGAAGTAACCCCTACACCTCCCTATAGACCAGGAAGTAACCACTACACCTCCCTATAGACCAGGAAGTAACGACTACACCTCCCTATAGACCAGGAAGTAACCACTACACCTCCCTATAGACCAGGATGTAACCACTACACCTCCCTATAGACCAGGAAGTAACCACTACACCTCCTCCCTATAGACCAGGAAGTAACCACTACACCTCCATATAGAGACCAGGAAGTAACCACTACACCTCCCTATAGACCAGTAAGTAACCACTACACCTCCCTGTAGACCAGGAAGTAACCACTACACCTCCCTATAGACCAGGAAGTAACCACTACACCTCCCTATAGACCAGGAAGTAACCACTACACCTCCCTATAGACCAGGACGTAACCACCACACCTCCCTATAGACCAGGAAGTAACCACTACACCTCCCTATAGACCAGGAAGTAACCACTACACCTCCCTATAGACCAGGAAGTAACCACTACACCTCCCTATAGACCAGGATGTAACCACTACACCTCCCTATAGACCAGGAAGTAACCACTACACCTCCCTATAGACCAGGAAGTAATGACTACACCTACCTATAGACCAGGAAGTAACCACTACACCTTCCTATAGACCAGGAAGTAACCACTACACCTCCCTATAGACCAGGACGTAACCACTACACCTCCCTATAGACCAGGAAGTAACCACTACACCTCCCTATAGACCAGGGAGTAACCCCTACACCTCCCTATAGACCAGGAAGTAACCACTACACCTCCCTATAGACCACGAAGTAACCACTACACCTCCCTATAGACCAGGACGTAACCACTACATCTCCCTATAGACCAGGAAGTAACCACTACACCTCCCTATAGACCAGGAAGTAACCCCTACACCTCCCTATAGACCAGGAAGTAACCCCTACACCTCCCTATAGACCAGGAAGTAACCACTACACCTCCCTATAGACCAGGAAGTAACCACTACACCTCCCTATAGACCAGGATGTAACCACTACACCTCCCTATAGACCAGGAAGTAACCACTACACCTCCTCCCTATAGACCAGGAAGTAACCACTACACCTCCATATAGAGACCAGGAAGTAACCACTACACCTCCCTATAGACCAGGAAGTAACCACTACACCTCCCTGTAGACCAGGAAGTAACCACTACACCTCCCTATAGACCAGGAAGTAACCACTACACCTCCCTATAGACCAGGAAGTAACCACTACACCTCCCTATAGACCAGGACGTAACCACCACACCTCCCTATAGACCAGGAAGTAACCACTACACCTCCCTATAGACCAGGAAGTAACCACTACACCTCCCTATAGACCAGGAAGTAACCACTACACCTCCCTATAGACCAGGATGTAACCACTACACCTCCCTATAGACCAGGAAGTAACCACTACACCTCCCTATAGACCAGGAAGTAATGACTACACCTACCTATAGACCAGGAAGTAACCACTACACCTTCCTATAGACCAGGAAGTAACCACTACACCTCCTTATAGACCAGGACGTAACCACTACACCTCCCTATAGACCAGTAAGTAACCACGAGCACCTCCCTATAGACCAGGGAGTAACGCCTAGACCTCACTATAGACCGGGAAGTAACCACTACACCTCCCTATAGACCACGAAGTAACCACTACACCTCCCTATAGACCAGGACGTAACCACTACACCTCCCTATAGACCAGGAAGTAACCACTACACCTCCCTATAGACCAGGAAGCAACCCCTACACCTCCCTATAGACCAGGAAGTAACCCCTACACCTCCCTATAGACCAGAAAGTAACCACTACACCTCCCTATAGACCAGGAAGTAACCACTACACCTCCCTATAGACCAGGAAGTAACCACTACACCTCCCAATAGACCAGGAAGTAACCACACTACACCTCCCTATAGACCAGGAAGTAACCACTACACCTCCCTATAGACCAGGAAGTAACCACTACACCTCCCTATAGACCAGGAAGTAACCACTACTCCTCCCTATAGACCAGGAAGTAACCACTACACCTCCCTATAGACCAGGAAGTAACCACTACACCTCCCTATAGACCAGGAAGTAACCACTACACCTCCCTATAGACCAGGAAGTAACCACTACACCTCCCTATAGACCAGGAAGTAACCACTACACCTCCCTATAGACCAGGAAGTAACCCCTACACCTCCCTATAGACCAGGAAGTAACCACTACACCTCCCTATAGACCAGGAAGTAACGACTACACCTCCCTATAGACCAGGAAGTAACCACTACACCTCCCTATAGACCAGGATGTAACCACTACACCTCCCTATAGACCAGGAAGTAACCACTACACCTCCTCCCTATAGACCAGGAAGTAACCACTACACCTCCATATAGAGACCAGGAAGTAACCACTACACCTCCCTATAGACCAGGAAGTAACCACTACACCTCCCTGTAGACCAGGAAGTAACCACTACACCTTCCTATAGACCAGGAAGTAACCACTACACCTCCCTATAGACCAGGAAGTAACCACTACACCTCCCTATAGACCAGGACGTAACCACCACACCTCCCTATAGACCAGGAAGTGACCACCACACCTCCCTATAGACCAGGACGTAACCACCACACCTCCCTATAGACCAGGAAGTGACCACCACACCTCCCTATAGACCAGGACGTAACCACCACACCTCCCTATAGACCAGGAAGTAACCACCACACCTCCCTAAAGACCAGGAAGTAACCACCACACCTCCCTATAGACCAGGAAGTAACCACTACACCTCCCTATAGACCAGGAAGTAACCACTACACCTCCTTATAGACCAGGAAGTCACCACTACACCTCCCTATAGACCAGGAAGTAACCACTACACCTCCCTATAGACCAGGAAGTAACCACTACACCTCCCTATAGACCAGGAAGTAACCACTACACCTCCCTATAGACCAGGAAGTAACCACTACACCTCCCTATAGACCAGGAAGTAACCACTACACCTTCCTATAGACCAGGAAGTAACCCCTACACCTCCCTATAGACCAGGAAGTAACCACTACACCTCCCTATAGACCAGGAAGTAACCGCTACACCTCCCTATAGACCAGGACGTAACCACTACACCTCCCTATAGACCAGGAAGTAACCACTACACCTCCCTATAGACCAGGAAGTAACCACTACACCTCCCTATAGACCAGGAAGTAACCACTACACCTCCCTATAGACCAGGAAGTAACCACTACACCTCCCTATAGACCAGGATGTAACCACTACACCTCCCTATAGACCAGGAAGTAACCACTACACCTCCCTATAGACCAGGAAGTAATGACTACACCTCCCTATAGACCAGGAAGTAACCACTACACCTCCCTATAGACCAGGAAGTAACCACTACACCTCCCTATAGACCAGGAAGTAACCACTACACCTCCCTATAGACCAGGACGTAACCACTACACCTCCCTATAGACCAGGAAGTAACCACTACACCTCCCTATAGACCAGGATGTAACCACTACACCTCCCTATAGACCAGGAAGTAACCACTACACCTCCCTATAGACCAGGAAGTAACCCCTACACCTCCCTATAGACCAGGACGTAACCACTACACCTCCCTATAGACCAGGAAGTAACCACTACACCTCCCTATAGACCAGGACGTAACCACTACACCTCCCTATAGACCAGGAAGTAACCACTACACCTCCCTATAGACCAGGAAGTAACCACTACACCTCCCTATAGACCAGGAAGTAACCACTACACCTCCCTATAGACCAGGAAGTAACCACTACACCTCCCTATAGACCAGGAAGTAACCACTACACCTCCCTATAGACCAGGAAGTAACCACTACACCTCCCTATAGACCAGGAAGTAACCACTACACCTCCCTATAGACCAGGATGTAACCACTACACCTCCCTATAGACCAGGAAGTAACCACTACACCTCCCTATAGACCAGGAAGTAACGACTACACCTACCTATAGACCAGGAAGTAACCACTACACCTCCCTATAGACCAGGAAGTAACCACTACACCTCCCTATAGACCAGGACGTAACCACTACACCTCCCTATAGACCAGGAAGTAACCACTACACCTCCCTATAGACCAGGAAGTAACCACTACACCTCCCTATAGACCAGGAAGTAACCACTACACCTCCTCCCTATAGACCAGGAAGTAACCACTACACCTCCATATAGAGACCAGGAAGTAACCACTACACCTCCCTATAGACCAGGAAGTAACCACTACACCTCCCTGTAGACCAGGAAGTAACCACTACACCTCCCTATAGACCAGGAAGTAACCACTACACCTCCCTATAGACCAGGAAGTAACCACTACACCTCCCTATAGACCAGGACGTAACCACCACACCTCCCTATAGACCAGGAAGTGACCACCACACCTCCCTATAGACCAGGACGTAACCACCACACCTCCCTATAGACCAGGAAGTGACCACCACACCTCCCTATAGACCAGGACGTAACCACCACACCTCCCTATAGACCAGGAAGTAACCACCACACCTCCCTAAAGACCAGGAAGTAACCACCACACCTCCCTATAGACCAGGAAGTAACCACTACACCTCCCTATAGACCAGGAAGTAACCACTACACCTCCTTATAGACCAGGAAGTCACCACTACACCTCCCTATAGACCAGGAAGTAACCACTACACCTCCCTATAGACCAGGAAGTAACCACTACACCTCCCTATAGACCAGGAAGTAACCACTACACCTCCCTATAGACCAGGAAGTAACCACTACACCTCCCTATAGACCAGGAAGTAACCACTACACCTTCCTATAGACCAGGAAGTAATGACTACACCTCCCTAAAGACCAGGAAGTAACCACTACACCTCCCTATAGACCAGGAAGTAACCACTACACCTCCCTATAGACCAGGAAGTAACCCCCACACCTCCCTATAGACCAGGAAGTAACCACTACACCTCCCTATAGACCAGGAAGTAACCACTACACCTCCCTATAGACCAGGAAGTAACCCCTACACCTCCCTATAGACCAGGAAGTAACCACCACACCTCCCTATAGACCAGGAAGTGACCACCACACCTCCCTATAGACCAGGAAGTGACCACCACACCTCCCTATAGACCAGGAAGTAACCACCACACCTCCCTATAGACCAGGAAGTAACCACTACACCTCCCCATGCAGGACATGAAGACGGCTGTGTCGCGGGGCCTCTGTACCTGATCGCCGTGATGGTGAGGATGGACAGGCAGACGAGGAAGACGTTGAGGAAGATGTAGACCTGGCACTCCAGGACGGTGAAGACCACGGTGCTGAAGAAGGGCGAGCTGGTCACGATGCCCAGGGGCATGAGCAGCACGGCGCAGAGCAGGTCCACGGCGCACAGGTGGCACACGAAGGCGAAGCGCTTCAGGTGAGGGGCGCGCGCGATGGCCACCATCACCCCCGCATTGGCCAGCAGGGCGATGAGGTTAAGGGTCACCATGCAGAACAGGCCGATCAGGTCCTTGACCTGCGACTGGGAGCTGGTGACCACGGCCACCTGGGCGGGGACGGTGGGGGGGTCCGGCCCCCACGGCGAGGTGGTCGTGAGGTTGGGCGCCGCCGGGGCGATCAGGACGGACTTCTCCATTATGCATTCACCGCTTTGTCTCCGGTTTCCTCCTGCCTCCTCATCGTCCGTGTGGCTCGTCGATCCGTGTCTCCACTGGTGAAGAGAGAGAGGACAGGTTTTTGGAAGACGGTTGCATTAATATGGGAGTCCACAAGGTGTAAATGAATGATTTGTTCCCCTCCTCTGTATTAAAGGTGCTACATATGACATTCAACCACTAGATGGTGCTATAGGTAACATTCAGCCACTAGATGGTGCTATAGGTAACATTCAGCCACTAGATGGTGCTATAGGTCACTTTCAGCCACTAAATGGTGTTATAGGTCACATTCAGCCACTAGATGGTGCTATAGGTCAAATTCAGCCACTAGATCAGGGGCCTCAAACTCACGGGCCGCGGGCCAATTGCGGCCCGCTGGATGATATTTTGCGGCCCCCTACTTGACATCAAAGTTTAGTGTTAGTGCGGCCCACGCGCAACTTTTTGCCGAGTCGTTGCGCGAGTTGGACGTTTTATTTATTTTATCACTTGTAGGCTACCATAGCGCAGGCAACGTTACGTTACTGACTTGGTTGAAACGTGATTCCGGAGTGATACCAAGTAAAGTGGAAGGAAAATATATCCTGTCACCCAGTGCTTATGGCAGGTATCCTCAAAATTCTCCGCTATCTCCTCTGCAAGCACTGCTCCACTGTCTGCGTCTGTCTGCCTTGGTCCAATCACATTCAGCGTCCCGTCAGCATTCCCCCCCCCCACCCACAGTCTGCGAATCAGAGGCAGAGTAGGGCGGGTCTTGCGTGTCGTCTCTTTCAGCGGTTCGAGTCAGAGCGAGAGTTGACAGCGCATCTACAGGTAGTCTAATCTGCAGGTACCTCGTTCCCAGTTTTATCTGCGTGATAAATGATAAATGTAGCTAGTAGCCTAGTTTCGCCAGCAGGCAGCTAGTAGAAAAATGTGGCATGTTCAAAGATGGCCAGTAAAAGGAAAGTCGACAGTGAAAATCGCTGCAATTCAAAGGTGAATGGACTGAAAAATATGCGTGCATCCTCCCAGCATCAAACCAATGTGCCTAATATGCCAAAAGAACTGTAGCTCTTGTGAAGAGTGGCAATTTGAAACGCCACTACGAAACTAAAGTTATTTTGATGCAACCTTTCCTCAAAATTCAGTGCTAAGAACCACAAAAATAAATGGAATGAAATCATCATATCAAGCTGCAAGCAGAATTATTGTTAAATCTACATGTATGTCACAACGAGAAAAAGCAACCAAGTTCTCACTCAGTGGCATGGGTGTTGGCTAAACACAAGAAGCCATTCTCTGATGCATACATAATAAAATAATGTATGACTGAAGTGATGGAGACCATGTTTGAAGGCAAACAAAAGCAAATCCCCCTCAGATAGCAGAGCAACCAGAATAACTGAAATACTGGCTGGTGATTTGATTAAACAGCTTTGTGATAGAATAAAAAAAATGCACAGTGCATTTCCATAGCTGTGGATGAGTCCACTGACACCACTGAGAAGCCTATGTTCTGAAGAACCGTTCATGTTCGAAGAACTGTTCATGTTCTGAAATGTTATTGCTAAAGATTGAGAAGATTGGATCAGTTGTACTCTTTTTTGGAATACTTGAAACCCCTTTTTTGTGGAATATTTGATGCCGCCCAGCCTCACCCAGACTCTACCTCCAGCGGCCCCCAGGTAAATTGAGTTTGAGACCCCTGCACTAGATGGTGCTATAGGTAACATTCAGCCACTAGATGGTGCTATAGGTAACATTCAACCACTAGATGGTGCTATAGATAACATTCAGCCACCAGATGGTGCTATAGGTAACATTCAGCCACTAGATGGTGCTATAGGTAACATTCAGCCACTAGATGGTGCTATAGGTAACATTCAGCCACTAGATGGTGCTATTTACATCACATTTACATTTAGTCATTTAGCTGACGCTTTTATCCAAAGCGACTTACAAGTTTTGTACAACAAGTCAGCAGGAAGTGTTCAACTCTATCAGCTGAGTAACAATGTTCAAGTGTTGAGTGATACAGTGTAGGTTAGTATAATTAGGACAAGTGCATGACAGTAAGGTTAGTTATGGTTAGATATATATTTTTTCTTTTCATTTCAGATATTGATTGAAGAAGTGCGTCTTTAGTCGACGGCGAAAGATTGGACGGGTTTCGGCTGTCCTAACTGTGGTGAGAAGTTCGTTCCACCATTGTGGGGCAAGGACCGGCTTCTCTTTGATGACCCTGCCGGAGATCGGATAGGAGTAGGTCTGAGTCTGCTATAAATAACATTCAGCCACTAGATGTTGCTATAGCTAACATTCAGCCACTTGATGGTGCTATAGATAACATTCAGCCACTAGATGTTGCTATAGGCAACATTCGGCCACTAGATGGTGCTATAGGCAACATTCAGCCACTAGATGGTGCTATAGGCAACATTCAACCACTAGATGGTGCTATAGCAGCGGTTCTCAAACTACGGGTCGCGACCCAAAGTGGGGTTGCGGGTAGATGACAGTGCGCATTGGCAAAAAAAAATAACTCAGATAGAGTTTTCCACCCGGCAGCTGTGTGTATTTGCCAATTTGTCTCGCCCCTTCATCAACGGTGGCCGACACACAGTATTCCAATACACATCTCACTACACCCTGCGCATTTATAATCGCCGGAGGGGGGTCTGGTCTTTTGTGTGTAACCTGGAGTCGCAATGGATAGGTTTGTTGTCAGAAGCGTTGCTGGTTGGCCGCGATGAAATGGGCTCTGCCTCTGCGCATAACCAGCTGCTATACCACACTGAGTATTCGCCTTTGTTAACTCGGAGAAGAAGCACGGATTTTCCTTGCAGACAAAAACAACACATTGGCAGAGAAATGTGCTGATAATGAGCTGGAAACTCTGTTAGTGGCACTCCAGGATAATCAGTGGAGATTTGGGGGTATTTACTCAGCTTGATGGCTTGTTGTAGGAACAGAATGCAGGAGGCGCTCAATGATCTTTCGTGTGACGAGCTACTGAAAGCCAAGTTCACTGGACACTGGACAGGCCCTCGCAAAGTTCTGGATATCAGTCCGGAACGAGTACCCAGTGTTGTGTAATGCTGCGCTGATAAAGCGTGTCCCCTTCGCATCAACATACCTCTGTGAGGGTGGATTTTCAGAGTAGAAGCGGATCTCTGCCAAAGCGCACATGAGCGCATTTTCTTTTCATGTTCTGGCAACATAATTTGGCTAAATATGCCTCGTTTTATAAATGTGTATACAGAAACAATTCCATTGCTTTTGTTGATAATATCCATTCATTTTATTGATAACATAGTGCTGTAATTTCATTTTCGAAACAACGTGTGCTTTTATTTTGATATTCCTTATTTCCATGTTGAAATTACGGGATACATTAACACAATGGGGACCAGCCACGTATAAATACGGGTTTCGGTGCCATGCGTTGTGGATCAGAGGCACGTATATAGCCGTGGCAAGTTGTTATTGTTTTATTCCATATTAATAACCATATCAAGATCCCCGATCGACTCTGCAGATCTACCCGCCTCTGTGGAATCGGCAACATGCAATACCGGCCAGATCCTCTTAGGGGCGCCATCGCTCCACTGCAGTATCATTGTGGGCGAATGGAATAATTTTTTTTTACCTTTCAGTGGAGGATCATATTACTCTGATCACAAACTAACAGCATGCACCGTGTATCACGTTTCGAAGCGGAGATTTCACCATGGAATAAGAGGATTTATCATCAACCAATGGACATATCGATCTACCAGATGCCGATCGATAACAGGGAAATGCTGCCGGTATCACACGGGCTGACGGTAAGACATTTATCACCTAATTTACAGCCGGATCGGAGCTTGCTGTGCAACGCAAGCAGTCGATCTGTGAATGTGGCTACTTACACGGACACTCTATTGGTAATCAATAATACTAATCGACGTACCCCGCCGCCCCCCTTTCATCCATAGATGCTCTGGGATAGTCCGGATCATAAGCAGTTTATGTTATTTCATTAGCATATATACAACGGAAATGCCGTTGAATATAACGTTAGTAGCCTTTAGCTCCATAACTAGCTTCCCAGAAAATATATGAGACGAAATCTGCGATAAAGCTTATATTCACGGCGCTATAAAATGACAACCTACCGATGGATTTTTTTTTCTTTAAGCCATTCTGAAGGGACGGGTTATGCACTCAAGTGACAATGAGAATGGACAGATAGCAACACTATAAAGTATAGATATAGCTGTTAGAAAACCCAGATGTTTGTTTACATTCCCCGGTCCTCTAGCCACTAATTAGACTAAGCCCATCGGTCGTCAAAGTGTTAAGTGTGGGGTTGCCAAAAAAAATCCTAAATAAAATGGGGTTGTGGTATAAAAAAGTTTGAGAACCCCTGTCTATAGGCAACATTCAACCACTAGATGCTGCTATAGGTAACATTCAGCCACTAGATGTCGCACTAGAGCACCAGCGTGTCATTTATCCAATCAGGTGCATTCCACGTGGGTGAACAGAAAGTAGGGAGGGGGGGATACATGTAAACAACAACAGTCATTTTGGACACTACAGTATATCTATATCTGTACATATCCCTTACCTACTCTTACTACTAGTTATGCTGCTGGCCAGTATGACTTACTTATATCTGTATCACTGTACATATTAATACTACAACCCTCAGGCTTTCCACTGAATGCACAGAGAGGACATTGGTGTCCATCCTCTTGTCCGACTCTGGAGATGGATGGATTATGGATTTGCCATCATGTTGGCGTGCTCCTTTAACAGCTACTGTAGCAGTGAAGATGTGTTGCTCTAACCTTGGGTTTCCTCTGCAACCAGACCTTGACTATATTGCTTTAGGCCGGGTAACATTGATTGTATGTTGCTAATATATTTTGTGCTTACAGTAAGTGTCATCGACCACCAGTGATGAAAACTACAGTATTTACAGGAAACATTTATCCCCTTTTGTTTGTTTGTTTGTTTGTTTGTTTGTTTGTTTGTTTGTTTGTTTGTTTGTTTGTTTGTTTGTATGCCGTATGAGTCATCAGAGCTTGTCTCACACACTATTACCGCCTGTCTCTTCTAATAATAATAATAATAATAGTACATTTAATTTGTAACGCACTTTATATTTGTGACAATCTCAAAGTGCTACAGGAGATAAAGATAAAAAATTTATAAAAACAATTCAAATGAATAAAACAACCAATGAAATGGAGGAAACATACAGATTAAAAATTATTTAATAATAAAAAATTAAAAAAATTCAGGCAAATGCCTTGTTAAAAATAAATGTTTTAGGCCCCTTTTAAAAACCTCAACGGACTGTGGTGCTCTCAGATGGTCGGGGAGGGCATGTGTTTGAGTGTCCAGAGCGGAGGGAGCGGGTGGAGGTCGGGGGAGCGATGAGTTCCTTTAGATAGCAGGGGGCGTTGCTGTGGACGCACTGATGGGTGGGGAGGGAGACCTCTTCTCTGTTCTCCAGACCCGTCTCCATCACACACCTGCATATAACTCTTCTAGATTACCTACTTATACTGCTGCATATAATTCTATATACCAATTTATACTCCTGCATATAATTCTATATACCAATTTATACTCCTGCATATAATTCTATATACCAATTTATACTCCTGCATATAATTCTATATACCAATTTATACTCCTGCATATAATTCTATATACAAATTTATACTCCTGTGTATAATTCTATATACCTACTTATACTCCTGCATATAATTCTATATACCTACTTATACTCCTGCATATAATTCTATATACCAATTTATACTCCTGCATATAATTCTATATACCTACTTATACACCTGCGTATAATTCTATATACCTACTTATACACCTGCGTATAATTCTATATACCTACTTATACACCTGCGTATAATTCTATATACCTACTTATACACCTGCGTATAATTCTATATACCTACTTATACACCTGCATATAATTCTATATACCTACTTATACACCTGCATATAACTCTGTATGATACCATGTACAATAATGCTGTATATACTGTATATATATATTTATCCACATCTGTCTGTACATACCTGCATATAATCCTTGTTACATATCGGTGGCTGGGTGGTGCAGCGGACATTGCGCTCGTCACCAACGCAAGAGACACCGGGTTCGACTCAGGCTGTCGGCGTTGCCTCCGGCTTGGGCTGGCCGTCATACTAACTCAATTGGCAGAGGTAGCGGGTGGAAGTCGATGGGTGGTAATCTGGACGTTGTGGACAGCGACTCCTACAGGTCGGTTGGGGGACGCCTGCACAGCAGAGACAGGAAATGGCGGGGGTAGTGTGAGCCTCCCACACGTTACACCTCGCCAATGAGAGTCCGCGCTGGCAGGTGAAAAGATGTGACAGGCTTTTGTGACAGGGGACACGTGATTCAAGGCTTCTATCCTCCCTACAACCGGCCAGTGGGGGGCATATGCGAGCAACGTTCAAGACAGGGGAGGGGAGAATTGGCACATCGAAATTGGGATGGGAGAAAAATTGAAAAAATAGGAGAAAAAAAAGAAGGGTAACCCTTTCACTACCACACTACAGAAGGGTAACCCTTTCACTACCACACTACCAAAGGGTTAACCCTTTCACTACCACACTACAGAAGGTTAACCCTTTCACAACCACACTACAGAAGGTCAACCCTTTCACTACCACACTACAGAAGGTTAACCCTGTCACTGCCACACTACAGAAGGTTAACCCTTTCACTACCACACTACATGAGGTTAACCCTTTCACAACCACACTACAGCAGGTTAACCCTTTCACTACCACACTACCAAAGGGTTAACCCTTTCACAGCAACAATAAAGAAGGTTAACCCGTTCACTGCCACATGACAAATGGTTAACCCTTTCACAACCACACTACATAAGGTTAACCATTTCACTACCACACTATAGACGGGTTAAACTGCAGGCACTAGGCTCTTATGCTACTCATACGATGACGTGATGGTAGTGAGATGCATCATTTGATTAAAGGTGCACTATTTCGTTTTGGGAGAGTCGCCGGTGAAGAGAAAGATGTCTAAAGTATATTTAGTGAATAAACAAACTGTCAACAGAGGAAAACTGAATCCCTGGAACACTGATAAAAGATCCCTGTAACACCGATAAAAGATCCCTGTAACACTGATAAAAAGATCCCTGTAACACTGATAAAAGATCCCTGCAACACTGATAAAAGATCCCTGGAACACTGATAAAAGCTCCCTGCAACACTGATAAAATATCCCTGGAACACTGATAAAAGATCCCTGTAACACTGATAAAAGATCCCTGTAACACTGATAAAAGATCCCTGGAACACTGATAAAAGCTCCCTGCAACACTGATAAAAGCTCCCTGCAACACTGATAAAAGATCCCTGGAACACTGATAAAAGATCCCTGCAACACTGATAAAAGATCCTTGCAACACTGATAAAAGATCCCTGGAACACTGATAAAAGCTCCCTGCAACACTGATAAAAGATCCCTGGAACACACACTGATAAAAGATCCCTGGAACACACACTGATAAAAGATCCTTGCAACACTGATAAAAGATCCCTGGAACACTGATAAAAGCTCCCTGCAACACTGATAAAAGCTCCCTGTAACACTGATAAAAGATCCCTGGAACACACACTGATAAAAGATCCTTGGAACACTGATAAAAGATCCTTGCAACACTGATAAAAGATCCCTGGAACACTGATAAAAGATCCCTGCAACACTGATAAAAGATCCCTGGAACACACACTGATAAAAGATCCTTGGAACACTGATAAAAGATCCCTGTAACACTGATAAAAGATCCCTGGAACACACACTGATAAAAGATCCCTGTAACACTGATAAAAGATCCCTGGAACACACACTGATAAAAGATCCCTGGAACACTGATAAAAGATCCCTGGAACACTGATAAAAGATCCCTGTAACACTGATAAAAGATCCCTGGAACACACACTGATAAAATATCCTTGGAACACTGATAAAAGATCCCTGGAACACACACTGATAAAAGATCCCTGGAACACTGATAAAAGATCCCTGGAACACACACTGATAAAAGATCCCTGGAACACTGATAAAAGATCCCTGTAACACTGATAAAAGATCCCTGTAACACTGATAAAAGATCCCTGGAACACTGATAAAAGCTCCCTGGAACACACACTGATAAAAGATCCTTGGAACACTGATAAAAGATCCCTGCAACACTGATAAAAGATCCCTGGAACACACACTGATAAAATATCCTTGGAACACTGATAAAAGATCCCTGTAACACTGATAAAAGATCCCTGGAACACACACTGATAAAAGATCCCTGCAACACTGACAAAAGATCCCTGGAACACTGATAAAAGATCCCTGCAACACTGATAAAAGATCCCTGGAACACACACTGATAAAAGATCCCTGGAACACTGATAAAAGATCCATGGAACACTGATAAAAGATCCCTGCAACACTGATAAAAGATCCCTGGAACACTGATAAAAGCTGAACAGCTTCAAGAAAGGTTACTGTCTCTGTGTTGTTGTTGTTGTTGTTGTTGTTGTTGTTGTTGTTGTTGTTGTTGTTGTTGTTGTTGTTGTTGTTGTTGTTGATGACAAAGGTAGGACACACAACAGTGTTGTTTACAAACATATCCCAGGCTTAAGTTTTGGCTCACAGCGCTTCAAAAATAATTGTGTTTCCTCTATGACACAGGATAGAATCATATTAATAGAATCAGGCCTATGTGTATGTTGTTCTAAAGGAGGTTCCAGCAAATGTAAACAAATCCCCACCCCCCCACAAAATAGCTTTAACGAGATAGGCTTCCTTCAGGGTTTAACCGGTTTACTTGTTTAAAAGCACGACCACGTCTAAATGAAACAGGGTTGATTATGATCACCACTCACCCATCGTTCTCCACCGGCTGGCCGGCTCGGCCCGACAGCTCAGAGACACCGAGCTGTTCCTCTTCAAACCCCTGGAAAGTTCATCATCGTTACATTCCCACATCTGTCACCGCCGAGGCCGAGACCCTTAGCGTCAGTCAAACCGAGACATCCAGGAGGCACATCATCCCATCGGGGGTCAAAGTTCACGGGTTCCAAAAAGTAGGATGATTTAACAATAAGCCGGGGGGGGGGGGGGGGTTATATTCCAGGGACGAGGTCCAGACCACAGGATGAGCTCACAGGGGCAGCGGAAGGAAGGGCTGTCGTTGGTCACTGCTTCTGGGATGGTGTGTGTAGAACTCTGCCTGATGAGAAGATGCTTCCTCTCTCCTCCTCTTCCTCTTCCTCGCCGCTGCTGCCGTGGCTGAGCTGTGAATGGCAGTGACGGTCACACATTGTGTGGTGTGTGATTTTTTTAATTTTTTTTCCTTCTCTCCAAACAGACACACACTCTACTG
The DNA here is from genome assembly GCF_963971535.1 of Notolepis coatsorum. Taxonomy (NCBI): domain Eukaryota; kingdom Metazoa; phylum Chordata; class Actinopteri; order Aulopiformes; family Paralepididae; genus Notolepis; species Notolepis coatsorum. The sequence continues at coordinate 16,932,022 of NC_140170.1, read as the reverse complement.
TCCCCTTCTGCCAGAGTACGGCCTCCCCCAGGTCCTAACGCCCCCCGGGTTACAGGGAGGCTGCACCAAACACTTCATTCCTATGGCCTAAGCCCTAACAAGTAGCCTATTTCATTAATTCCTTACCGTATATATATACATCTGTCTGTACATACCTGCATATAATCCTTCTATATACCTACTTATACACCTGCATATAACCCATATAACTCTGTATGATAGCGTGTACATGAATGCTGTATATACCGTATATATATATTTATTCTTACCGTATATATATTTATCCACATCTGTCTGTACATACCTGCATATACTCCTTTTTAGATATCTGTAGATACTATATCTATATCTGTACATATCTCTTACCTACTCTTACTAGTTACGCTGCTGGCCAGTATGACTTACTACCATAGTGTCTTTATACCTGTATCACTGTACATATTAATACTATATCTATATCTGTACATATCTCTTACCTACTCTCACTAGTTACACTGCTGGCCAGTATGACTTACTACCATAGTGTCTTTATACCTGTATCACTGTACATATTAATACTATATTTATATCTGTACATATCTCTTACCTACTCTTACTAGTTACATTGCTGGCCAGTACGACTTCCTACCATAGTGTCTTTATACCTGTATCACTGTACATATTAATACTACAACTCTGTACATACATCTGATTAGCACCATTACTCAGTAGTACTAATGTATATATTTTATGCCCAGTTTAATCATCCGTACATTGTAAATTTGCACTCTGGTTGGATGCCAAACTTCTTTTCGTTGTACTCGAATCTAATAGATAAACAAAAACAGAAAACTAGACAGAAGAATCTAGTATTTTATTTATAATAAAACACACAAAAAAACGTTATTATGCCAGATATGCCTTACAATATATAGATAGAATTAAAGCCATATTTGTTGCCTGTTGATTGCCGTTTCAGGCGACAAAATCCGCTCAGCGGTTCTCGAGTTACATGCCGATATGTGAGGCCTGAGCACCAAAGTACACATTACCACCCTCGACTCCCGGGGCTCTAGCTCCGTCAATCATTTGGCGATCTCAAAAAAAAATTTGACAGGGTTGTAGCCAATGAGTGTGCCTTTCCAATGATACCCCACATGGGGATCGAACACGGTGTGTATTGATCGATTTATGATCAAAACAGCAGGGTCCCCTTATAAGGGGGTGACAGTGGCTCAGGAGGTAGAGCAGTCGTCTGGTAATCTGGAGGTTCCCGGTTCGATTCCCGCTCCTCCCAGGTAGCGTGTCGAAGTGTCCTTGAGCAAGACACTTAACCCCTAATTGCTCCCGATGAGCAGGTTGGCACTTTGCATGGTTTCCTCCGCAATCGGGGTGTGAATGTGTGAGTGAATGGGTAAAATGTGAGGAACAAATTGTAAAGCACTTTGGATAAAAGCGCTATATACACCATTTACCATTTATAAGGAGACCCTACAGCTTAACAGGTTAAGTATTCTTAGCTATTTCACATAGTTTGATTATTGGATATTGGATATGGTACTAGTCCATGTCTCTAGTCCTTTGTCATGTTTGCTTGTAATGTCATGTTATGATGTACGTATTATGTTGCACGTCACAATGTACATTTTTTGTGGAACCCAGCAGGGACGTGCACAGGACTTTAGAGGGGCAGGTGCTCAAAGGCTGAAAAGGGCACTGGGCCTGTGCTATTTTTGGGGGCCCTTTTTGGGCGGGGAGGGGCCTTTTTATGCTTTTTGGGGGGTTTTGGTGATCAAATATTGAATATTGAACTATAATAATCAGTGCAGGAGCTCACTTATCTTTGAAAGACACTTTTATCACTGACTTAAAAGGCCCATACATCTCCATAAATGTTCAGGGCGGAGGGAATAAGTGCTTACCCTACAGACCCCAAGTCTGTTAGGACAGCATACTCGGTTGGCACTGCTCAAAACGTACCTTTTTAAAATAGTTTTTAAATGAATTATTATCTTTATTTCATTGTCTTATTTTTCTTTATTTCTATACATTTGACTTAAAGGGGAACTATTTTACTATTTCTTTCACTATTCACTTTTACACAATTCCTGTGAAATATGGAACACCTCTGTAAGTTTATTTTTTTATTTTTTATTATTCATTGTTTTGTATTTCTAATCAAGTACTCAAAAACAGCATTTTTCTACCTCAAGATCTTAAACCCTTTTGAGGCTGGGCTCCAACCACTGTGTGGCCTGGTGGCAACTGCCACACCAACTTCCACATTATTATGCAGCTGAGAAACCTCTGACGTCACAGATATGCACATTTTCAGATGACTCAGTTCAGTGAGGGTGAATATTGTGAGAGGAGAATTGGAAGAATGCGCCAATATGAGAATTAGAGACATAGATCCTATTAATATAAGTCCACATAGCTAGGAAACAATGCTAAACACTGAAAAAGGCCATTTATATCATTTTATTTGTTCTTTTTTAATGTCAACATATTATTTAAATTATTAAAATGGAACCGTTGTGATGTCACAGTATGATGTCATAATCAAACATTCTAGAACATGTGTGATGTCACAGTATGATGTCATAATCAAACACTCTAGAACATTTGTGATGTCACAGTATGATGTCATAATAGAACATTCTAGAACATTTGTATATTCAACAATTCTCTCAGAAGATCTCAGATCTCAGAAGACAAGTGAAGATATCACTTGTTGTTTCCGGCTACTTGTCTGTTAGCTTGAATATATTCTGTAGATACAATTTAAAATCCCCACATGGAAAAGGAAACAATGTCCTGTACAATCCTTAATGAACTGCGTCTGGAGGGAAGGTTCTGTGATGTGGTTATTAAAGTCAACAGCACTGAGTTTAACGCCCACAAGAACATTCTGTGTGGCTGCAGCGCCTATTTCAGGTACGTTTATCTTGGTTTAGGTTAGCTTGGTTCAGGTTAGCTTGGTTAGTAAATAGATACCATACTGTACTTCTACTGTAAACAGATACTATACTGTACTTCTACTGTAAACAGATACTATACTGTCCGTCTACTGTAAAAAGATACTATACTGTACTTCTACTGTAAAACAATACTATACTGTACTTCTACTGTAAACAGATAATATACTGTACTTCTACTGTAAACAGATATTATACTGTACTTCTACTGTAAACAGATACTATACTGTACTTCTACTGTAAACAGATACTATACTGTACTTCTACTGTAAAAAGATACTATACTGCACTTCTACTGTAACAGATACTATACTGTACTTATACTGTAAACAGATACTATACTGTACTTATACTGTAAACAGATACTATACTGTACTTCTACTGTAAAAAGATACTATACTTCTACTGTGCTAAGACCCTAATACTTCTACAGAGAAAATATATTACTACTAGGGCTGTCCCGACTAAGGATTTGGATAGTCGACTATGATTGGCCAAAATTGGCTGTTAGTCGACTATTAGTTGACTAAAAAAAATTAAAAAAAGTATAATATATATATATTTTTTTATCATTCCATTTGGGCTGTGGGGGATGCTTAAAGGTCAACCTCCACGTTGTATTTTTGTTCAATAAACAATGTGGACTAGGCCAACAGTGACTTTCATGAAGAATTGTAAAAAAAAGTATCGAAATTGACCCAGTTTTAGCGTTTTTATCAAAACATTTTGTCTGCCCAACACAATCAACATGCACTTGCATATTTTAATCAATGGTTTATAACGTGCACGTGTAATGTCGTCACAACAGGTATTGGTCACCAGGGGTATCACCAGGGGGCGCTGAGAGTCACACAGCTAGTGGCAGGCAGAGAGCCTTGCTACCATAGATATATGCTTGCTACTACTAGCCGAATGGAAATGTATCTGTTTCACCTCACTATTGCTCCGTGATTATAGCCATCCATCCATCTCTAAAGCTAACCACGTTACCATATTTGTAATAATGTAAATCATTGTGTCGTTGTACACATTGTGTTTATAACGTTAGTAGATAACATAGCTTAGCTTGGTAGCTATTGTGCTAACAACATATCCCGACATCCGGCTCGCTGGCCGGCATGAACGGCCGACCCAAAATGGTTCTCTCCTCTCTGTACACCCCGACCCGACCCCACGGGTGCCCTGCCGGGGGGCCCATGGACGCGACGGCGGCGGCAGCCGCAGGGCGCCCGAGCCCGCAAAGGCTAGTGTTACACGATAGCTATGAGCTAACTAGCGCTGCGGGCTCCGGCGCCCTGCGGCCGCCGCTGTTGTCGAGTCCACAAGCTTCACTCGGTGCATCAGTCACGAAAGGGGCTATGATGAGCTTGGCAAGCCAGAGTAAAACACAGTTTTCATTCAATCAATCAATAACAACATTAACCAGACTCTCGTTGTGTCTATTATGCTAACGCTAACGTTACCTCATTGTGTCTATTCTACACAGATAGCCTCTCGTGTCTATCTGCTAACGTTAGCATTAGGCTAACTAACGTTACGTCCCTAACCCCCAACAACAAGCGTAACTAATCAGCGATCTTTTTGTCAGACTAAACTCTCCGCTCGGTGGCAAATTGTGTTGATGTCGGTTTTGTTTCATCAATAAATGAGGCAGAATACACAGTGACTGTATCCTTTTTTATTGCACTCGTTTCTTGCTGCAAACGTACAAAAGATATCCTACGCGAGACATTAAAGATGGCGGCGCGGACATTCTGTTTTCGTTCAGACTCCCCAAACAGTGACGTCACGCGTCTCTCTTCTGACCAATCAGTGGTCTGCAGTTTTTCACGTGTCATTTCTGGAGCTCTCATGCTGATCACCAGCAGCCCCGCCTCCCCACACGGAGACAAACTGAGTACTTTATTTGAGTGGAAAAGCAACATTAGATTCGGCTCATTAATATGCAAGCCACACCTGTTGTGACGTCGGCGTTTTGATAAGCTTTTTTGATTCGCGCGTGCATGTTATTCGTGCGTGGACCTTTTTAACTCTTTCAGAGTGGCATTTCCGGTGTCAAATGGAAATAAATAAATAATGAAATTATATACCAATGATGTAAACTACCCATAATTGATCAGTAGGGTTTAACCTAGAGGTTGGCCTTTAATGTCTGAAGGAGTCGACTGAAGGCTTCTTGTCCTCTGCAAAAGCATGCAATTGGTCCACTGATGGATACATCTTGATATTTGTCTAGTCTAGTGTGTTCATTAGATGGGTGAAATCCTCTTTCAGTGCCTCTGTGCCTGTTTTCTTAGGCAGTTGGCCTCTGGTATGCGTGCCATTAGCGTTAGCCACGCTTCTAAGAGGTTGGCAGTCGACTACGGCTCCTTTCGACCGATTAGTCGACTATTCGACTAATAGGGGTCAGCCCTAATTACTACACAGGACAGAATGTTGCTTACTGTTTACTCATCAGATATCTCTATACTCTGCATCCCACAGAGCACTCTTGACTCGCTGGAGCGACTCAGAGCAACTCGTCTACACTATCCCTGGGGTGTCCCCGGGTATGATGCAGCTCATCATAGAGTACGCCTACACACGCTTTGTGCTGGTGACAGCAGAGAACGTGGAAGAGCTTCTGGTGGCTGCAGACCAGCTTCTCGTCACTGGCATAGTAGGAGCGTGCTCTGACTTCCTACAAGGCCAGCTGTCTCTGGAAAACTGTGTCGGCATCTGGAGGTTTGTGGACATCTACTGCTGCCCTGACCTGAGGCGCAAGGCCCATCTCTTCATCGTGTGCCACTTTGAGGAGATGTTGCACGTCTCACAGGAGTTTGTGGAGCTGTCCCCACAGCAACTGGTGGACATCATCGAGAGGGATGATCTGAACGTGAAGAGCGAGGAGACGGTGTTCGAGGCCATCCTCCGTTGGATCGACCACTCCCGTGAGGAGCGTAAAACACACATCCCTTTGCTGCTGCCCAAGGTAACTAAATTTGTATTATTTTACTGTTATTATTGTTGTCGTCGCTGTTGTCATTGTTATTATTATTATTATTATTATTATTATTATTATTATTATTATTATTATTATTATTATTGTTGTTGTTGTTGTTGTTGTTGTTGTTGTTGTTGTTGTTGTTGTTGTTGTTGTTGTTGTTGTTGTTGTTGTTGTTGTTGTTGTTGTTGTTATTATTATTATTATTATTATTATTATTATTATTATTATTATTATTATTATTATTATTATTATTATTATTATTATTATTATTATTGTACTGTTATGTTCTGTTTTATGTATGAAAAGAAAAGAAAAGAAAAACATTTATAAAAAAAATACAAAATAATTGTATTACTGTGCATTACATTAAAACAACACTAGGTTCCCTAGTGCAGTGGTTCTCAAACATTTGGGTCCAAACTGTTTCTTAGCAACAGAAACCGTCTACAACCAATGTACCTGCTGTCTGCTTGTCTCTTCCCAGGTTCGCATGGGCTTGATGAGGCCTGACTACTTGCTGAACAATGTCCAGAACAACCCTGTGGTGAGGGACAGCCACGACTGCAGGCCCCTCATCCTCAGCGTCCTGAACCCCCCTGGCTCCGACAGGCTCCCAAACCCCCTGACCCGCCCACGCCTGCCCCAGGAGGTCCTATTGGCCATCAGCGGCCGGGGTGCCATGGAGGCTTACAATATCCGAGCCGGTGGATGGATGGACGTGAGCGTTGAGGGGGAGAGTACCCGAATCCACCATGGCACCGCTTATCTCCAGGGTCTGGTCTACTGCATCGGCGGCCATAACGTCATAGGAGAGCCTCTCAGCAGTGTGCGCAGGTTCAACCCCGTCACTCGCAGCTGGCTGCAGGCGGCTCCCATGCACTCATGCCGCTGTTACCTCAGCGTGGTCGCATTGGGCGGCTGTATCTACGCCATGGGAGGGTGGGACGGACACGTGGATCTGAACACCGCCGAGCGCTACGAGCCTGAAACCAACCAGTGGACAGTGATCTCACCCATGCTGAAGCACAGGGGCGCCGCCGAGGCAGCAGCCCTCCACGGCAAGGTGGGTGGAACTGAGGGACACAGGGTGCTAGATGAACACAAGGAACGTTAGATCAGAAATCATAAATGGCTTTATTGCCAAGTAAGCTTGCACATACAAAAGATGTGTCTGGGTCCTTTGGTGCATCAACATTAACAGACAATTAAAGTAGAATGAAATCAAATGGAATATATAAACTAAATTAGAATATTCTTTCTTATTACAGGTTTACATCTGTGGTGGCTTCAACGGGGCGGAGGGTCTGTTCACAGCTGAGTGCTACAGCCCAGACACTGACCAGTGGACTCTGATCGCCCCCATGAGCAGCAGGCATGGCGAAGTGGGAGTCGCTGCGTACGGAGGACAAGTCTATGCGGTAGGTGCACACAGAGACAAATGCTTTATACTAGATATTTCTATAGATATGTATCATTTGACTTGCAATGCTGCTGTGATGCCCTCATTTCCCTAAGTGGATTAATACAGTGTCTGCCTGCCTGCCTGCCTGCCTGAGCCACACACTAAAACATTCCTCTCATGTGTCCTGTCCTCAGGTGGGAGGGTGGGACAGTAGAAACGTCCTGCGTAGTGCGGAGGCTTACAGCCCCTTGACTGACTCCTGGAGTGCCCTGCCCAACATGCTCACCCCCCGCAACAGCTTTGGCATCGCGGTGCTGGACGACCTGCTCTTTGGTCGGAGGCTTCAATGGCTTCACCTCCATCTCCAACGTGGAGCGATACGACCAGAGCAGCGACAGGTGGACTGTAGCCGAGGACATGAAGATCCTGCGCGCTGACCTAAGCTGCTGCATAATGCATGGCCTGCCTAACATGAGCCAGTACGCTGCTCCCTGTGGAGGAGGAGGAGGAGGAGGAGGAGGGGGAAGAGGAGGAGGAGGAGGAGGAAGAGGAGGAAGAGGAGGCGCAAGAGGAGGAGGAGGAGGAGGAGGAAGAGTAGGAGCAGAGGAGGAGGAGGAGGAGGAGGAGGAGGAAGAGGAGGAGGAAGAGGAGGAGGAGGAGGAGCAGGAGGTGGAGGAGGAGGAAGATGAGGAAGAGTAGGAGCAGGAGCAGGAGGAGCAGGAGGAGGAAGAGGAAGATGAGGAAGAGTAGGAACAGGAGCAGGAGGAGGAGGAAGAGGAGGAGCAGGAGGAGGAAGATGTGGAAGAGTAGGAGGAGGAGGAGGAGAAGGAGGAGGAGGAGGAGGAAGAGGAGGAGGCAGATCAGGAAGAGTAGGAGGAGGAGGCGGAGGAGGAAGAGGAGGAGGAGGAAGAGGAGGAAGAGGAGGAGGAGAGAGAGGAGGAGGAAGATGAGGAAGAGGAGGAGGAGGAAGATGAGGAAGAGTAGGAGGAGGAAGAGGAGGAGGAGGAAGATGAGGAGGAGGCAGCAGGGGATCCATCTAAGCTTAAACATTTATTAGACCAAAAGAAATCCTAAGTGTTTAGTTTGTGTAATGTAATGTAATATCTGTTTTTAGTTTGTGTAATGTAATGTAATATCTGTTTTTAGTTTGTGTAATGTAATGTAATATCTGTTTTTAGTTTGTGTAATGCAGGGGTTCCCAAACTTTTCAGGCCGTGACCCAAAAATAACGGGGTCAGAGAGCCACGACCCCAACTATTATAGGAGGTCAAAAAAATAAAAATTAATTTTTATTTAATTTTTTTATAAATGGAAATGTATGGTTGAAACATGCACACGTTCAAACGCACACACACTAATAAGCATTGGGGGCTTTTAACCAGGGCCGGACTGGGGAAATCATTCAGGCCAGGAAATATAGTGCAAAATATAGCCCCAGTCAGGCCACTTTTTAAGCAGGAGGTCTGGGGGTCCCCCACCAGGACATTTCTTGTTAGGCATAACAAAAAATATTGTTTGTTTCCTGTTGGTTGTCAGTTAAGGCCATGGGTAGGTAGGGAATTTATTTTATTTAATTTTTTTTATTTTATTCTTTCCCACGGCGACTATGGATAGGGAATTTCTTTATTTAATTAAAATTTTCACAACAACATGGATGCATGTACTCTGCCAGCATGTTTAATATCCATAATACTAAAGGTTTGACTAAGATTTCTATGAAACTTTATTAATTATTATTATTATTTTTTTTATTATTTTTTTAAAAACTCATAAAATATATTGGGTTGCACCTAAATCGGCAGGGTCGGTCGGCAACCGGAAACAATTATGTGCGCTCGTCGTGAGCCCGTGGTTCTGGTCAGAGTCATTATGGCTTCAGTGGATAACCCTGATCTGCATTGTGATGTTTTAGATACCCCAGTAATAACATTACAATTGAATTAAATACAATTAGGCCTGAATGAGACTCCGGCCACCGGCACATTATCAGCCAAAATGCGCATCGCAGATTATCTGTACATTGACCGAGTGGAATCCCGTTCACATTACTGGATTTGTTTATTGATGGAGCAAACTGAGAGATTGTTCACAGAGGCGCTGCCGAACCAAGATATAATATGATGTGTATAATATAATGTGTGTAGAGGCATATGATACAATCTATTTTGTTGTTGGTATTAGGTAGCCTATATGAATTACATATAATAGCAGCCAGCCTACATTATGCAACAGTAATTTGCGCATATATAACACACAGCCCTGCGAATCCTGCATACAGTAAACTAACTTGATCATTAATCTAGCTGTTGTATCTTTACGCTTATGAAAACATTAAATAATATGTATAGGCTATAGGCCGTCGCTTTAGCCTATATTCTCAAATGGCATTTAATGGCTATCCGAGTCCTCGATATCCTCGCGGACGGACCAGTATACCTTTATATCATATCATATTCATATTCATATCATAGTTTACTCTATCAGCCTACCAGCATGTAATACGTTCTTTGTTAGAACTCAACTCGTTATTATTTTGCGCATAGATTGCAGAAATACAGGAACGTTTTGATTTAGGCTTTGACATTGTAAAACTAAATAAGTGAAATTCTGTAAGCAGAATACAAGTCATGATATCACCCACACGATATATGCTCTGTGTTTTCATTCATTTAAGACACATTTATTGCAAGGGTTTTGTATACACATACACTCAACAAATAACCTCAGTCTGTTCTCGTTGCAATGCGTTTTTTATTCTTTCTTATAGGAAGGGGGAAGAAGAAGAACACTATATCGTGGGTGTTCATATGACTTGTATTCTGCTTACAGCTTCGGGGTTCCACTTATTACGTTTAACAATGGCAAAGCCTTTTAAATATAATCAAAACGTTCCCGTATTTCTGCAATATATGCGCAAAATAATAACGAGTTGAGTTACGCAGAGCGCAGTCAGTGCTTATTTCCGCGTTGTAAAAATATTCTACCACCGGCGCCAGCTACGCATGCTCCGACCTGTGCTTAAATATACGCACAAAGTCAAGCACAAGTGCAACCTTACTACTATGTACTATGTTACTATCCGTATACTACTACCTACCATGCTAATATGTCTATTATACTATGCACTCAGGGTGTAACACTCAAGTTCAACACTATTTGACGAACAATGCCACTGACCATAAGCTGCCAGAGATGCACATCTCCTGCTGACCAGAAAGCCACACTGATAGTGGGGTGCCTGGACGCGTGAATATTTTAGGCAACCAACTTGTGTTTAGCGTTTCTCTGATTGGCCAATACGCCCATGTGACCACGGCAGCGCGAGAGAGCTGCAGCGCGGAAATAGGCTGTCTATTGCCTCGCGCTGCAGCGCGGAAATAGGCTGTCTATTGCCATTCTCTAAGACAAACTCTAACCTTAACCAGCTCCTTAACAGCGCCTAAACTTAACCCTTCTAACCTTAAGCAACTCCGAAACAATGCCTAACCTTAACCAACTCCGAAACAATGCCTAAACTTAACCGGCGAAAGAATGCACGTTAAAAAATATTGCCATTCTCTAAGACAAACTCTAACCTTAACCAGCTCCTTAACAGCGCCTAAACTTAACCCTTCTAACCTTAAGCAACTCCGAAACAATGCCTAACCTTAACCAACTCCGAAACAATGCCTAAACCTAACCGGCGAAAGAATGCACATTAAAAAATATTGCCATTCTCTAAGACAAACTCTAACCTTAACCAGCTCCTTAACAAGTTCAAGTTCAAGTTCTTTAATAGTTGTCATACAGAAGTACAGAATACTTTCATACAAAATGCTTCTTACTGTTACGCTCCAGAGACTGTGCTAGACAAGATAGTATCAAATAACATAATAACATAATATAGCATGAATTTAGAAGAAGAAAAATGAGGTCATAGTGTTCGGTATAGACATATGTACAATGTTCTGAGTTACCATATAATATACAATACACAATACTATGCAGTGTACTAATGTACAGTACTATCTAGTGCAAAGCAGAAATGGGATGAGGTACAATTTTAGGTACAATTTACAGTAAGGTGTACGAGTTGTAGTGCAATCCTTCATCCATAAATATAAAGTGTGGGGAGTGGGTGCTACAGTGTGTTTGTTTAAAGTGGGTGTGTGCTATAAAGTGTGTGGAGTGGGTGCTACAGTGTGTTTGTTTAAAGTGAGTGTGTGCGTGTGGATGTGTGTGCTATGTGCGTTTGGTGGTTGTTGTTGTGTAGTGTTCATTCATTGTTCGTTTAGCAGCCTGATGGCCTGGGGATAGAAGCTTCTTCTGAGTCTTTCTGTGCTCGCCTTGAGACTCCGGTATCGCTTGCCTGACCGCAGCAGTTCAAAGAGGCAGTTGTTCGGGTGACTGGAGTCTTTAATGATTCTCTTAGCCTTGCCCTTGCAACGCTTGTTGTAAATGTTCTGGAGGGTGGGGAGCCCCCCTCCAATTGTGCGTTCGGCTGAACGTGTCACTCTTTGTAGTCTGCTTCGGTCTTGTGCAGTGCTATTCCCAAACCAGGAGGTGATGTTGCCGGTCAAGATGCTCTCTATTGTACATGAGTAGAAGTTCTTAAGGATCTTCTGGCTGACTTGGAACTTCCTTAGGCGCCTGAGGAAGTAGAGGCGTTGTCGTGCCTTCTTCACAACACTGTCAATGTGTGTGGTCCATGTCAAGTCCTCGGATATGTAGGCTCCGAGGTACTTAAAGCTGTTGACTCTCTCAACCGGTGCCCCGTCGATGCTGAGGGGGCTGTAGTCCTTGACCCCCGACCTCCTGAAGTCCACAATCATCTCCTTTGTTTTGCTGACGTTCAGGGAGAGGCTGTTTTCCTGGCACCATCCCGCCAGGACCTAGACCTCTTCCAGGTAGGCCCTCTCGTCGTTGGCAGAGATCAGGCCCACCACCACTGTGTCGTCAGCAAATTTGATGATTGTATTGCTACTCCGCTGAGCCACACAGTCGTGTGTGTACAGGGAGTAGAGGAGGGGACTCAGAACACAGCCCTGGGGGGCCCCTATGTTGAGGGTGATGGATAAGGAGGTGCAGTTGCCTGCTCTCACCACCTGGGGTCTGCCAGTCAGGAAGTCCAAGACCCACTGGCAGAGGTCATAGCCCAAGCCCAGGTCCCTGAGCTTGGCTATGAGTATGGAGGGGACTATGGTATTGAATGCCGAGCTGTAGTCGATGAATAGCATTCTCACATAGTTCCCCTGCCTCTTGTCCAGGTGTGATGCTGCTGTGTGCAGCACATGGGCTATGGCGTCCTCCGTGGACCTGTTGGGGCGGTATGCAAATTGCAGGGGGTCCATGTTGATGGGGAGGGAGGAGCAGATGTAGCCCTTTACTAGCTTCTCAAAGCACTTCATGGCTATGGAGGTGAGAGCTACAGGGCGGTAGTCGTTGAGGCAAGCAGGCTTGGATTTTTTGGGTACAGGGATAATAGTGGACTTCTTCAGGCAGGTGGGGATGACAGCCTGTTCTAAGGACAGGTTAAATATGTCAGTGAATACTGGGGCCAGTTGGTCGGCACAGACTTTTAGGACGCGGCCGGGGATGCCGTCCGGACCTGCTGCCTTCCTGATATTCACTTTTTTAAAGGTCCGCCTCACATCATGCTCTGTTACCCTGAACACTGCGCCTCCATCAGCAGCCGACCCCCCCCCCCCCCCCCCATTGCCGTGGCTTGTGAGCTGGTGTTGTTATTACCAGCATCAAACCTCGCATAGAAGGTATTGAGGTCATTTGCTAAGGAGATGTCACTGTTCAGTTTGAGGGAGGCGCCTTTGTAGTCTGTCATCGTTTTGAGCCCCTGCCACATAGCTCTAGAGTCAGCTTGTTCAAACTGGAGTTCAATTTTATCCCTGTAGCGCCGTTTGGCCTCTGACACTGTCCTCCTTACGTTGTATCGCGCCACCTTGTGGTCATTCATGTTGCCTGCCACTAGGCCGTCGTTGTATGCTTTGGTGCGCTCTCTCAGAGCTTCACGGACGGATTTGTCTACCCAGGGTTTTTGATTTGGGTAAACTTTCATTTTGGTAGTGGGGATTGTTTCTTTCACCCTAGTACAAACATAGTCCAGCACTGTTTCCGTGTAGACATTAATGTTATCTGTGTCGCGGAACACATTCCAGTCTGTGTAGTGAAACACTGACCGGAGCGTCTCCTCTGACGTCAAATCCCATTTCTGCACCTCTCGCGAGACTACAGGAGTACTTTTAATTCTCTGTTTGTACTTTGGTGAAAGAAAGATGGACGCGTGATCTGATTTACCAAAGCCACTATCAGAATGAGCCTTGTAGCCACCTTTAAATTGCGTGTAACAGTGATCTAGGATGTTACCGCCTCTGGTGTTGCAAGTCACATGCTGATAGAAGTCAGGCAATACCTTTCTCAGATTGGCACTATTGAAATCTCCCAGCACTAAAATGGCGGCGTTAACATTTGCCACTTGTATTCTATTTACCTCGTCGTGGAGTCTGGAGAGCGCAACCTTGTTGCTGGCTTGCGGTGGAATATACACTCCGATCAGGACGATCGCCGTTAACTCCCTCGGGAGGAAGAAAGGACGACACTTGATGGTTATATATTCCAGTTCTGGGGAGCAGTGGTTGGATAATTCCTTCACGTTAGTTGGATCGCTCCAATTTTTGTTAAACATGAAGGCAATACCTCCTCCACGTTGTTTACCGGACTCTGCTGATGTCCGATCCTTGCGATGGATAAAGAAGTGATCTGCCGGTTGAATTGCGTGGTCTGGAACCTCCGATGTGAGCCATGTTTCGGTGAAGCAGAGGACGTTGCAGTCCCTAACGTCTCTTTGATATTGAATCCTTGCTCGGATGTCATCCAGTTTATTGTCAATTGATTGTACATTGGCTAGCAATATACTGGGCAGTGGTGTACGGTGGCGTCTGGATCTCAGCCTGTTACGGATCCCAGCCCTCTTTCCTCGTCGTCTGGGTCCTCTTTTCCTGGGATCTAGGAACAAAGGATCTGGTCCTAATCTCCGGAGAATTTCTTCAGGCCATTGTTGCGGTTCGGAAAGCTGGTCCAGTGAGTAATCCAGTTGGTAAGTTTCCCGTAATCCAATGTCTATGAGTGACTGACGGTCATATACATTAAATGCACCAACAGTTGGTACAAACAAAACTCTAAAAACTATAAATATTAACAAAAGTAAACACAGTCTCGACAGAGCGCACAGACAGGCAGCCGTTCGTTGCGGCGCCATCTCTAACAGCGCCTAAACTTAACTCTTCTAACCTTAAGCAACTCCGAAACAATGCCTAACCTTAACCAACTCCGAAACAATGCTTAAAGTTATGCCTAAACTTAACGGCAAAAGAATGCGAATGCACGTTAAAAAAAAAAAAAAAAATGAAGGGAATCAAACTTGCCAGCAACGGGCCATAGGATCCACAGCAATGCAGCGCTGCCAATTGAGCTAGTTCTGGATAGTAAAAAGGGGGGATTACTGCTACATAATGCTGCCGCGACGGAGCTCCGCGGCGAAGCGGAGCTGCCGCTCCGCTCTGCTGCTGCCGCGTCGCCGCGGGGGCGTGGCTAGACGCAAGTTGGCCGTGGTTAGACACAAGTTGGTTGCCTTTAATATTTAGGCACCCCGCGTACTCAGTCATTTAAAATGTATATGCGAAACTTTCGTTTTCACTTCTAATTTGAAGATAAGGATCTATAGAACAATTTGGGCTTGAGTGTCAAGAAACCAGTTGAATTTAATAAAAATTTATCCAAAATGGCCACAATCGAAATCATGAATTCTTTAAAAACGTCTTAATGTTCACACAATCGCATAACCATTTTATGCCTGATATTCTATATTCTATAATCATATTTGAAATTGCATGTGTCCGGATGGCAGAATTCAGTACTGTATCTACAAAACCTTCTGTTTAATCATCTTCCATCTATTAATTTGCTTAGATTTTTCAGGTCTGGTCAATTTGAGCATGGTGTTATTCACAGCCAAAGATACATTTTTTTTATTGATATTCTCATTTGGTTCATTACAATTTACTCAAGCCTAGTAACGGACACAGTATTTCTGACACTGAGAATACATTCCCTGAGATCCATAGATGTCCCTAGAATCAGATACCAAGAACATGCAAATAGACCATATAAAAAAAAAGTCTGTAAATGTGTATCTAGATTATTATGGAATGAATGAGATTAAAAAAAATTAAAAATTAAAATAAATTGTAATTCATTTTGAGTAAATTTTCATAACGCGATAATTTGCTGTGTAATTAATTAATCTAATTAACGTAATAAACTGACAGCCCTAATAAATAGAGATCCACTTTATTATATAAATAGAGCTGCACTGTCCCCACTTTATTATATAAATAGAGCCCCACTTTATTATATAAATAGAGCTTCACTTTATTATATAAATAGAGCCTCACTTTATTATATAAATAGAGTTCCACTTTATTATATCAATAGAGCCCCACTTTATTATATAAATAGAGCCCCACTTTATTATATAAATAGAGTTCCACTTTATTATATAAATAGAGATCCACTTTATTATATAAATAGAGCCACACTTTATTATATAAATAGAGTTCCACTTTATTATATAAATAGACCCCCACTTTATTATATAAATAGAGCCCCACTTTATTATATAAATAGAGCCCCACTTTATTATATAAATAGACCCCCACTTTATTATATAAATAGAGATCCACTTTATTATATAAATAGAGTTCCACTTTATTATATCAATAGAGCCCCACTTTATTATATAAATAGAGCTACACTTTATTATATAAATAGAGATCTACCTTATTATATAAATAGAGCTCGACTTTATTATATAAATAGAGCCCCACTTTATTATATAAATAGAGTTCCACTTTATTATATAAATAGAGATCCACTTTATTATATAAATAGAGCCCCACTTTATTATATAAATAGAGTGCCACTTTATTATATAAATAGAGCCCCACTTTATTATATAAATAGAGCCCCACTTTATTATATAAATAGACCCCCACTTTATTATATAAATAGGGATCCACTTTATTATATAAATAGAGACCCACTTTATTATATAAATATAGTTCCACTTTATTATATAAATAGAGTTACACTTTATTATATAAATATAGCTCCACTTTATTATATAAATAAAGATCCACTTCATTATATAAATAGAGATCCACTTTATTATATAAATATAGCTGCACTTTATTATATAAATAGAGTTCCACTTTATTATATAAATAGAGATCCACTTTATTATATAAATAGAGCCCCACTTTATTATATAAATAGAGTTCCACTTTATTATATAAATAGAGCCCCACTTTATTATATAAATAGACCCCCACTTTATTATATAAATAGAGATCCACTTTATTATATAAATAGAGATCCACTTTATTATATAAATAGAGATCCACTTTATTATATAAATAGAGACCCACTTTATTATATAAATATAGTTCCACTTTATTATATAAATAGAGTTACACTTTATTATATAAATAGAGATCCACTTTATTATATAAATAGAGATCCACTTCATTATATAAATAGAGATCCACTTTATTATATAAATATAGCTGCACTTTATTATATAAATAGAGCTTCACTTTATTATACAAATAGAGCTACACTTTATTATATAAATAGAGCTCCACTTTATTATATAAATAGAGCCCCACTTTATTATATAAATAGAGCTCCACTTTATTATATAAATAGAGTTCCACTTTATTATATAAATAGAGTTACACTTTATTATATAAATAGAGCTCCACTTTATTATATAAATAGAGCTCCACTTTATTATATAAATAGAGCTACACTTTATCATATAAATAGAGACCCACTTTATTATATAAATATGGCTGCACTTTATTATATAAATAGAGCTTCACTTTATTATACAAATAGAGCTGCTACACTTTATTATATAAATAGAGCTCCACTTTATTATATAAATAGAGTTCCACTTTATTATATAAATAAAGCCCCACTTTATTATATAAATAGAGCTCCACTTTATTATATAAATAGAGCCCCACTTTATTATATAAATATAGCCCCACTTTATTATATAAATAGACCCCCACTTTATTATATAAATAGAGATCCACTTTATTATATTAATAGAGATCCACTTTATTATATAAATAGAGATCCACTTTATTATATAAATAAAGACCCACTTTATTATATAAATATAGTTCCACTTTATTATATAAATAGAGTTACACTTTATTATATAAATAGAGATCCACTTTATTATATAAATAGAGATCCACTTCATTATATAAATAGAGATCCACTTTATTATATAAATATAGCTGCACTTTATTATATAAATAGAGCTTCACTTTATTATACAAATAGAGCTACACTTTATTATATAAATAGAGCTCCACTTTATTATATAAATAGAGCCCCACTTCATTATATAAATAGAGCTCCACTTTATTATATAAATAGAGTTCCACGTTATTATATAAATAGAGTTACACTTTATTATATAAATAGAGCTCCACTTTATTATATAAATAGAGCTCCACTTTATTATATAAATAGAGTTCCACTTTATTATATAAATAGAGTTACACTTTATTATATAAATAGAGCTCCACTTTATTATATAAATAGAGCTCCACTTTATTATATAAATAGAGCTCCACTTTATTATATAAATAGAGTTACACTTTATTATATAAATAGAGCTCCACTTTATTATATAAATAGAGCTACACTTTATTATATAAATAGACGTGCGTTAGTTAAGCAAGTGGTTCTCGAACGTTCTGCTGTCAAGGCTAATCTCTCCTGTGACAAAATGGCATCCAATGTAATAAAAAAAGTCAACCAACGAACTCGATTCTTGTACCGGATCTCCTCTCTGGTAAACAAGAATACCCTGAAGACTCTGGCAGGAGCACTCATTCAGGGGTACTACGACTATGCTTGCACCTCATGGTACCAAAGCACCTCAAAGGCACTAAAAACAAAATTACAAACATCTCAAAACAAACTGGTCAGACTACTGCTTGACCTTACTCCTAGAACCCACCTCACCCCTGCCCACTTTGACAACCTAGGATGGCTTAGAGTAGACGACAGAGTACAGCAACTTGCAATGGGCCTGGTCTACAAGATACACTACACGACCAAGGTACCCATGTACATGTCAAAATACTTCCCAAAGGTCAGTGAATACCACGATCACAACACCAGAGGGAGCTCCACAAATCATGTTAAACCCAGATTCGGCTCAAATAAGGGACTAAACACGTTTCGCAATTATGCCACATCAATGTGGAACGCCCTACCCAAAGCTGTAAAGGAATGTGGATCACTACCCACTTTCAAAACCTCTCTCAAGGGACACCTACGGGAGACTGCAATTCAACACTGGCCCCGGTAAATATCCTAACCCAACCCCCTCCAATGTACAGTCATTTACCTAGTATGGTTTTGTCAATAGTCCAATGTACAATTTTGTTTGTTTGTACAGTGTCTCCTCCCCCCCCCCTCAATGTACAGTTTTACTTGTTTATACAGTGTGCCCCCCCCCCCCCCAAACCACCTCCAATGTAAATTACCCAGTATGGTTGTCAATATCCCAATGTACAATTTTGTTTGTTTGTACAGTGTCTCCTCCCCCCCCCCCTCAATGTACAGTTTTACTTGTTTATACAGTGTGCCCCCCCCACCCAACCTCCTCCAATGTACAGTTTCTACGTCAAATGTATATACTCCCTTTTCTTGACTCCTTCTGTATCACAAACAGTACTGTATTTGCAAATCTGGTATGTCATAAATGTATAGATGTAGCAGTACTGACTATCTGTATGTCATGTATGTCATATATGTCCTGATGAATTGAAAATGGGGGACCCTGATGTAAACAAGACGAAAGTCTTTCTCTGGTCTGCATCCCCTTAACAATTGTGTGTATTGAGCTGTACTGTATTGTACCCATTCTGCAATCTGTTAATAAAGTTTTCAATCAATCAATCAATCAAGGACCCCTGAATGGATACCTAACAGGTCAGGACTCTGAATGGATACCTAACCGGTCAGGACTCTGAATGGATACCTAACAGGTCAGGACCCCTGAATGGATACCTAACAGGTCAGGACTCTGAATGGATACCTAACCGGTCAGGACTCTGAATGGATACCTAACAGGTCAGGACCCCTGAATGGATACCAAACAGGTCAGTGAAAAACTGGTATTAAGCCAAGTCATGGCGCGACGTAAGTGACTTGCATAAAAGTCATAGATCATTTAAACAGAGCTATCATTTATCTCCCCAGCCTTAGTGGACGTATAAAAAAATCATGCAATGGTTATACAAAATAAAACCGACCAAACCCCTCTTATATCAGATGTAGCGAAACATTTAAATAAAGTATCTAGGCGATACCCAGCGTCACATAGTTAACCTATTTATAAAAACAAAGTTATAGAAATTATATGACGCCGCTCGGCGTTTAAGCCATAACGAAGTGCTAACTGCACAAAAACAGGCTACTGTCGCCTAGTACGTGGCCTCATCCTCCTGGGTCTTCAAGAAGGTTGTGGCTTCCTTAGGCGAGGAAATCGGTATCCTCACCGCACGCCGTCTTTGGTAATGAACAGCCTCGCAGGGTATTGTAGGGACGGTTTGAGACCTAGATTGTAGAGGGGGCCCATGACGGCTCTGTAGCGGGAACGCTGCTCCACGACTTCAGGACAGTAGTCTTCAAAGATTTGGACTGGTTTCCCTCCGTATACCAGCGTACCCCTCCTCTTCCGTTGGGGGGTTAAGTGTCTTGCTCAAGGACACTTCGACACGCTGCCCGCCCGGGAGGAGCGGGAATCAAACCGGGAACCTCCGGATAACCAGACGACTGCTCCACCCAGTGTTGTAGTCGAGTCACTACATCTCGAGTCCGAGTCAGAGTCACCAAAGAAGAGCCCGAGTCGGGTCCCCGTTACCCGGGTCCGAGTCCGAGTCATCGAGGTCGAGTCTACTCCTTTCTGGCAGTCAAAGAGCTGACGTCCACATAAAGAAAGGTCTACATTAAACATAAAGGACACAGCGGTCACCGTTTCACAGGGAGTTTATTTACTTTGTGACACAATAGCCAAAACAAATGCACTATAGCCATAGATATCTTATGGCAAACGATTAGGGCCTATTACAAAAAAAAAACTTTTAAATAAATAACTGTATTTATCAATTAACAAGTCCGAGTCCTCGTCTGCACCTTCCGAGTCCGAATGCAGTCAATGCTCGAGTCCATGTCCAAGTCCGAGTCGTCGGTGCTCAAGTCCCAAGTCCAGTCACTATAGTCCTGAAAATCGATCCACGGACTCGGACTCCAGTACTACACCACTGGCTCTACCCCCCCGAGCCACTGCCCCCCGCCCCCCCCCCCCCCCCCCCCCCAGTCTAGTGTCTCGCTGACTCGGAACGGCGTCTCTACCCGTGCTCCTCTGGTATCTGTCCGGGGATCCTGCCCTCCTGCTCCTGCAGCGCAGCCTGGTGCCTGCAGGGGGGGCTGGAGGGGATCCTGGCCACGTCTATATTAATCCCAGCCGAAGAGTGCAAGAGTGCTTCCGCATTCTTCGCCATACGCCAGTACGGTAATGCGCATTTCCTTTTCCTTCGCCCAGGCGCTCGCCGCGCATGCGCATGAGGTCGCCGCTTGGTTCGACGCGGTTCAGAGTAGACCCCCATTCAACACTAATCACAGATGATGCCTTTGGTTCATATTAACACGCCATATTAAAGTCATATTAGCACACATTAACGCTGGTCAATCACATTAATACTATATGCTATTGCTAATACTAATACGGTATATATATACACGCGATGGACGCAGCAGGCGATCACTGCTACTGTTATTCAGCCACGCCAGCCGCCGCGCCGCAGCCGTGCAAGAGGTACATCATTCTACCTATTGATTCGACTACGTTGACATTGTTGTTATGCTGCTGTTGAATAAAGGAATTAGGTTCAACTTCGATACACCGCCTCCGACTCCTTTATCCCAGCGCTACAATTGATTGATTGATAACTACTGAGCTAACATGAAGCTAACTACTGAGCTAACATGAAGCTAACTACTGAGCTAACATGAAGCTAACTGCTGAGCTAACTGAGCTAACATGGAGCTAACTACTGAGCTAACTGAGCTAACATGAGCTAACTGCTGAGCTAACATGGAGCTAACATGAAGCTAACTACTGAGCTAACATGAGCTAACTGCTGAGCTAACATGGAGCTAACATGCAGCTAACTGAGCTAATTAAGAGGTACGCGATTGATTGATTGACATGTATTCCATAATATGTAAAGTACATCCTCGTTTGGATAATATGTAAAGTACAGTTGACAGCTGCGTTGTGTTAACGTTGCAATGTACAGGGAAAACGTTATGGCGTTGTGAGTGAATCGCGTCGCGATAATATAATATACATGTATTCCATTTTTCGGCGTCTGAGCGGGGGAAAAGAAAATGCGCATTTGGAGGGCGTTACCGGGGCCAATCAGGGCAAAATGCGGAAGCGCTCTTGCACTCTTCGGCTGGGATTAATATAGACGCGGCCAGTATGACTTACTACCACAGTGTCTTTATACCTGTATCACTGTACATATTAATACTACAACTCTGCACATACATCTGATTAGCACCATTACTCAGTAGTACTAATTTATATATTTTATGCCCAGTTTAATCATCCGTACATTGTAAATTTGCACTCTGGTTGGATGCCAAACTTCTTTTCGTTGTACTGTACTTGTTGAATCGAATCTAATAGATAAACAAAAACAGAAAACTAGTTTATTTATAATAAAACACAAAAAAACGTTATTATGGCAGATATGCCTTACAAAATATAGATAGAATTAAAGCCATATTTGTTGCCTGTTGATTGCCGTTTCAGGCGACAAAATCCGCTCAGCGGTTCTCGAGTTACATGCCGATATGTGAGGCGTGCGCCAAAGTACACATTACCACCCTCGACTCCCGGGGCTCTAGCTCCGTCAATCATTTGGCGATCTCGAAAGATTTTGGACAGGGTTGTAGCCAATGAGTGTGCCTTTCCAATGATACCCCACATGGGGATCGAACACGGTCTGTATTGATCGATTTATGATCAAAACAGCAGGGTCCCCTTATAAGGGGGCGACAGTGGCTCAGGAGGTAGAGCAGTCGTCTGGTAATCTGGAGGTTCCCGGTTCGATTCTCGCTCCTCCCGGGTAGCGTGTCGAAGTGTCCTTGAGCAAGACACTTAACCCCTAATTCCTCCCGATGAGCAGGTTGGCACCTTGCATGGTTGCCTCCGCCATCAGGGTGTGAATGTGTGAGTGGATGGGTAAAATGTGAGCAACAAATTGTAAAGCACTTTGGATAAAAGCGCTATATACACCATTTACCATTTATAAGGAGACCCTACAGCTTAACAGGTTAAGTATTCTTAGCTATTTCACAGAGTTTGATTATTGGATATTGGATATGGTACTAGTCCATGTCTCTAGTCCTTTGTCATGTTTGCTTGTAATGTCATGTTATGATGTACGTATTATGTTGCACGTCACAATGTAAATTTTTTGTGGAACCCAGCAGGGACGTGCACAGGACTTTAGAGGGGCAGGTGCTCAAAGGCTGAAAAGGGCACTGGGCCTGTGCTATTTTTGGGGGCCCTTTTTGGGCAGGGAGGGGCCTTTTTATGCTTTTGGGGGGTTTTTGGTGATCAAATATTGAATATTGAACTATAATAATCAGTGCAGGAGCTCACTTATCCTTGAAAGACACTTTTATCACTGACTTAAAAGGCCCATACATCTCCATAAATGTTCAGGGCGGAGGGAATAAGTGCTTACCCTACAGACCCCAAGTCTGTTAGGACAGCAGACTCGGTTGGCACTGCTCAAAACTTACCTTTTTAAAATAGCTTTTAAATGAATTATTATCTTTATTTCATTGTCTTATTTTTCTTTATTTCTATACATTTTACTTAAAGGGGAACTATTTGACTATTTCTTTCACTATTCACTTTTACACAATTCCTGTGAAATATGGAACACCTCTGTACGTTTTTTCTTTTTTAAATTCATTGTTTTGTATTTCTAATCAAGTACTCAAAAACAGCATTTTTCTACCTCAAGATCTTAAGCCATTTTGAGGCTGGGCTCCAACCACTGACGTCACAGATATGCACATTTTCAGGTTCAGTGAGGGTGAATATTGAACATTCTAGAACATTTGTGATGTCACAGTATGATGTCATAATCAAACATTCTAGAACATTTGTGATGTAACAGTGTGATGTCATAATAGAACATTCTAGAACATTTGTGTACAGTATATATTCAACAATTCTCAGAAGGAGAAAGTGTGAGTTGAAGAGGCCTAAAGATGGAACACCACTAGTGTAGTATAAGAAATCCCGCGGAGGGGGGCTCAGACAGGAAGTAGCAGCAGTAGCTGCACTCCAATGGACAATGTAGGTGATGACGGGGTCCAGTAGAAGAAGAAAAAGAAGGAGAAGAAGGAGAAGAAGAAGAGCCCATAAAAAGAATTGCGGAGGGCAGTAATACGCCTCGATGCGTCTACTCTGCCGGAAATTCAAATAAGAAGAAGAAGAAGAAGACAAGTGAAGATATCACTTGTTGTTTCCGGCTACTTGTCTGTTAGCTTGAATATATTCTGTAGATACAATTTAAAATCCCCACTTGGAAAGGAAACAATGTCCTGTACAATCCTTAATGAGCTGCGTCTGGAGGGAAGGTTCTGTGATGTGGTTATTAAAGTCAACAGCACTGAGTTTAACGCCCACAAGAACATTCTGTGTGGCTGCAGCGCCTATTTCAGGTACGTTTATCTTGGTTCAGGTTAGCTTGGTTAGTAAACAGATACCATACTGTACTTCTACTGTAAACAGATACTATACTGTACTTCTACTGTAAACAGATACTATACTGTCCGTCTACTGTAAAAAGATACTATACTGTACTTCTACTGTAAAACGATTTTAGTCGACTATAAATTAAAAATTTAAAAAAGTATAATATATATATATATTTGTATCATTCCATTTGGGCTGTGGGGGGTGCTTAATGTCTGAAGGAGTCGACTGAAGGCTTCTTGTCCTCTGCAAAAGCATGCAATTGGTCCACTGATGGATACATCTTGATATTTGTCTAGTCTAGTGTGTTCATTAGATGGGTGAAATCCTCTTTCAGTGCCTCTGTGCCTGTTTTCTTAGGCAGTTGGCCTCTGGTATGCGTGCCATTAGCGTTAGCCACGCTTCTAAGAGGTTGGCAGTCGACTACGGCTCCTTTCGACCGATTAGGGTCAGCCCTAATTACTACACAGGACAGAATGTTGCTTACTGTTTACTCATCAGATATCTCTATACTCTGCATCCCACAGAGCACTCTTCACTCGCTGGAGCGACTCAGAGCAACTCGTCTACACTATCCCTGGGGTGTCCCCGGGTATGATGCAGCTCATCATAGAGTACGCCTACACGCGCTTTGTGCTGGTGACAGCAGAGAACGTGGAAGAGCTTCTGGTGGCTGCAGACCAGCTTCTCGTCACTGGCATAGTAGGAGCGTGCTCTGACTTCCTACAAGGCCAGCTGTCTCTGGAAAACTGTGTCGGCATCTGGAGGTTTGTGGACATCTACTGCTGCCCTGACCTGAGGCGCAAGGCCCATCTCTTCATCGTGTGCCACTTTGAGGAGATGTTGCACGTCTCACAGGAGTTTGTGGAGCTGTCCCCGCAGCAACTGGTGGACATCATCGAGAGGGATGATCTGAACGTGAAGAGCGAGGAGACGGTGTTCGAGGCCATCCTCCGTTGGATCGACCACTCCCGTGAGGAGCGTAAAACACACATCCCTTTGCTGCTGCCCAAGGTAACTAATTGTATTACGGATACACAAACATGGTTGCTAGTGCCTGAGCCACATTTATTTTTTATTTAATTTGTATTATTTTACTTTTTCTTGTTTGTCTGTCTCTTGTCAAGGTCATTATGATTCATGTTACTGTTATTATTGTTGTCATCGCTGTTGTCATTGTTATTATTATTATTATTATTATTATTATTATTATTATTATTATTATTATTATTATTATTATTATTATTATTATTATTATTATTATTATTATTATTATTATTGTACTGTTATGTTCTGTTTTATGTATGAAAAGTGTAACTGAGGGGTACAATTCCCTGACTGTATTGAGAGTATGGTATCATTAAACCACTACTTAGTTATGTACTTTAATTACTGGCCATACAGTACATGATATATCTGGTGAACACCCACACAAGAATACGGCAATGACAAAGAAAGTTCTAGTTAGCGGTATTTATTATTATTAGAGCAGCAACGGTAGGTTACAGATTGAGAATTATAATTGCGCTTGTAAGACGAAGAACACTTAAAGTAGGTCAAGAGCGTAAGTCCATGAGAATAGTAAGATGGGTATAACTGACGCCACCTGTAGCATAGTAATTACATAAGGCACACTCGTAGTCAGCTGGAGACACTAGGGGGTTCCCTCCGGTTGTAAGCCGGCAGGGTAGAGGAATGTTCGGGTGCAAAGTCTGGATCAACGCGGAATAAAGAAGCTCCAGCTACGGGAGTCGGTGCAGTACTCCCTTGATCCTTAGACAAGAAACAGCTATAATCCAGTATGCTCGACAGCATGGATGAAAGCCAGCCAGTCTCTGGTCCTAGAGGCGGGCTCGAGGGTGCTTCTCACAGGGGTAGATCCCACACGACAGTGGGGTAGACGGTTCTCTGCTCCAGCAGCCACGGTACCAAAGCAATATAATCCAGCCAGAAAAGGCTCTGCATTCGCCGGTGTAGGTTCTCCGGTGTACTATACTTCACATTAAACTAGGTTGAACTCGACGTTACTTCACTAAACTATGACACTTTTTCTATCCTATTCGCACATATTATAAGTGCTCTATTTAGACGCAAGGTTGCTCACTTCACTTGGTCGTTGACTCGTGGTGAAGGCTTCAACTTTGGGATAAGACTACTGCTGTATCCACCTGCGACGTATTTATACGTAAGGTGAATAATCTAGTGCCAACCTCAGTTCTGTCTCGTATTACTGCGCAAACCTGAACATGTTGAGACATGCCTTGGCGGTGTCTTTGAACTTGCCATTGGGGGTATGGTCGTTGGCGCCTAGGGGTCGCTGTCCAATAGGAGAACGAATATTATGGTCTGGTTTGTACCTAGGTAAAGGGATATTCCGTGTATATATACAAAGAATATACAAGGGATATCAAACGATATACAAATATTATACAAGGGATCTTAAGCAATAAATATATATATTCGGTTTAATCTGACCCTTTGTAAGAAAAAGAAAGGAAAAAGATTTTTTATAAAAAAAATACAAAATAATTGTATTACTGTGCATTACATTAAAACAACACTAGGTTCCCTAGTGCAGTGGTTCTCAAACATTTGGGTCCAAACTGTTTCCTAGCAACAGAAACCATCTACAACCAATGTCTAAGTTGTACCTGCTGTCTGCTTGTCTCTTCCCAGGTTCGCATGGGCTTGATGAGGCCTGACTACTTGCTGAACAACGTCCAGAACAACCCTGTGGTGAGGGACAGCCATGACTGCAGGCCCCTCATCCTCAGCGTCCTGAACCCCCCTGGCTCCGACAGGCTCCCAAACCCCCTGACCCGCCCACGCCTTCCCCAGGAGGTCCTATTGGCCATCAGCGGCCGGGGTGCCATGGATGCTTACAATATTCGAGCTGGTGGATGGATGGACGTGAGCGTTGATGGGGAGAGTACCCGGATCCACCACGGCACCGCTTATCTCCACGGTCTGGTCTACTGCGTCGGCGGCCATAACGTCATAGGAGAGCCTCTCAGCAGTGTGCGCAGGTTCAACCCCGTCACTCGCAGCTGGCTGCAGGCGGCTCCCATGCACTCACGCCGCTGTTACCTCAGCGTGGTCGCGTTGGGCAGCTGTATCTACGCCATGGGAGGGTGGGACGGACACGCGGATCTGAACACCGCCGAGCGCTACGAGCCTGAAACCAACCAGTGGACAGTGATCTCACCCATGCTGGAGCACAGGGGCGCCGCCGGGGCAGCAGTCCTCCACGGCAAGGTGGGTGGAACTGAGGGACACAGGGTGCTAGATGAACACAAGGAACGTTAGATCAGAAATCATAAATTGCTTTATTGCCAAGTAAGCTTGCACATACAAAAGATGTGTCTGGGTCCTTTGGTGCATCAACATTAACAGACAATTAAAGTAGAATGAAATCAAATGGAATATATAAACTAAATTAGAATATTCTTTCTTATTACAGGTTTACATCTGTGGTGGCTTCAACGGGGCGGAGGGTCTGTTCACAGCTGAGTGCTACAGCCCAGACACTGACCAGTGGACTCTGATCGCCCCCATGAGCAGCAGGCGTGGCGGAGTGGGAGTCGCTGCATACGGAGGACAAGTCTATGCGGTAGGTGCACACGGAGACAAATGCTTTATACTAGATATTTCTATAGATATGTATCATTTGACTTGCAATGCTGCTGTGATGCCCTCATTTCCCTAAGTGGATTAATACAGTGTCTGCCTGCCTGCCTGCCTGAGCCACACACTAAAACATTCCTCTCATGTGTCCTGTCCTCAGGTGGGAGGGTGGGACGGTAGAAACGTCCTGCGTAGTGCGGAGGCCTACAGCCCCTTGACTGACTCCTGGAGTGCCCTGCCCAACATGCTCACCCCCCGCAACAGCTTTGGCATCGCGGTGCTGGACGACCTGCTCTTCGTGGTCGGAGGCTTCAATGGCTTCACCTCCATCTCCAACATGGAGCGCTACGACCAGAGCAGCGACAGGTGGACTGTAGCCGAGGACATGAAGATCCAGCGCGCTGGCCTAAGCTGCTGCATAATGCATGGCCTGCCTAACATGAGCCAGTACGCTGCTCCCCGTGGAGGAGGAGGAGGAGGAGGAGTAGGGGGAAGAGGAGGAGGAGGAGGAAGAGGAGGAGGAGGAGGAAGAGGAGGAAGAGGAGGAGCAGGAGGAGGAGGAGGAGGAGGAGGAAGAAGAGGAGAAGGAGGAAGAGGAGGAGGAGCAGGAGGAAGATGAGGAATAGTAGGAGCAGGAGCAGGAGGAGCAGGAGAAGAAGGAGGAAGATGAGGAAGAGTAGGAACAGGAGCAGGAGGAGGAGGAAGAGGAGGAGCAGGAGGAGGAAGATGTGGAAGAGGAGGAGGAGGAGGAGAAGGAGGAGGAGGAGGAGGAGGAGGAGGAAGAGGAGGAGGAGGCAGCAGGGGATCCATCTAAGAACCTTAAACATTTATTAGACCAAAAGAAATCCTAAGTGTTTAGTTTGTGTAATGTAATGTAATATCTGTTTTTAGTTTGTGTAATGTAATGTAATATCTGTTTTTAGTTTGTGTAATGTAATGTAATATCTGTTTTTAGTTTGTGTAATGCAGGGGTTCCCAAACTTTTCAGGCCGCGACCCAAAAATAATGGGGTCAGAGAGCCGCGACCCCAACTATTATAGGAGGTTAAAAAAAAATTTATACATTTTTTTTTATAAATGGAAATGTATGGTTGAAACATGCACACACACTAATAAGCATTGGAGGCTTTTAACCAGGGCCGGACTGGGGAAATCATTCAGGCCAGGAAATATAGTGCTCAGATGAAAAAATTTACAATTCCCGCACTCACTTTTTCTCTGCTTTTATTGTCGTCAACGTTTCGGCTATTCAGCCTTCATCAGGACAGTGGCATGAAACAATGAGGTCTCACATTCATTTTATACAATTCCAAGGTCTGTTTTGGTTGATTGCATAACAGGGAGCACCTGTGCCTTCCTGTCAATAAACCAATTGGTTGAGCTTGCAGCCCCACTGGGTACTGCAGCAAAAAGAGAGACAGAGTTAGAAATGCAATAATTCAACCTCAGAACAAAACATTTTTGAAACATCGAACAGTCATATTTACAACACAATATAGTTTAGCATATTTAATATACAGCAATATGACCGAATCATTGTGAAACATTAAACCATCATCAATGGGATTCAGTGGAACAGTTTACAAACACACACTTAAATCCAGTTCATCATTGAGGTGGTCCCAAATGTTTGAAGTTCCGTTATCCAATAGGCTTTTCTCTTGAGAAGCATCTGTTTCAGATCCCCCCCACGTCTAGAAAGGACCACTTTTTCAATACCACAGTAACTGAAAGCTGTGATTGGATGATTGGCATCTTTAAAGTGGATGGCTATAGGGCTATCTGGATTATTATTACGAATAGCTGAACGGTGTTCAGATATTCGTGTTTTTAGTGCTCTTGTTGTCATTCCAACATAGGCTTTGGAGCAGCTGCATTTTATTAGATAAATGACCCCAGTTGTTGAGCATGTTATAACTCCACGAATTTTATAGATTTTCCCTGTAAGAGGGTGTGAGAAAGTCTTACTTCTAGTGGTACAATTACATTGTGCACATCGTCCACACTTGTGGTTGCCATCAGGCAGAGATGGCATGCTGCAGGAAATATAGTGCAAAATATAGCCCCAGTCAGGCCACTTTTTAAGCACGGGGTCCCCCACCAGGACATTTCTTGTTAGGCATAACAAAAAATATTGTTTGTTTCCTGTTGGTTGTCAGTTAAGGCCATGGGTAGGTAGGGAATTTATTTTATTTTATTTTTTTATTTTATTCTTTCCCACGGCGACTATGGATAGGGAATTTCTTTATTTAATTAAAATGTTCACAACAACATGGATGCATGTACTCTGCCAGCATGTTTAATATCCATAATATTAAAGGTTTGACTAAGATTTCTATGAAACTTTATAATTTTTTTTAAAAGAATTGTATTTCTTTCTTTTTTTTTATAATTTTTTTTTAAACTCATAAAATATATTGGGTCGCACCTAAATCGGCAGGGTCGGTCGGCAACCGGAAACAAACCATTATTTTTTTAGGCCTTACAAAGACTTCATTTCCTGCATTCTGGTGCAGGCATTTTTTTATTTGTACCCTTTAAATGCCAGTGTTTGTGATGGCATCACAAATTATTGTTAAAAAACAGGCTAGCATATGTATGATTAGCAACAACACTGATTTAGATGGATTTTCAGTTTTTTTGTAATGTCAGATTGAAAATAATACAATCTTTTATTCAACTTCAGCCCTGATCATAACACCACATATTAATTTTATAATTCTAACCCTTTAAATGCCAGTGTGTGTGGTGGCATATATTTGCAATATATCAAATGCAAAGTACATTTTTCTGGCATATTACAGGCTAGCATGTGTCAATGATTAGCAACAACAGTTTTTTGTAAGGGTCCCGCCTCCACCAATTAAATGCGGCTCCTTTTGTGTGTGTGTGTGAGAGCAAGAGAGAGAGAGAGAGCGAGAGATAGTTCTCCAACTTGTGTGAGTTGCAGTGATCTCCTTGTTGTTCCCCACCTAGGTTATCTCTAACTATTGTGCTGCTGCAACTAGAAACACTGTCCTGGCCTGCTTCTAAGTTCAGTGGCCTGACTGCGCGAGCCCCCCGCGGCGGCTCGCGACCCTCCTGTGGGTAGCGACCCTGACTTTAGGAACCCCTGGTGTAATGCACATAATATGGGAACTTTTATCCATATGGTTGAGCCTGTTAAGAATTGCATCCCCAACCCAAGCAGATTGCAGATCACTCTCTCTATATGGAGGTAAAAAAGAAAATATGGTCAAAATAATTTGCATAAAAAGGGCACTTTTTTATGAGGCACAAAAGGGCAGGTGCTTGTGCACCCGTTGGGCTCTATGTGTGCACGTGCCTGCTCGCTGTGCCCTTGAGCAAGGCACCTCAGCTTTAACCGCTCCAGTGTTAGCTGCTCAGGAGCCAGTAGTAGAGTGCCTGACCATAGTGTCTTTATACCTGTATCACTGGACATATAAATGCATAATAAATCAAATCAAATTGATTTGTAAAGCCCAAAATCACAAGTTAATGTCCCCATGGGCCGGACAAGTCTTCTTTAAACTATTTAAGAAGAAACATCCCAATAAATCAAGAACAAAAAACCCACCATGAAATCCAAAATAAATGTAAAATAAATAAATGCAACACTCCCAGACATACCCCATCGGTGCTGTCAGAAGTCTGTCATTTGATTCAAGCACTCTTTCTGAAATTGTTGTACTGCTCTTGTCCCGTAGACTCGAGTTGATGGACAGATACGGCAGCAGCCGCAGACTCACACACCTTGTCTAATGTAACCAGGTCTTTACTGCCCTCCTCAAAGGGATTCCCATTGCTCAGCAACACCTCCATCAGGTCTTTAGCATGTCGTTGGCATTGGTGCTGAGATGCAGATCCTTTCTTGTGATGAGGACGTTCTTCACAATCATCGTTTGTTCTTCACAATCAACTGTTGTTTACAGTTCTCATATCTAACTCTAGTTCTCCACATATTTATTGTCTCATTGTGTGAAATATCATATAAGATATGCTCCAATCATGTTTATTTTATTTGTATTCAATTACTCATTCATGATTCATTCAGCATTCATTCAGCAATAGGAAAAAAGCACCACAGGCGATAGTTGGTATGTATGTACATATACGTGTAATAAAACACAAATATGTGCATGCAATAGCAACTTGGGTACATAAGAAAATGTTTGAAATTGTAACTTCGCTGGATATACACTGTATACGGTTAAAATGTTATTATTGACTATTTTTGTTTTATCCTGTTTCTGTACTTGCATATATTTTAACCACCTTTACTGAAAGTTTCATTATACATTGTGTGTTGAGTACTGACTTTTAATAAGTTTTGTTTTGCAATAATAAAAAAAAAAAAAAAAAAAAAAAATGTTTGAAACATTTAAATTAGGGATGCTCGATATTGGCTTTTTTAGCGATACCGATATTCCGATATTGTCCAACTCTTAATTTCCGATACCGATATCAACCGATACCGATATATGCAGGGTTTCCCCCCAATTCTTTTTTTATAATTTCAGGTAACTAATAATTTCACTGGATGCATTCAAAAGGCTTTCTAAATGTAAGCATTATCTGTGCAAAATATGATCATTAAAAAAGTAAAAATTAACATTACATATCTCTTGTTGTTGAATTAAACCAACATGCATACTTTTGACAATAAATAAAATAACCTCTTCAATCAATATCTGAGATGCAAATAAATAAATAACCTTCTTAATAAATATAATATTTATATTGTAGTGGGTTCTATAGAGACATAATTCCCCATGGTATTGTTTTGATGTGTTGATGGGGCACTGTCACTTTAAGGAGGTTGGTTTTGGGGTTGGGCTGAGAGGAGACGCCCTGTGTGGGGTTTCATTGATAAATGTTTGATTACTACGAGCTGTCAGAAGCTAGCCCGGCATAGTTCTGACAGCTGTCACTTGTGCTACTGCGAAATAAATGACACGCGGCTTTGTGTTGTCAACTGATAGAAATTGTGCGTTTCTCTATTCCGACGATTTCTACAATATAATATATATATAAATAACTGTCTTTTACTAGTACCTTACTACTATGTACTATGTTACTATCCGTATACTACTACCTACCATGCTAATATGTCTATTATACTATGCACTCAGGGTGTAACACTCAAATTCAACACTATTTGACGAACAATGCCACTGACCATAAGCTGCCAGAGATGCACATCTCCTGCTGACCAGAAAACCACACACTTTTCTGATAGTGGGGTGCCTGGACACTCATGTCATTTAAAATGTATGCGAAAGTTTCGTTTTCACTTCTAATTTGAAGATAAGGATCTATAGAACAATTTGGGCTTGAGTGTCAAGAAACCAGTTGAATTTAATAAAAATCTATCCAAAATGGCCACAATCGAAATCATGAATTCTTTAAAAACGTCTTAATGTTCACACAATTGCTGTGTAATATAATGTTGTATTGCTATTTTAAGTTAATACTGTGTGAGGAATCAACTGGAGTTCAAATATTGATGTTTTGAATATTCTGGTATGGCAAAAATCAAAGATGGCTGCAATTTCTGTATTTATTTCGAATTACGCTTCATAACTTTTATTCTATTGAACCTAGAATGGTGATGTTGGTGCCTGTACCTAGGTTTTCATGAATGAGTAATTGAATACAAATAAAATAAACATGATTGGCGCATATCTTATATGATATTTCACACAATGAGACAATAAATATGTGGAGAACTAGAGTTAGATATGAGAACTGTAAACAACAGTTGATTGTGACGAACAAACGATGATTGTGAAGAACGTCCTCATCACAAGAAAGGATATGCATCTCAGCACCAATGTCAACGCCAAAGACCTGATGGAGGTGTTGCTGAGCAATGGGAATCCCTTTGAGGAGGGCAGTAAAGACCTGCTTACATTAGACAATAAGGCAGGGGTCGGGAACCATATATGGCTCTTCTGGTGACAGCATATGGCTCCCAGAAAATTCGGAGTACATTTTTTATTTAATTTTTTATCTTTTTTTTTTAATACTTGTGATATTTCTTAATAATGCTGTGTCATTTTAAAGTAAACATAACTTAGTTTCGAAGATACAGCTAATAGTATCTGTAGCTGAAGATATAGCGAGCAGAGCTGGCGAAGGAACACAAGTGGACAGAAATGAAAAATCTTCAACCTGAAGACCAGCTGATTCTTAAAACTTGGAACGAGCTTCCTGTGACATACCACACAATGCAGCATGTGAGTATTGCCGTATTGACCATGTTTGGCTCTACATATGCATGTGGGCAGTCATTCTCGCATATGAGGAACATTAAGACCAACCTACGCTCACGTTTAACTGATGGAAGCCTCAACGCCTGCATGAAGCTCAACCTCACCACGTATGAACCAGATTACAAGGCCATCAGCAAAACCATGCCGCACCAGAAGTCGCATTAAAAGTAAGACATATTTAATTTATTATACGTTAAAAATACTATATGGCTCTCAATGAAATATATTTAGAAATATTTGGCTTTTATGGCTCTTCCAGTCAAAAAGGTTCCTGACCCCTGCAATAAGGTGTGTGAGTCTGCGGCTGCTGCCCTATCTGTCCATCAACTCGAGTCTACGGGACAAGAGCAGTACAACAATTTCAGGAAGCGTGCTTGAATCAAATGACAGACTTCTGACAGCACCGATCAAGCGAAATAACTTACTGTTGTTCCATGAGAAGAAAACACAGAAGAAGACAGCAAATAAGCTGAGAATGCAGCACTTCAAACATCATGCAGAGCTCTATGGGAAAGCTTTTATTGTGCTAGACACAATACACGTCAAGTAGAGATATTTCTGTTGACGAGGAGGTAGTTGCACCAGGTGTAACAAGACATTTTCTCATTCCTGTCAAATAAGTTGTTAATAGATGGACAGTTCCCAGATGACAAGGATGTCTACATCACTGCAGGTGATCAAGTCCACCATGTTGGAAACAGTCCACGAATGGATCAATGCAACCATGAGGAATGTGAGGATTGGTTCATTCCCCGCCACACGCTCCGCTCCTTTAAGGTACTGTGTTGATTGATGCATTCCCCGCCACACGCTCCGCTCCTTTAAGGTGCTGTGTTGATTGGTGCATTCCCCGCCACACGCTTTTGGAGCAAGTATCAATTCCAGCGCGCACCTGTCATAGTTTTTGATTAGCGCCCCAGAGGCTTTTTATACTGGGACTTCCCTTCAATCGATGTCGGGTCGTTTTGGAATACAACTGCTTTTGCCTGCTTTTTCCCCGTTGCTGTGCCTCGTCTTCTTTCCCTCCAGGACTTTCTGTGGAGATCCGCTGAGTTCCCCGTTTGGAGCTGCGCCTCGTTTACCCGCTTTACGCGTTTGCGCTTGGGTGAGTTGGAACCAAACCCCTCTGGATTATTCTGTCTGTGTGTGTGACGAACACCGAAGATTATCATTTTTGCTTACACTGGACTCAGTTGAAGTGTGTGTTTTGAAGAGACACTGAAGATATCATTTCTGTTTGCACTAAACTCAGCTAACTTGTGTGTTGTGGAGAACACTGAAGATTGTTACTGTTCATTTGTTCTGGACACAGCTAAGGGAGGAGGGAACCACACTGCCTCTGTGTTTCGTTGGACTGTTATTGATATCTCTCTCTCTCTCCGTTTTCCACCTCGAGTTAAAGCTGGGAGTATCTGCAGAGCCGCTACAACGTCAAATACCGATTCCCCACTGCTATCACCAGGAGGATCTGCAGAGCCGCAGAGAACTCTGCCGATGGCAGTCTCCCTTGTTGTTTCATAATTGTTACTTTACCCCTTTGTGACTCTGTAAATAAATACGCCCTAGTATTTGGCTAACTCTGAACTTCCTGTCTGTACCGTGCGATTGAGGTCGGTTCAAACCCTAACAAGGAATCTGACACTCGTGTCCTATAATACATCTCCTCCACGCCCTCCAAACATCATCACTTGGGAGGGTGCATACTGGAGATACAGATGTTTGTCGTAATCCTTCTGACTAATTTCCATCACATCAAGCCACTAACAGATACACACCCACTCACGGACGTGCACAGGACTTTAGAGGGGCAGGTGCTCAAAGGCACTATACCTGTGTGTGTTTTAACCGAGCGCGAGTAGCGCACAAGCCTGATTTTTAAGGGCCCTTTTTATGCTTTTTGGGGGGTTTTGGTGATCAAATATTGAATATTGAACTATAATAATCAGTGCAGGAGCTCACTTATCCTTGAAAGACTGACTTAAAAGGCCCATAAATCTCCATAAATGTTCAGGGGGGAGGGAATAAGTGACCCTACAGACCCCAAGAAGTGCTGTATATTCTGTATTGTTTAATATAAATGCATTTTTTATTCCAATCCCGATTTGTATTTGAGATTCCCAAATCCCATCGGACTTGACTTCTTCGTGTCCCTCAGTGAGTGTAATACCAGCATTCAACTGTATGCGCCACAGCAGTTTCTATCATCATCATCATCACCACCCACGCTATGCATAAAATATATAGGTCCGCGGAGAGGCACGGTGAGGAGGCCGTGCAAACTGCAATGGAATATGGGGCATCTCTCTCTCTTTACCTAATATTTTGATTCTATCCTGACATTTTCAGTTGGAAGGGCAGTCTATATGCGTAACACATTTTTTTTATTTAATTCTTTTCAAAACTGGCACTTTTTTTATGAGGCTCAAAAAGGCAGGTGCTCAAGCACCCCTTGGACTCTATGTGTGCACGTGCCTGGAACCCAGGAAGAATAGCTGCAATGCTGTAACTAATTGAGGATCCTAATAAACAAAACAAAACAAAACAACTCTGCCTGCAGTCTATGACCTGACTCTATTGCCCGTAGCTGCACCAGTGGCGCTCCATAGGAGATAGACATATGGCTCCAGTATTTATTTGATTTGATTTGCTTAGAATTTTTTTTCTTTATTGCAGGAAAAATAGTACATACATTTACAATCGTCAATATTATACATTTTCCATCTTTTCTTATTTTCTTCCCCTTTCATTTCCCCTTCCCCTCCCTCATACCCACCCCTTCCCCCCCACACCCAGGTTGTTGAAGACACATCTGCAAAACATCCAAACACACAGCATAGATGCTACTGGGAAAGAAAAACAAAAAAGAAAACCAAAAAACAATAATAGTATCAATCAGACCTATCTGTATTATGCACAAATATTTAGATACAAAGAAGTAAAGAAAGAACTAAAAATTAGAAATTAGGAATTAGAAAATAGGAATAAAATAACGATAAAAAATAAGGAAGTGCAGTTAGAGGTGTAAAGCTCTATCCTTTCTAAGTCTCTTCATTGATAGTCAGGGTATCGATGTGTTGCAGAAATGGTTGCCAGGTCACTTGGAATGTTTCAAGGGAGCCCTTTAGGGAGAATCTGATTCGCTCAAGCTTAACACAATGTAGTATCTCATGTATCCATCTGTTGTGAGTGGGTGGGGAAGGGTGTATCCACTTAAAGAGAATAAGTCTCCTAGCGAGGAGGGTACGCCACAACTCGTTTTGCAGCCCTAGATATTATCGTAGGGGTATTCGGGATTCCGAAAAAGGAAGTGAGTGGATCTGGGTCTAACGCCACTCCCAGGACCCTACTCAGTGTATAGAATATTGTAGTCCAAAACTCTGTGAGTTTGGGGCACGTCCAAAACATGTGCATATAATCGGCTGGAGATTGTTTACATCTATTACACGCATCCGTTCTATCCGGGTATATCTTTGCTAACCTCGCATTGGTGTAGTGAACTCTATGCAGTATTGATTAGACATTTTTAAAGATACAAGATTCCAGAAAACCGTCAAGGATGCTACACAAAAAAGTCAAGACTTATTTCCATTGTGGTCCTTGGTCTCAGACAGACAAGCAATACAAAACCATAAATAACAATTTGACAAACTACATAGACATGAACATTTTAAAAGCAGTACAAACGTAGCCACGGGCAACAATGTATCAGACACCATTTTCATGCATTTTAAAATCTAGTTTTGGACATTGTCGAGGAGCCAAGATTTTACATTTTTCTTTTAAAGTTGTGCTAATTCTAATTTGTGGCTCCCCAGAATTTAAAAGAACATTTGCCCATATTAGTTTTGAACCTTGGAATACGCAGGTCAGCAATGCTGGCTCTGGTGTTATGGGTATGCATGTCCCTGTTCCACTGAAAATAATTTGTAAGATAAGAGGGGGCCCTATTATTATAAACGTTGTGAACTATGTTGAGCTGAAGTTGAGCGGACCTGGGCCCTCATTCATCAACGTGGACTTTGACCTTGACCTACTTCCAAACGTAAGCACGGAATTTAGAACTAGCGCACGCACAGGGAAGTCGGCATTCATCACACGTGCGTAAGCAGGCTCTACGCACACCTGTCATGATGAATCCCACCTTGGCCCTGCGCCGCAGCTCGTGCACGCTTTCACGTATTTGCATACCAAAACCGCCCCGACCAACCAAATATGGTCAGGCCCTCCCCTTCAAATACCATGAGGGAATCCCTGTGCGTGGAATGTTGGAGGATGGCAAAGCGAACGAAAAAGAGAAACTACACAGACACCGAGGTGGAGGTCCTCGTAACGGAGGTGGATAAATAAAAGGCGGATTTGTAAACGGTGATGTCAGATATCAACGGCTCCCTAAGACCATTGCTGCAATTCTGCCTGGACAGCTCAAAATACTAATAAAGACCGTTCGTTGACCACTGTTTGGCGTTGGTTGTGTTGTGTGTCATTATAACCGTGCTGTACAATATGAATGCCTTTATTAGTTGTGTTCGATTGGCTATATGATTTTTAGAGGCATCTATTTTGTTGTCGGCTAATAAAGACCGCGCTGGAATATGACTGCCTTTTCCCGTGTTGTTTGATTAATACCCACGGATTAAAGTTCTCCTCAATTCTATTCCAAATCGCGATGGATCTCCCGTCAATTTTCTACCTGCTGCATGATTTCTAGAGGCATACTACAATCTATTTTGATGTCAGTATTGGGTAGCCTATATAAACAATATAATACGAGAGCATATACAAGAACAATGAATCTCACTGCATGTATGATGTATCCTGCCTTTCAATACATGAACTTGAATTCCATCATATAGTCTGTCCACTATCTGCATGGTGTCATTGCAATGCGTTTTCTATTCTTTCTTGTACAGTAAAAAGGGGGAAGAACACTATATTCATATGACTTATTCTGCTTACAGCTTCGAAATTCCACTTGTTTCGTTTAACGTAAAGCCTTTTAAATATAATCAAAACGTTCCCGTGTTTCGGCGGTCTGTGCGCAAAATAATAACGAGTTGAGCTTTATGATTTATGATGAATTGAAAATGGGGGACCCTGATGTAAACAGGACGAAAGTTGGTCTGCATCCCCAATTAACAATTGTATGTACTGAGCTGTACTGTACTGTACCCATTCTGCAATCTGTTAATAAACTTTTCAATCAATCAATCAATCAAGCTACGCGGAGCGCAGTCAGTCAGTAGCCTACACCCCGTATATTCCGATAACGCTATATAAACCATGAATGAATGAATGAATGAGAACTTTATTAACAGATTGCAGAATGGGTACAGTACAGTACAGCTCAATACATACAATTGTTAAGGGGATGCAGACCAGAGAAAGACTTTCGTCTTGTTTACATCAGGGTCCCCCATTTTCAATTCATCGTAACATATATGACATGCTGCATTCATTCTGAGAGAAAGATCTATTATTCCAAATGCTATTTATAGGGTTTTGACCATAATTACACTACTGTTGCTATTTTACAATGAACTATAATGAACTACGGTTCATAGAACATCCAGTGTTATTATGCACAGAAGCTCATTTCCTTGTTGTAATAATATATTCTACCACTGGGCGCGAGGTACGCCAGGTCCGAAATGTGCGTAGATGTAAGCACGAAGTCAAGTTCAAGTTGAAGTTGATGAATCCCACTCTTTGCTTAGAAATTATCGTACGCACGGGTTACGCACAGATCTGTGCGTAGAACACGTTGATGCATGAGGGCCCTGGCTTCCAGAGGACAGCCCAGCAACTGGAAGTGTTGTTTGCCCACATGTGCTCTGGAGGCTAGTCCTAGAGTTAATCGGATGAGTTTGTTCTGGGAAACCTGTAACTTATCTTTTAAAACTTTGGTCAGACCTCCGTACCAAGAACAGATAGCATAGTCGAAGCAACAAGACACAAGAGAATTTGCCAGAATGCGAATACTTTCAGGGTCTAGTAAATGTGCTTTCCTGGTCAGAAATGTAGTTCTGCCATTCACCTTGCTCATAGTTTTGAGAGCCATGGATTCCCCGCTCAGGCTGCTGTCTAGGTGGCAACCTAGATAGCTTATACACTTTTTTGCTGCAAAAAGCTGTCCCTCGAGATTTATGCTGGGCGAGACCAGCTTCCGCAGCCTGGGTTGGGAACCAAAGATGATGTATTCTGTTTTGGCCATATGCAGAGATAATTTATTGTCAATGAGCCAATGTTTTATGGTAGAGAATTCCTTACTGAGAGTGGCCTGTAGCTTGTCCACATCCTTATCGGAGAAAAGGATAGCAGAGTCATCCGCGTAGAGAAACAGGTTCACATTACAGGCAGCTTGCATATCGTTAATGTAAATTTAAAACAATAACGGGCCCAGGACACTCCCTTGAGGGACTCCGCAAGTCACTGGTAGGGCAGATGAGTGATGGCCATGGATGTCTGTCAATTGGTCTCTATCGGAGAGATAAGAGGAGAACCATTTTAGGCTGACAGGGCTCACACCAAGGGCTGACAGTTTGTTAAAAAGAAGGCTGTGGTTGACAGTGTCAAAGGCCTTTTGAAGGTCGATTAAAATCATACCACAGAGTTTGCCAGCATCCATTTCAGCTCTAATAAAATCAGTTAAAAAAAGTAAACAAGAATCGGTGGAATGTGATTTCCTAAAACCTCAGTTTGAGTCACGATGTGAAACACCCCTCGGGACCTTGTTGTGTTGTGTATCCACCTTTATACAATGGCATGCAAATATCTTGATTCTGATTGGCTGAAACGGTCAAGTTAGCCGTTGTTATTTCATATAACATACTCCACGTGACCCCAGATCCCTCCCACAACCGAATATATATATTTTTTTGCCATAGATGGACAAATGGAAGTATGAATATATTTTGAACGAATCCTCCAAACAAGATAGTCAACTGGAATATGTTAGTTCGTTACACATATGTTGGATTATGTAATTGGTTTGTTATGACCCATTGTGAAAAAAGAAAGCAAAAAAAAAAAGAAAAAAATGGCCGTAGATTCTTTTTTCATCTACTACTTTCTCTGCGGATGGTTTTGTGAATAAATCTCCATTATGCTTCAATTACTGTGTGTTTATTGTATAGCAATAAGGTTGGGTGAATTTGGCCATTGCATAAAAGCATTACATCACTTGAAGTCGTGTGTTATACTCATTAGATCACGCCTAGAGGGGTCTAACGACCCTCCTCTGCGCGTCGGGGCTAACAACCACCCCTAGGCGTGATCTAATGAATGCGCGTGATGTAATGCTTAAGTGTTATCCTCCTGCTCACTCATACAGACCAGAGATGCGTAGGATTTACATATGTGAATGCTGGAATGCAGGGACTTACCTCTGTACAGAGACGTATAATATAACCGATAGACCAGGGCTATTCAACTAAATTGTTCAGGGGGCCACATTGTCAGAAACCCAAGGGGCCAGGGGCCGGACTGCCACGGCGCCTCCCCGTGCTATGAATATATGTACACTTGACACAACACGCAACCACATTTTCACAACTTTTATTTAACTACATTGCAAAAGTAGTATACTTTTCAAAAAAAGTGCTTCATTTATGTGCCACATCTGCAACATCTCCTGCAGAAAGTGCTTCATTTATGACTGTGCAACAACTGCAACATCTCCTCTTCAACATTTCAATATAAAAAACAAACAAGTGCATGATGTGCATCTGAACATTCTAACATCAACACTTGAACAAAAAAAACACATTTATAGTGCAGCTGAGCTTATGAAAAAGTGATTCATGTCTGTGCAACAACAGCAAATCACAGCATCTTATTAGCACTTATTGTCCACTCTTAACTCTCAAACATCAGGGGGGGTGGGGGGCAGACAGGCCTAGCCTACATACACACATCTAATGAGAGCGATTGCACTTCTTTGACTGGGCAATGGCAGAGAAAGAGGGTTCATAGGAAGTGAGGGCTACCCGCAAACAGTGATGCAAATGCTCATTTGTCAAGGAGGCACGTTGCTTGTTTTAATGGCATTCATGTGAGAGAAACTGGATTCACAGGTGTATGTTGAGCCAAACATTGTTAGCACAGATATTGCCAGCGTTTTTATTTTGGGGAATGTGTTGACATGAATACACTTTATCCAAAATGTTGTGGTGGATTCATTCTCAAGTGCCTGCTTCAGAGCAGATGATGCTTGCATGTCAATTATTTCAAGTTGCAGGAGACCTTCATCAATGTGAAGTGATGCAAGGAACTCTTGTCCTTTTGTGGAAATAGCAGCTACATTGGCAAATGGGTTGCTCACAAAATGCATCAATTCTCTGGACATGTCAAATTCATCAAATCGACTTGCAAAGTTTTCCCTCAATTTATCAATGAAATCTGTCATTAATTGAGTGACTTTTGGCTCAATTGTGCGTGTTAACGTTGACATGAAAATAAAAAAGTTAAAAAAAAAAAAAAAAAAAAAAAAAAAAAAAAAAAATTTTATTATCATGTCATCTTTGGCGGGCCGGTCAGAATCATCCCGCTGGGATTTATTTTTCTCATGTTTTTATATTCAGTTAATTATATTGTTTACACTGTTTATTCTTTCTCATATTTTTATATTCAGATACAAATGTTTTGCCTATATTTATTCTATTACCCTGCCCATACCTGTGCTGTGATGCCCAAATGTCAGTCCGTGTCCACGGTTGTGGAGCCTGATGGCTACCGGCAGGAAGGACTGGCCCAGGCAGTGTGTGGTGTGTCGCGGGGGGATGAGTCTGTGGCTGAACGTGCTCCTCATTCTGGCTAACTCCTCATAGAGGGGGTGGGAGGGGCTAGCTCCTCATAGAGGGGGTGGGAGGGGCTAGCTCCTCATAGAGGGGGTGGGAGGGGCTAGCTCCTCATAGAGGGGGTGGGAGGGGTTCTCATCCTGGCTATCTCCTCATAGAGGGGGTGGGAGGGGTTCTCATCTTGACTAGCTCCTCATAGAGGGGGTGGGAGGGGTTCTCATCCTGGCTAGCTCCTCATAGAGGGGGTGGGAGGGGTTATCATCCTGGCTAGCTCCTCATAGAGGGGGTGGGAGGGGTTCTCATCCTGGCTAGCTCCTCATAGAGGGGGTGGGAGGGGTTATCATCCTGGCTAGCTCCTCATAGAGGGGGTGGGAGGGGTTATCATCCTGGCTAGCTCCTCATAGAGGGGGTGGGAGGGGTTATCATCCTGGCTAGCTCCTCATAGAGGGGGTGGGAGGGGTTCTCATCCTGGCTAGCTCCTCATAGAGGGGGTGGGAGGGGTTCTCATCCTGGCTAGCTCCTCATAGAGGGGGTGGGAGGGGTTCTCATCCTGGCTAGCTCCTCATAGAGGGGGGTGGGAGGGGCTAGCTCCTCATAGAGGGGGTGGGAGGGGCTAGCTCCTCATAGAGGGGGGTGGGAGGGGCTAGCTCCTCATAGAGGGGGGTGGGAGGGGCTAGGTCCTCATAGAGGGGGGTGGGAGGGGCTAGCTCCTCATAGAGGGGGTGGGAGGGGCTAGCTCCTCATAGAGGGGGGTGGGAGGGGCTAGCTCCTCATAGAGGGGGTGGGAGGGGTTCTCATCCTAGCTAGCTCCTCATAGAGGGGGTGGGAGGGGTTCTCATCTTGGCTAGCTCCTCATAGAGGGGGTGGGAGGGGTTCTCATCTTGGCTAGCTCCTCATAGAGGGGGTGGGAGGGGTTCTCATCTTGGCTAGCTCCTCATAGAGGGGGTGGGAGGGGTTCTCATCTTGACTATCTCCTCATAGAGGGGGTGGGAGGGGTTCTCATCTTGGCTAGCTCCTCATAGAGGGGGTAGGAGGGGTTCTCATCCTGGCTAGCTCCTCATAGAGGGGGTGGGAGGGGTTCTCATCTTGACTAGCTCCTCATAGAGGGGGTGGGAGGGGTTCTCATCTTGACTAGCTCCTCATAGAGGGGGTGGGAGGGGTTCTCATCTTGGCTAGCTCCTCATAGAGGGGGT
The DNA here is from genome assembly GCF_963971535.1 of Notolepis coatsorum. Lineage (NCBI taxonomy): Eukaryota > Metazoa > Chordata > Actinopteri > Aulopiformes > Paralepididae > Notolepis > Notolepis coatsorum. The sequence goes on along the minus strand of NC_140170.1, from coordinate 16,887,858 downwards.
GGGAGGGGTTCTCATCCTGGCTAGCTCCTCATAGAGGGGGTGGGAGGGGCTAGCTCCTCATAGAGGGGGTGGGAGGGATATTCCAGATTAGCATCCAGCTTCTTCCTCGTCCTCCATTCGGCCACCACTTTTAGTTTGACCAGTTTGACTACAGAGCTAGTCTTCCTCACCAGCTGGTTCAGTTTGACTACAGAGCTAGTCTTCCTCACCAGCTGGTTCAGTTTGACTACAGAGCTAGTCTTCCTCACCAGCTGGTTCAGTTTGACTACAGAGCTAGTCTTCCTCACCAGCTTGTTCAGTTTGACTACAGAGCTAGTCTTCCTCACCAGCTTGTTCAGTTTGACTACAGAGCTAGTCTTCCTCACCAGCTGGTTCAGTTTGACTACAGAGCTAGTCTTCCTCACCAGCCTGTTCAGTTTGACTACAGAGCTAGTCTTCCTCACCAGCTGGTTCAGTTTGACTACAGAGCTAGTCTTCCTCACCAGCTTGTTCAGTTTGACTACAGAGCTAGTCTTCCTCACCAGCTTGTTCAGTTTGACTACAGAGCTAGTCTTCCTCACCAGCTTGTTCAGTTTGACTACAGAGCTAGTCTTCCTCACCAGCTTGTTCAGTTTGACTACAGAGCTAGTCTTCCTCACCAGCCTGTTCAGTTTGACTACAGAGCTAGTCTTCCTCACCAGCTTGTTCAGTTTGACTACAGAGCTAGTCTTCCTCACCAGCTTGTTCAGTTTGACTACAGAGCTAGCCTTCCTCACCAGCTTGTTCAGTTTGACTACAGAGCTAGTCTTCCTCACCAGCTTGTTCAGTTTGACTACAGAGCTAGTCTTCTTCACCAGCGTGTTCCGTTTGGAAGCAACATGAGCATTTATAACCAATATTGATCAGTTTACCAGACAGAGGGGGTTTGACTGTAGGTACAATGGAATTATATAAACGTGCTGTTTACAGTTGGGTTTGAAATGTCAAACAAACCAATCACGGGATAAACAGCATTTCCTTCTGCTTCTAGAGCCCAAATCAAACCATTCATTATAATCCTTGAAGGGCATTTCCATATCCCATCATAACTCAAATACAGGTCTGCTTACCCTGAGGAAAACAAAAACAAACCCTGCAAACTTTGGAAATTACTCAACAACCAACTAGGCTGCAGCAAAAAACTAAAAACCAGATTTACAAACATAAACATAAAGACAGAAAACACGCTCATCACAGACAAACTGGATGTGGCCAAATACCTAAACATATTCTTTACAAACATAGCCACAACACTGGTTAATAAACTACCCTCCCATCGACTGAGGGCATTATGGGGTAGAACACATAGTAGCATACTACAAAAACCTAGGGGTCCGCAAGGACGATTTCAAACTGGAAATGGTAACAGATGAGGTACTCAAAAAACTGAGCGCCCTCCAACCAAACAAGGCCACTGGCCATGACAACATCCCCTCCAAATTCCTCAGAGACTCAGCAGCCGCCATCACCCCAGTCATCACACACATAAAAAAACAGGGACACGTCCCCAAGGACTTCAAAATTGCGAGAGTGACCCCCCTGCACAAAAAGGGCAGCAAATTAGACCCAGGCAACTACTGCCCTGTTTCTATTCTGACCTCCATCTCGAAAGTCATGGAAAAAATTGTCTACGAACAGGTCGAAAAATACCTAGCGGGAAAAAATCTAATCTACGAATTCCAATCTGGGTTCAGAACGTCCCACTCCACTGACACATGCCTTCTCTATTTAAACGACCACATCAAACAAGAGGTGGACGCGGGCAAATACTGCGGCATGGTCATGCTGGACCTACAAAATAATAATAATCTTCATTTATATAGCACCTTTCATACACAGACTAGTGCAACTCAAAGTGCTTAACAGAGACACGTCTTATTTAAACAAGTCAAGAAGAAAAAAACACACTAAGTCAAGAAAAAACAAGAATACCATAAGGTCCATAAACTCAAAATAAAATAATAAATGCATGAAACACTCCCAGACGTACCCCACGTGAAGGTAAGGAAAAACTCACTAAAACCTAACAATAGGAAAAAATGCACCACAGGCAATGTGGAGGAGAGAAACCTTAAAAGGGCCAATTCAAGGGGGGATCTCCCTTCTTAGATGTCGGTGATATTAGTGTTGCATGTTGCATTAAAAACAGGCGAACAGCTGGTAAGCATGCACCCATGTGTGTAGTGAAACAGATGAGTGCATGCGATAGCAACTGAACATTTTGAGCCGTACTGTATTGTACCCATTCTGCAATCTGTTAAAAAAGTTCTCATTCATTCAGGCTTTATCTCAGAGATAAAACTGGGAACGAGGTTAGCCCCAAATTAATCTCGACATTGTTTGAATGAATGAATGAAAATGTTATTAACAGACCAGAGAAAGACGTTTGTCTTGTTTACATCAGGGTCCCCCATTTTCAATTCATAGTGACATTTATGACATACATGACATCATGACATTTATGGCATAGGGACATACATGACATTTATGGCATAGGGACATACATGACATACAGGTATTTAGTAGTTACATTTGTGACATATACGATATTCAAATATATAGTACTGTTACCAATAGATCCTAACAGAGATTATATACATATGATGGGGAGGGGACTGTACATTAGGAGGGGGTGGGTGGGTGGGAGAGAAATATACATACGGCGGGGAGAGAATATATACATGCGGTGGGGAGGAGGCTGTCTATTATGCCCGCTCTTAGACAAACAAGACAAACGTCTTTCTCTGTTCTGCATCTCCTTAAGAATTGTGTGTATTGAGCCGTACTGTATTGTAGCCATTCTGCAATCTGTTAAATAAAGTTCTCATTCATTCAACCCTTTCACTGCCATACTATCAAATGGTTAACCCTTTCACTGCGACAATACAGAATGTTAACCCTTTTCACTGCCACACTACCATAGGGTTAACTCTTTCACTGCGACAATACAGGTTAACCCTTTCACTGCCACACGTCTCAGGAGGTAGAGCAGTCGCCTGGTAATTCGGAGCTTCTCGGTTTGATTCCCACTCCTCCCGGGCAGTGTGTCGAAGTGTCCTTGAGCAAGACACTTAACCCCCAATTGCTCCCGATGTGCAGGTTGGCACCTTCCGTGTGTGAATGTGAGTGAATGGGTAAAAATGTGAGGAACAAATTGTAAAGCACTTAATAATCAAAGAGATAAAAGAGACATAAATGCTCCATGTACACAAGTATAGTAGCATAGAAGTAGGACACATAATAGTAAAAAGACAATAAGAAGGTTCATTTTTCTTCATCCTTTATTTCAGATATTAAAATAAAGATATGTATCGTCATCGTGCACAAGTACAGTACGGGAATAAGTTTGGCATCCAACCAGAGTGCAAACAGTGAAGTCTAATCAGAATTGAGACAAAAAATAAACCCCTCCAGGATGGGTGAGCGTGTCGTTTTATTGGTTCATAACGGGTTAAACTTAGTCATGTTGCAGTGCATATTTGCCTGAGAGGTCCCATGGCATGCTGGGTAATCCACTACCCAGGTACAAACCATTACAATCCACTACCCAGGTACAAACCGTTACAATCCACTACCCAGGTACAAACCGTTACAATCCACTACCCAGGTACAAACCGTTACAATCCACTACCCAGGTACAAACCGTTGAGAATTGAGCACTAATTGAAAACAAAACTTGTAAACTTAAACTTTACTAAACTTGTAAAGACTTGTAGTGTGAACGTAGCCTCCACACAACACAGGCACTTCCAGAGCGTTGCTAAGCAACTCGGCCTCAACATTAGGCTTGCGTCGTTAATGGCGCTTAAACACGCGGTCCGTCCCCCTCCTCTTAACAACTCGTCTGCACACATACAGTAGGGCTGGGCGATATGGCCAAACATTTTATCACAATAAAAAAGTCATATCGTTCAATATCAATAATTATCAATATTTTTATTAGTATTAAAAAAAATATATATATATTTTTTTATACACATAGCCTACTGTGTACAGACGGTTTCAAACTGTATTTTAAAGTAGAAAGCAAACAAAATAAATGGACAAGAGAAAAATAAATCTCAATTTGGTCAGTATTGTCATTTGGACAAGCAAAGCCATTACTTTAAGTTGCGGGCAAGAAAGACAAGTCTGTCCACTATTTTTTTTATTATCGATATAATTTTTATTATCAATTATTATTGATTATTAAAAGATATCGTTTTATCGCCCAGCCCTAGTACAGTACAATTATTATTTTCTTCTACCAACATTAAACCATAAGTGCATAGAATTACAGGAGATAAACCTCCAGATAAACACAAATAACAAAGACATTTTCATCCTGAAGAAGGCGAGAGGATAACTATTTAGAGCAGACCTGAGTAGTGCAGCAAACACAGTGCAAAAGATAAGGCACTGAGAGGATCCAGATTCATATACTGAGAGTGGGGAGGGCAACTGTACCTGTACCAACCACCACCATGTGATGCAACAGTGCAGCCAAGCCTTTCAGATCTCTCCTCCTCCTGCCTAAGTGCCCTTGAGCAAGGCACTGAACCCCAAGCGACCCTGCACGCTGACCTCTCTGATGAGATGCATGCGTGTGGAGGACTGTGTGTGTGTGTGTGTGTGTGTGTGTGTGTGTGTGTGTGTGTAACTAGGAGGGATATGAGGACTGTGTGTAACTAGGAGGGATATGAGGACTGTGTGTCACTAGGAGGGATATGAGGACTGTGTGTAACTAGGAGGGATATGAGGACTGTGTGTAACTAGGAGAGATATGAGGACTGTGTGTCACTAGGAAGGATATGAGGACTGTGTGTAACTAGGAGGGATATGAGGACTGTGTGTCACTAGGAGGGATATGAGGACCGTGTGTAACTAGGAGGGATATGAGGACTGTGTGTAACTAGGAGGGATATGAGGACTGTGTGTAACTAGGAGAGATATGAGGACTGTGTGTAACTAGGAGGGATATGAGGACTGTGTGTAACTAGGAGGGATATGAGGACTGTGTGTCACTAGGAGGGATATGAGGACTGTGTGTAACTAGGAGGGATATGAGGACTGTGTGTAACTAGGAGAGATATGAGGACTGTGTGTCACTAGGAAGGATATGAGGACTGTGTGTAACTAGGAGGGATATGAGGACTGTGTGTCACTAGGAGGGATATGAGGACCGTGTGTAACTAGGAGGGATATGAGGACTGTGTGTAACTAGGAGGGATATGAGGACTGTGTGTAACTAGGAGAGATATGAGGACTGTGTGTAACTAGGAGGGATATGAGGACTGTGTGTGTAACTAGGAGGGATATGAGGACTGTGTGTAACTAGGAAGGATATGAGGACTGTGTGTAACTAGGAGGGATATGAGGACTGTGTGTAACTAGGAGGGATATGAGGACTGTGTGTAACTAGGAGGGATATGAGGACTGTGTGTAACTAGGAGGGATATGAGGACTGTGTGTAACTAGGAGGGATATGAGGACTGTGTGTAACTAGGAGAGATATGAGGACTGTGTGTAACTAGGAGGGATATGAGGACTGTGTGTAACTAGGAGGGATATGAGGACTGTGTGTAACTAGGAGAGATATGAGGACTGTGTGTAACTAGGAGGGATATGAGGACTGTGTGTGTAACTAGGAGGGATATGAGGACTGTGTGTAACTAGGAGGGATATGAGGACTGTGTGTAACTAGGAGGGATATGAGGACTGTGTGTGTAACTAGGAGGGATATGAGGACTGTGTGTAACTAGGAGGGATATGAGGACTGTGTGTAACTAGGAGGGATATGAGGACTGTGTGTAACTAGGAGGGATATGAGGACTGTGTGTAACTAGGAGGGATATGAGGACTGTGTGTAACTAGGAGGGATATCAGGACTGTGTGTAACTAGGAGGGATATCAGGACTGTGTGTAACTAGGAGGGATATGAAGACTGTGTGTAACTAGGAGGGATATGAGGACTGTGTGTAGCTAGGAGGGATATGAGGACTGTGTGTAACTAGGAGGGATATGAGGACTGTGTGTAGCTAGGAGGGATATGAGGACTGTGTGTAACTAGGAGGGATATGAGGACTGTGTAACTAGGAGGGATATGAGGACTGTGTGTAGCTAGGAGGGATATGAGGACTGTGTGTACCTAGGAGGGATATGAGGACTGTGTGTAGCTAGGAGGGATATGAGGACTGTGTGTAACTAGGAGGGATATGAGGACTGTGTGTAACTAGGAGGGATATGAGGACTGTGTGTAACTAACTAGGATCTCTCTCTCTCTCTCTACATGTGGAGCTCCAGCAGGTAGCGCATGCGACACTGGCTCTCCTTGTAGACGAGGTACTCGCTGTTGCTGAAGGAGCTCTGGTTGAACCGAGGCTGCTTCAGCGGCTTCCCCTGAGGCACAGCCACCGCCTTCCCGTCCAGCGTGATGAGGACGTCCTCGGAGGGGTCTGAGGAGGACAGGAGTTGAGCTGTGAGTAGGGATGCAGCACCGATCCGACTTCTTCAGTCCCGATACCGATACCTGGGTTTGGGTATCGGCCGATACCGATTCAATAATCCCAAGTTTTTTTTTAAAATATTTATATTAAAATATATTTTGTTTAAGAATTGTAAAGGAGTGTGTTTTTGATTGGTTGTAAACAATGACAAGAAAATAAACTTCATTCATTAAATTAATAAACTGTATGCCTCACTGTCACTGTGTGGAAGAGACTGGGATCATTCTTTTGTGCAACAAGGCAACATCAGGCTTGACTTAAAACATTACTTTCCTAACTTAGTGAAACTAAATCTAACAAATTAACACACAGATATAAATGTACTGAATTGTTATTTCTTATTTTATTTCTTATTATAATATAAAGAAATTTTAATAATAATCCGATATATATATATATATATATTTTTTTTACCGATACCCGACCCAGCTATTTTAGTGATATTGGCGACCGATACCGATGCCAATATCGGAGCATCCCTAGCTGTGATCCCGTCTGACATCATTTTTTGACATCATTTTTTTTAACAGTTTCAACTTTAGCCCTGCAAAGCGCACCGACCTCAACTGTCACCTTATTGATCGATGAGCCGATCAAATCAACCGAGGGGCGGGACTACAAACCTTGTAAAAGCCTAAGTAATTTTTTGGCCAAATTGAGATTTCTGTAGAATTTCTGAGAACTGTACTCTCCTCACACTGCTGCATCGCCCTGGCTCAGTGCCTACGTCAAGATTAAAGATTCAAGAGTTTATTCATCACATACATACCAGGGCATACAGTGAAATGCGGTTGGCCATGCCCGCTACGATTGTGCAATAAAACAATAGTAATAGTAGTAGGGCTGACCTTCAAAGCTTTTTTTGGCAATCGAAGCTTCGGGGCCGAGCTTCGATTTTAATTCGAAGCTTCGGAAAAAAAATAAAAAAAAATCTTTTTTTGTAATATTTTTTTATTTTTTTATCTTATGTTGTGGGACTTGTACAGCACTTTCGTAAACGTTGTTGTTTTTAAATGTGCTCTATAAATAAAGTGGATTGGATTAATTAATTAAGTAGCCCCTTTCGTGACTGACGCATCCAACAAGGTTTCACTCGGCTGTGTGATTTAATTCAAGGTGGATCGCTGTTGTCGTTTGAACAACTTCAGATTTCATGGGAACTACCAATCCCCCAAATCAAGAATGTTTAAGATGAATGAAGTAAGATTTTGATTATTTGAAATATGGCCTGTGTAGACTAAACTATGCACAGAATTATGTCAGTCTACAAGGTCCGGATTCTACAAGGTCCGGCAATGTAGACCTTGTAGACTCCACTACAGACCAATTATCAGTGAATGTTCATGCATTTTTAAGAAGGGCAACTTCCACAAAAAAACAAAGAACTCACCAAAACATCTCAGTAGCACCTCATCTAAATATTATATTTCATATATGGAGATTCATATTTATTTATGTATTGCATGCATTTCTACATTTTATTTCCTATTTTGTTTATTCATCCCAGTATCTTTCTTTCTTATGTGTGGAATTCTACAAGGTGCGCGCACACACACACACACCTACACACACACACACACTTACATTTAGTCATTTAGCTGACGCTTTTATCCAAAGCGACTTACAAGTTCTGTACGACAAGACAGCAAGAAGGGTACAACTCTATCAGCTGAGTAACAATGTTCATCAAAGTGTTGCGTGTTACAGTGTAGGTTAGTTTATTAGGACAAGTGCATGACAGTAAGGTTAGTCAGGGTTAGATTTTTTTTTTTTTTTTTATCATTTCAGATAATGGTTGAAGAAGTGAGTCTTTAGTCGACGGCGAAAGATTGGACGGGATTCGGCTGTCCTAACTGGGATGGGTAGTTCACACACACACACACACACACACAAATCGAAGTAAAAAAAAAAAATTGATTTTTTTTTTTGAATGTTCGAAGCTTGTGCCATCGAATCGAACGTTCAAAGCATTTAAGACAGCCCCAAATAGTAGTAATAATAATAAGAATAGACATGATAAAATAGACATGTTAATAATCCACTTAAAGGCACTGGATCCTATGTACACTCCTATACAATGTGCAGTTGTACTTCTATGTCCCTATGCTATACTTGCTGTTACTAACTATACTATGCAACAATCACAACAAGTTATTTTCTTAAAGTGTCCTTTTTCCTTCCTTTAAAGTGTCCTTTTCTTGTGTGTTTAAAGTGACCTATGGTGCGTGTTGTGTGTGTGCGAGTGCAGAATGTTGTGTTGTGTGTATGTGTGTGTTCATGTGTGTGGAGAGATCAGTGTTCATTGTTCTGATTGGCTGAGGGAAGAAGCTGAGCATTAGTCTCTCTGTTCTTGCTGCGTCCTCACTCAATCAGAACGCTTACGTTAAAAAATCCCCATCTGCCTAACTCACTCGTGTGGCTTGTGCATTTGAACCCTTTCACTGCCACACGACAGCCGGTTAACCCTTTCACTGTGACAATACAGAAGGTTAAGCCCTTTACTATCACACAACCGACGGCGATTCTCCGTCATTAGCATCATTAGCCCGTAAAGGGTTAACCTTCTGTCGTGTGGCAGTGAAAGGGTTAACGTTACATACACAGATGGCGATCGCATGACTTAGGAAAGTATAACAACAACTGCCTTAGTGTACGACATGTATGTACAGTATGTACGAGGAAAAAATGCCTAAGTCACGACATATTTAGTTTAAAGTCACCTTATTTTGTTACGCAATGGTTGTTGTGTTTTTGTATTTTTGCAAACTTGTTGATACACCTTGTAGAACTTATTTTCAAAATATTTATTAAAAACGTGTACACATTTGCTGGAAAATTAGTTTTTTCTTCTTTTCCAAAAATCTTGAAAAATTACGTAAGCAATTATATCGTATGAGGCTAACGAAACCTGAGGTATCTGAAGATAAATTGACGGCAACCAAACAAACCAAATCAATAATGGAGGAGAAGGTCATTTTTTTATGACCAGGTCTTACCACGACGAGATATGAACAGCAACGCCTGGAGGGCTGTGAGCAGTAATATATGTAACTTATGTAACGTTCGATGAGGTACGGTCACAGAAAGGTAAAGAAACAATATACAGTTACAGGACTCTCTACCATACTACCGCGGTGCCGACAGGGTTAATTCTGAGGTTGATTGCTGTTCCGTTATATATGCCACCAGGAGGAGCTGTTCTGTTATATGCCACCAGGAGGTGCTGTTCTGTTATATGCCACCAGGCGGTGCTGTTCTGTTATATGCCACCAGGAGATGCTGTTCTGTTATATGCCACCAGGAGGTGCTGTTCGGTTATATGCCACCAGGAGGTGCTGTTCTGTTATATGCCACCAGGAGGTGCTGTTCGGTTATATGCCACCAGGAGGTGCTGTTCTGTTATATGCCACCAGGAGGTGCTGTTCTGTTATATGCCACCAGGAGGTGCTGTTCTGTTATATGCCACCAGGAGGTGCTGTTCTGTTATATGCCACCAGGAGGTGCTGTTGTTATATGCCACCAGTAAAGCCCGCTTTGTGTGCAACTCGTGAAACATTCATAAATAAACAGATCAATTTGTTTGTGTTATTATGAGTTTTAATTAAATCATGGATTGTTTGTCCCTGTACTTCCATGAGCAAACTAAATGTTATAATTTCGTTATAATATATATATTATAATTATTTAATTCCTTCTGTCTGTAGAATCCACTCGCAATCCCCAATGATTTCTGCCAAATGAAGCCATTAAAAACACAGGCGCACACAAATACATACAGATATAGTTGTATTTATTATTGTAATTATAAGAGAATAAGCATTTATTTACCGAATGTATGCAATGTATATGCCATATTGTGTGTGTGTGTGTGTGTGTGTGTGTGTGTGTGTGTGTGTGCACCCTGCTGATTCTTAACTCATTCACTGCCAGCTATTATCCGTATCCCGTTCTCACTGGGCCACGCTAAAATATAGGCATTTTCACTGTGTGTGCGTCGCGGTGTTTGCAGGGCTATATCTATATTCTATATTATAGCTATGGAGACAATACTATGGCTTATTTGACAGTAACTATCCCCCCTGAGTAAATGTGGTAAATGTAAATGTCCCCCAAGGAGATCAATAAAGGAACATGTCACGTTACGTTACCTGGCTCCACCTGTCCTCGTGCCACCACGCTGTCGCAGCCGGCAGGCGCCGTCTTCAGCGCGTGGTCGTCCTGAGTGATGGTGTGTTCTCTACCCAGCGCCACTTCATTCAGGAACATCACCCCCGTGTGGCCGGAGGTTCGCACTGCACACACACGGCAAGAAACATGTTAAAGGTGTCATGCAGTGCTATTCCTAGCACTATTTGGGCAACTTTACACACTTCCTGTGAGTCTATGTAACACATGTGTAATTTTTATTCCAAAAATAATCATTGTTTTATATTTCTAATCTTGTACTCAAAACCAGCATTTTTCAGCCTCATGGAAGCAGGCTATTATTGGCTTGGCTCCACCCACACTTTGAGTGACAGCCACCCACCAAATAGCTCCGCCCATCTCCCCGTCATTCCATCCAGGTGGAGGTCTTATTGATTGATTGATTGATTGATTGAAAACTTTATTAACAGATTGTAGAATGGGTACAATACAGTACAGCTCAATACACACAATTGTTAAGGGGATGCAGACCAGAGAAAGACTTTCGTCTTGTTTACATCAGGGTCCCCCCTTAGGTTTCAGGTTACATACAAATATGGTATGTCATAAATATAGAGATGTAGCAGTACTGTCTATCTATATATATATATGTTACCACTATTTGTAAAAGCCACAACCACGTTACCATATTTGTAATAATGTAAATCATTGTGTCGTTGTACATATTGTGTATACACCGTTAGAAGCTAATATAGGTTCCATCACTCTGAGAGTCCATGTTATGAACTATTACCACAGATATTTTCAGTTTTCAGGGTTGATCTAACAGTTTTGATTATGAAATATCAGTCAAGGGTACCACAGGTCCTCTTCTCAGACCTGTGGGGCAAAGCACTGCACCATGCAAGCTACATGTTGCTGCATGTTGATCAATAGTAGCCCACTCGGTGCATCACAGTGGGCTACTATTGTGCTAACAACATGCTGCGACGTCTAGCTTGTTAGCCGGCATGAATACCCGATTTAAAATGGTTCTCTCCTCTTTGTATACCTTTGTCCTCACAAGTATTCTGCCAGGGAACTTATGGACACGACAATAGTAGTAGTTATAAGGTGTTTGAGCTTGTAACGTTAGTTAGCTCATAGCTATCGTGGTACACGAGAGCTATGAGCTAACTAACGTTACAAGCTCAAACGATAGCTATGAGCTAACTAACGTTACAAGCTCAAACACCTTATAACTACTACTATTGTCGTGTCCATAAGTTCCCTGGCAGAATAATTGTGAGGAAAAAGGTATACGAAGAGGAGAGAACCATTTTAAATCGGGCATTCATGCCGGCTAACAAGCTAGACGTCGGGGTATGTTGTTAGCACAATAGCTACCAAGCTAAGCTACGTTAGCTTCTAACGGTGTATACACAATATGTACAACGACACAATGATCAAACACCTTATAACTACTACTATTGTCGTATCCATAAGTTCCCTGGCAGAATACTTGTGAGGACAAAGGTATACAAAGAGGAGAGAACCATTTTAAATCGAGCACTCATGCCGGCCGACAAGCCGGACACCGCGGTTGTTGTTAGCACAATAGTAGCCCACTGTGATGCACCGAGTGGGCCACCATTGATCAACATGCAGCGATGTGTAGCTTGCATGATGCGTGTGCAGTACACAGGTCTGAGAAGAGGACCTGCACATGATAGCAACCGGGAGCGTCGCGGAGCATTCCTAGATCCACTTCAACCAGCCGAGCGTCGGGAGCTCCAGCAGCTTGTCGATGTGCTAATAGCCTGGAGCCAGCTACCGTTAGCTTGCAGAGGCTATTAGCACACCGACAAGCTGTGTAGCCAGCAGGCTGAATGCTCCGCGACGCTGGTTGAAGTGGATCTAGGTAGCCAGCAGGCTGAATGCTCCGCGACGCCCCCGGTTGCTAACGCCGGCCCCGGCTGGTGCTAACTAGCTAGCGATCGCTCCCGAGTCCCGAGAGCTAACGCCGGTCTGTCTGTCGAAGAATGGAGGCGGGCATTACTAAAACCACAGAGCCAATCACATCACCGTGCGCTATAAACAGCGCCCTGTGACGTTGCCCAGCTCGTCAAATCAACATGACCTGATTTACTAGAGGCAAACAGGGGATGGGCTGTAGCTGAGGAATTCGTCAATATAGTATTTAGGCCCAAAAACACATTGATACGAACTCCTATTACTATAATACAATGCTAGAGACTGAAAAATGACATTTATAACGCATAGCCCCTTTAAGACAATAAAGAAAAATCATCATGCGATTAAATGCATTTTTTTTTTTACCATATCTGTCTGAATATACCTGCATACAATTCTATATACCTACTTACACCGGCATAACTCTGTATGATAGCAGGTACAATAGTGCTGTATTTACGTATATATGCATGTATATATTTACCACATTATATATATATATATATCCATATCTGCTTGAATATACCCAGATATAATCCTTCTATATACCTACTTATACACCTGCATATATAACCCATATAACTCTGTATGATATAGCATGTACAATAATGCTGTATATACTGTATACTATATATATATAATGGCTGTCAAAATTAATGCTTTAACTTGAGATTAATTTAATTTATTTAAAGCATTAAAATAAATTAATCTAGATTAATCTATGGAGTGAAAAATCTTCAATGTTAGCACCGTGGATATAAGAAAGAGGTCTAGCTGAGTCAATGTTGATGGTTTTGTTGAACATTTGTATTTCACAGGAGAGAAACTGTATTCAAATAAAGCTATTAAAATAGTCTTTCTTTGTGTTGATTTTACATTAATTCCATGATTTTACTCAAGTAAATATCTGTTACAGGGCTGTACACTGCGATGATATCGTCGCGAATTGCCCCTTTAATTGGCCGTTGCGATTGGTAAATATTATCTGGGGGCGGGCTTGCGAGTAGTGCTTTCAAGCCTTGGATTCGCATTTCACTCCTAAATTATCCAAGGCGTGTGATGACGCGATGCCGTCACTCACGTGAGCTGAGCAGTGAGCACTCAGCAGGTATGATCAGCGGGAACAATCGACTGAGCACTCACTCTGATAGACTGGCTGACTGTCTGATTTAGCTATGAAGAAAAGTAAAGTTAGTATTGCTTCATATTTTCGACGCGTTCGACCTCCTATAGTGAGCCGAACTGAACTGAACTCAGACACACGGAGAGAGCTGCGGCGTCTGCTGTTCCTCCTCCCTCCCGCACCCGTGGCTGTTGTAAACACTAGTCTCTAGTGGGACACTGGGACCTCGGTGAGCCTGCCAGCCGGCTAGCTACTGATATCAACAAATGCAGTCCAGCAAGTCTAGTAGTGCATGATAGCTCGCGTTAGCTTACTGTTCAAAACGAAACGTCCCATTAAACTAAATAGTTCAGATAGCTCCTGATATCAATGTCTTATAACACTGAGTCGATGCGTATTCGAGCTGAGGGCACGCTGAATATAGTCAATAGGGACCAGCTGCAGCGCCGGAGAATCCTAGCCGTAGCTGGAGGCTACAGTATAGGGCCCAGCTGCAGCTCCGGGGAATCCTGGCCGTAGCTGGAGGCTACAGTATAGGGCCCAGCTGCAGCTCCGGAGAATCCTGGCCGTAGCTGGAGGCTACAGTATAGGGCCCAGCTGCAGCTCCGGAGAATCCTGGCCGTAGCTGGAGGCTACTCAGTACACACAGACAGTGGAGCTGGTTGCATATAGCGAGCATTTAGACTTGTTGCGTGGTGGCGATGTCTCGCAGATAATACAACTACAAGTATGATTATATAATATATATATTTTATTAAAAAAAAATTATATAAAATAATTTTTTTTTTAATCAAAAACAATCGATATAAATAATGGTAAAATTGTTATTTAAAAATGTGCCCCTAAAAAAAATTTTTTGCCCCTAAATTTCTCATTTAGGGGCAAGGGTGCCCCTAGTGAAAAAGCTTAGCGTACAGCCCTGTGTTACAAGCTTCGGTCTTAAGTAGAAACATGCTATTTTTAATCTAGAGTAATCTAGATTAATTACAGAAAAGTGTGGAATTAATTAGTTAAATTTTTTTTATCTATTGACAGCACTATATATATATATCCACATATGTCTGTACATAGCTGCATATAATCCTTTTTCCATATCTGTAGATACTATATCTATATCTGTACATATCCCTTAGCTACTACTCTTACTAGTTAACGCTGCTGGCCATATGACTTACTACCATCGTTGTAATCTACTGATGACAATACATTTAAATCTAATCTAACTACAGCCTCTCACCATAACAAGCAGACTTGGAGTTATAATCTAACTACAGCCTCTCACCATAACAAGCAGGGAGTTATAATCTAACTACAGCCTCTCACCATAACAAGCAGACTTGGAGTTATAATCTAACTACAGCCTCTCACCATAACAAGCAGACTTGGAGTTATAATCTAACTACAGCCTCTCACCATAACCAGCAGACTTGGAGTTATAATCTAACTACAGCCTCTCACCATAACCAGCAGACTTGGAGTTATAATCTAACTACAGCCTCTCACCATAACAAGCAGACTTGGAGTTATAATCTAACTACAGCCTCTCACCATAACAAGCAGGGAGTTATAATCTAACTACAGCCTCTCACCATAACAAGCAGACTTGGAGTTATAATCTAACTACAGCCTCTCACCATAACAAGCAGACTTGGAGTTATAATCTAACTACAGCCTCTCACCATAACAAGCAGGGAGTTATAATCTAACTACAGCCTCTCACCATAACAAGCAGACTTGGAGTTATAATCTAACTACAGCCTCTCACCATAACAAGCAGACTTGGAGTTATAATCTAACTACAGCCTCTCACCATAACAAGCAGGGAGTTATAATCTAACTACAGCCTCTCACCATAACAAGCAGGGAGTTATAATCTAACTACAGCCTCTCACCATAACAAGCAGACTTGGAGTTATAATCTAACTACAGCCTCTCACCATAACAAGCAGACTTGGAGTTATAATCTAACTACAGCCTCTCACCATAACAAGCAGACTTGGAGTTATAATCTAACTACAGCCTCTCACCATAACAAGCAGGGAGTTATAATCTAACTACAGCCTCTCACCATAACAAGCAGGGAGTTATAATCTAACTACAGCCTCTCACCATAACAAGCAGGGAGTTATAATCTAACTACAGCCTCTCACCATAACAAGCAGGGAGTTATAATCTAACTACAGCCTCTCACCATAACAAGCAGGGAGTTATAATCTAACTACAGCCTCTCACCATAACAAGCAGGGAGTTATAATCTAACTACAGCCTCTCACCATAACAAGCAGACTTGGAGTTATAATCTAACTACAGCCTCTCACCATAACAAGCAGACTTGGAGTTATAATCTAACTACAGCCTCTCACCATAACAAGCAGACTTGGAGTTATAATCTAACTACAGCCTCTCACCATAACAAGCAGGGAGTTATAATCTAACTACAGCCTCTCACCATAACAAGCAGACTTGGAGTTATAATCTAACTACAGCCTCTCACCATAACAAGCAGACTTGGAGTTATAATCTAACTACAGCCTCTCACCATAACAAGCAGGGAGTTATAATCTAACTACAGCCTCTCACCATGACAAGCAGGGAGTTATAATCTAACTACAGCCTCTCACCATAACAAGCAGGGAGTTATAATCTAACTACAGCCTCTCACCATAACAAGCAGACTTGGAGTTATAATCTAACTACAGCCTCTCACCATAACAAGCAGACTTGGAGTTATAATCTAACTACAGCCTCTCACCATAACCAGCAGACTTGGAGTTATAATCTAACTACAGCCTCTCACCATAACAAGCAGACTTGGAGTTATAATCTAACTACAGCCTCTCACCATAACAAGCAGACTTGGAGTTATAATCTAACTACAGCCTCTCACCATAACAAGCAGGGAGTTATAATCTAACTACAGCTTCTCACCATAACAAGCAGGGAGTTATAATCTAACTACAGCCTCTCACCATAACAAGCAGACTTGG
Organism: Notolepis coatsorum; assembly: GCF_963971535.1. Taxonomy (NCBI): domain Eukaryota; kingdom Metazoa; phylum Chordata; class Actinopteri; order Aulopiformes; family Paralepididae; genus Notolepis; species Notolepis coatsorum. Next base: position 16,871,146 of record NC_140170.1, on the reverse strand, counting down.
AGTTATAATCTAACTACAGCCTCTCACCATAACCAGCAGACTTGGAGTTATAATCTAACTACAGCCTCTCACCATAACAAGCAGACTTGGAGTTATAATCTAACTACAGCCTCTCACCATAACCAGCAGACTTGGAGTTATAATCTAACTACAGCCTCTCACCATAACAAGCAGACTTGGAGTTATAATCTAACTACAGCCTCTCACCATAACAAGCAGACTTGGAGTTATAATCTAACTACAGCCTCTCACCATAACCAGCAGACTTGGAGTTATAATCTAACTACAGCCTCTCACCATAACCAGCAGACTTGGAGTTATAATCTAACTACAGCCTCTCACCATAACAAGCAGACTTGGAGTTATAATCTAACTACAGCCTCTCACCATAACAAGCAGACTTGGAGTTATAATCTAACTACAGCCTCTCACCATAACCAGCAGACTTGGCGTTATAATCTAACTACAGCCTCTCACCATAACAAGCAGACTTGGAGTTATAATCTAACTACAGCCTCTCACCATAACAAGCAGACTTGGAGTTATAATCTAACTACAGCCTCTCACCATAACAAGCAGACTTGGAGTTATAATCTAACTACAGCCTCTCACCATAACAAGCAGACTTGGAGTTATAATCTAACTACAGCCTCTCACCATAACAAGCAGACTTGGAGTTATAATCTAACTACAGCCTCTCACCATAACAAGCAGGGAGTTATAATCTAACTACAGCCTCTCACCATAACAAGCAGACTTGGAGTTATAATCTAACTACAGCCTCTCACAATAACAAGCAGACTTGGAGTTATAATCTAACTACAGCCTCTCACCATAACAAGCAGGGAGTTATAATCTAACTACAGCCTCTCACCATAACAAGCAGGGAGTTATAATCTAACTACAGCCTCTCACCATAACAAGCAGGGAGTTATAATCTAACTACAGCCTCTCACCATAACAAGCAGACTTGGAGTTATAATCTAACTACAGCCTCTCACCATAACAAGCAGACTTGGAGTTATAATCTAACTACAGCCTCTCACCATAACCAGCAGACTTGGAGTTATAATCTAACTACAGCCTCTCACCATAACAAGCAGACTTGGAGTTATAATCTAACTACAGCCTCTCACCATAACAAGCAGGGAGTTATAATCTAACTACAGCTTCTCACCATAACAAGCAGGGAGTTATAATCTAACTACAGCCTCTCACCATAACAAGCAGACTTGGAGTTATAATCTAACTACAGCCTCTCACCATAACAAGCAGGGAGTTATAATCTAACTACAGCCTCTCACCATAACAAGCAGACTTGGAGTTATAATCTAACTACAGCCTCTCACCATAACAAGCAGACTTGGAGTTATAATCTAACTACAGCCTCTCACCATAACAAGCAGACTTGGAGTTATAATCTAACTACAGCCTCTCACCATAACAAGCAGACTTGGAGTTATAATCTAACTACAGCCTCTCACCATAACCAGCAGACTTGGAGTTATAATCTAACTACAGCCTCTCACCATAACCAGCAGACTTGGAGTTATAATCTAACTACAGCCTCTCACCATAACAAGCAGACTTGGAGTTATAATCTAACTACAGCCTCTCACCATAACCAGCAGACTTGGAGTTATAATCTAACTACAGCCTCTCACCATAACAAGCAGACTTGGAGTTATAATCTAACTACAGCCTCTCACCATAACAAGCAGACTTGGAGTTATAATCTAACTACAGCCTCTCACCATAACAAGCAGACTTGGAGTTATAATCTAACTACAGCCTCTCACCATAACCAGCAGACTTGGAGTTATAATCTAACTACAGCCTCTCACCATAACAAGCAGACTTGGAGTTATAATCTAACTACAGCCTCTCACCATAACAAGCAGACTTGGAGTTATAATCTAACTACAGCCTCTCACCATAACAAGCAGACTTGGAGTTATAATCTAACTACAGCCTCTCACCATAACCAGCAGGGAGTTATAATCTAACTACAGCCTCTCACCATAACAAGCAGACTTGGAGTTATAATCTAACTACAGCCTCTCACCATAACAAGCAGACTTGGAGTTATAATCTAACTACAGCCTCTCACCATAACAAGCAGACTTGGAGTTATAATCTAACTACAGCCTCTCACCATAACAAGCAGACTTGGAGTTATAATCTAACTACAGCCTCTCACCATAACAAGCAGACTTGGAGTTATAATCTAACTACAGCCTCTCACCATAACAAGCAGACTTGGAGTTATAATCTAACTACAGCCTCTCACCATAACAAGCAGGGAGTTATAATCTAACTACAGCCTCTCACCATAACCAGCAGACTTGGAGTTATAATCTAACTACAGCCTCTCACCATAACAAGCAGACTTGGAGTTATAATCTAACTACAGCCTCTCACCATAACAAGCAGACTTGGAGTTATAATCTAACTACAGCCTCTCACCATAACAAGCAGACTTGGAGTTATAATCTAACTACAGCCTCTCACCATAACAAGCAGACTTGGAGTTATAATCTAACTACAGCCTCTCACCATAACAAGCAGACTTGGAGTTATAATCTAACTACATCCTCTCACCATAACAAGCAGGGAGTTATCTAACTACAGCCTCTCACCATAACCAGCAGACTTGGAGTTATAATCTAACTACAGCCTCTCACCATAACAAGCAGACTTGGAGTTATAATCTAACTACAGCCTCTCACCATAACAAGCAGACTTGGAGTTATAATCTAACTACAGCCTCTCACCATAACAAGCAGGGAGTTATAATCTAACTACAGCCTCTCACCATAACCAGCAGGGAGTTATAATCTAACTACAGCCTCTCACCATAACCAGCAGGGAGTTATAATCTAACTACAGCCTCTCACCATAACAAGCAGACTTGGAGTTATAATCTAACTACAGCCTCTCACCATAACAAGCAGGGAGTTATAATCTAACTACAGCCTCTCACCATAACAAGCAGGGAGTTATAATCTAACTACAGCCTCTCACCATAACAAGCAGACTTGGAGTTATAATCTAACTACAGCCTCTCACCATAACAAGCAGACTTGGAGTTATAATCTAACTACAGCCTCTCACCATAACAAGCAGACTTGGAGTTATAATCTAACTACAGCCTCTCACCATAACAAGCAGACTTGGAGTTATAATCTAACTACAGCCTCTCACCATAACAAGCAGACTTGGAGTTATAATCTAACTACAGCCTCTCACCATAACAAGCAGGGAGTTATAATCTAACTACAGCCTCTCACCATAACCAGCAGGGAGTTATAATCTAACTACAGCCTCTCACCATAACCAGCAGGGAGTTATAATCTAACTACAGCCTCTCACCATAACAAGCAGACTTGGAGTTATAATCTAACTACAGCCTCTCACCATAACAAGCAGGGAGTTATAATCTAACTACAGCCTCTCACCATAACAAGCAGACTTGGAGTTATAATCTAACTACAGCCTCTCACCATAACAAGCAGGGAGTTATAATCTAACTACAGCCTCTCACCATAACAAGCAGACTTGGAGTTATAATCTAACTACAGCCTCTCACCATAACAAGCAGACTTGGAGTTATAATCTAACTACAGCCTCTCACCATAACAAGCAGACTTGGAGTTATAATCTAACTACAGCCTCTCACCATAACAAGCAGGGAGTTATAATCTAACTACAGCCTCTCACCATAACCAGCAGGGAGTTATAATCTAACTACAGCCTCTCACCATAACCAGCAGGGAGTTATAATCTAACTACAGCCTCTCACCATAACAAGCAGACTTGGAGTTATAATCTAACTACAGCCTCTCACCATAACAAGCAGACTTTGAGTTATAATCTAACTACAGCCTCTCACCATAACAAGCAGACTTGGAGTTATAATCTAACTACAGCCTCTCACCATAACAAGCAGACTTGGAGTTATAATCTAACTACAGCCTCTCACCATAACAAGCAGGGAGTTATAATCTAACTACAGCCTCTCACCATAACCAGCAGGGAGTTATAATCTAACTACAGCCTCTCACCATAACCAGCAGGGAGTTATAATCTAACTACAGCCTCTCACCATAACAAGCAGACTTGGAGTTATAATCTAACTACAGCCTCTCACCATAACAAGCAGGGAGTTATAATCTAACTACAGCCTCTCACCATAACCAGCAGACTTGGAGTTATAATCTAACTACAGCCTCTCACCATAACCAGCAGACTTGGAGTTATAATCTAACTACAGCCTCTCACCATAACAAGCAGGGAGTTATAATCTAACTACAGCCTCTCACCATAACCAGCAGACTTGGAGTTATAATCTAACTACAGCCTCTCACCATAACAAGCAGGGAGTTATAATCTAACTACAGCCTCTCACCATAACCAGCAGACTTGGAGTTATAATCTAACTACAGCCTCTCACCCATAACAAGCAGACTTGGAGTTATAATCTAACTACAGCCTCTCACCATAACAAGCAGTGGAGTTATAATCTAACTACAGCCTCTCACCATAACAAGCAGACTTGGAGTTATAATCTAACTACAGCCTCTCACCATAACCAGCAGACTTGGAGTTATAATCTAACTACAGCCTCTCACCATAACCAGCAGACTTGGAGTTATAATCTAACTACAGCCTCTCACCATAACAAGCAGACTTGGAGTTATAATCTAACTACAGCCTCTCACCATAACAAGCAGACTTGGAGTTATAATCTAACTACAGCCTCTCACCATAACAAGCAGACTTGGAGTTATAATCTAACTACAGCTCTCACCATAACAAGCAGACTTGGAGTTATAATCTAACTACAGCCTCTCACCATAACAGCAGACTTGAGTTATAATCTAACTACAGCCTCTCACCATAACCAGCAGACTGGAGTTATAATCTAACTACAGCCTCTCACCATAACAAGCAGACTTGGAGTTATAATCTAACTACAGCCTCTCACCATAACAAGCAGACTTGGAGTTATAATCTAACTACAGCCTCTCACCATAACAAGCAGACTTGGAGTTATAATCTAACTACAGCCTCTCACCATAACAAGCAGACTTGGAGTTATAATCTAACTACAGCCTCTCACCATAACAAGCAGACTTGGAGTTATAATCTAACTACAGCCTCTCACCATAACAAGCAGACTTGGAGTTATAATCTAACTACAGCCTCTCACCATAACAAGCAGACTTGGAGTTATAATCTAACTACAGCCTCTCACCATAACAAGCAGACTTGGAGTTATAATCTAACTACAGCCTCTCACCATAACAAGCAGACTTGGAGTTATAATCTAACTACAGCCTCTCACCATAACAAGCAGACTTGGAGTTATAATCTAACTACAGCCTCTCACCATAACAAGCAGCCTAACTACAGCCTCTCACCATAACAAGCAGACTGGAGTTATAATCTAACTACAGCCTCTCACCATAACAAGCAGACTTGGAGTTATAATCTAACTACAGCCTCTCACCATAACAAGCAGACTTGGAGTTATAATCTAACTACAGCCTCTCACCATAACAAGCAGACTTGGAGTTATAATCTAACTACAGCCTCTCACCATAACAAGCAGACTTGGAGTTATAATCTAACTACAGCCTCTCACCATAACAAGCAGACTTGGAGTTATAATCTAACTACAGCCTCTCACCATAACAAGCAGACTTGGAGTTATAATCTAACTACAGCCTCTCACCATAACAAGCAGACTTGGAGTTATAATCTAACTACAGCCTCTCACCATAACAAGCAGACTTGGAGTTATAATCTAACTACAGCCTCTCACCATAACAAGCAGACTTGGAGTTATAATCTAACTACAGCCTCTCACCATAACAAGCAGACTTGGAGTTATAATCTAACTACAGCCTCTCACCATAACAAGCAGCTGGAGTTATAATCTAACTACAGCCTCTCACCATAACAAGCAGACTTGGAGTTATAATCTAACTACAGCCTCTCACCATAACAAGCAGACTTGGAGTTATAATCTAACTACAGCCTCTCACCATAACAAGCAGACTTGGAGTTATAATCTAACTACAGCCTCTCACCATAACCAGCAGACTTGGAGTTATAATCTAACTACAGCCTCTCACCATAACAAGCAGACTTGGAGTTATAATCTAACTACAGCCTCTCACCATAACAAGCAGACTTGGAGTTATAATCTAACTACAGCCTCTCACCATAACAAGCAGACTTGGAGTTATAATCTAACTACAGCCTCTCACCATAACCAGCAGACTTGGAGTTATAATCTAACTACAGCCTCTCACCATAACAAGCAGACTTGGAGTTATAATCTAACTACAGCCTCTCACCATAACAAGCAGACTTGGAGTTATAATCTAACTACAGCCTCTCACCATAACAAGCAGACTTGGAGTTATAATCTAACTACAGCCTCTCACCATAACAAGCAGACTTGGAGTTATAATCTAACTACAGCCTCTCACCATAACAAGCAGACTTGGAGTTATAATCTAACTACAGCCTCTCACCATAACAAGCAGACTTGGAGTTATAATCTAACTACAGCCTCTCACCATAACAAGCAGGGAGTTATAATCTAACTACAGCCTCTCACCATAACCAGCAGACTTGGAGTTATAATCTAACTACAGCCTCTCACCATAACAAGCAGACTTGGAGTTATAATCTAACTACAGCCTCTCACCATAACAAGCAGACTTGGAGTTATAATCTAACTACAGCCTCTCACCATAACAAGCAGACTTGGAGTTATAATCTAACTACAGCCTCTCACCATAACAAGCAGACTTGGAGTTATAATCTAACTACAGCCTCTCACCATAACAAGCAGACTTGGAGTTATAATCTAACTACAGCCTCTCACCATAACAAGCAGGGAGTTATCTAACTACAGCCTCTCACCATAACCAGCAGACTTGGAGTTATAATCTAACTACAGCCTCTCACCATAACAAGCAGACTTGGAGTTATAATCTAACTACAGCCTCTCACCATAACAAGCAGACTTGGAGTTATAATCTAACTACAGCCTCTCACCATAACAAGCAGGGAGTTATAATCTAACTACAGCCTCTCACCATAACCAGCAGGGAGTTATAATCTAACTACAGCCTCTCACCATAACCAGCAGGGAGTTATAATCTAACTACAGCCTCTCACCATAACAAGCAGACTTGGAGTTATAATCTAACTACAGCCTCTCACCATAACAAGCAGGGAGTTATAATCTAACTACAGCCTCTCACCATAACAAGCAGGGAGTTATAATCTAACTACAGCCTCTCACCATAACAAGCAGACTTGGAGTTATAATCTAACTACAGCCTCTCACCATAACAAGCAGACTTGGAGTTATAATCTAACTACAGCCTCTCACCATAACAAGCAGACTTGGAGTTATAATCTAACTACAGCCTCTCACCATAACAAGCAGACTTGGAGTTATAATCTAACTACAGCCTCTCACCATAACAAGCAGACTTGGAGTTATAATCTAACTACAGCCTCTCACCATAACAAGCAGGGAGTTATAATCTAACTACAGCCTCTCACCATAACCAGCAGGGAGTTATAATCTAACTACAGCCTCTCACCATAACCAGCAGGGAGTTATAATCTAACTACAGCCTCTCACCATAACAAGCAGACTTGGAGTTATAATCTAACTACAGCCTCTCACCATAACAAGCAGGGAGTTATAATCTAACTACAGCCTCTCACCATAACAAGCAGACTTGGAGTTATAATCTAACTACAGCCTCTCACCATAACAAGCAGGGAGTTATAATCTAACTACAGCCTCTCACCATAACAAGCAGACTTGGAGTTATAATCTAACTACAGCCTCTCACCATAACAAGCAGACTTGGAGTTATAATCTAACTACAGCCTCTCACCATAACAAGCAGACTTGGAGTTATAATCTAACTACAGCCTCTCACCATAACAAGCAGGGAGTTATAATCTAACTACAGCCTCTCACCATAACCAGCAGGGAGTTATAATCTAACTACAGCCTCTCACCATAACCAGCAGGGAGTTATAATCTAACTACAGCCTCTCACCATAACAAGCAGACTTGGAGTTATAATCTAACTACAGCCTCTCACCATAACAAGCAGACTTTGAGTTATAATCTAACTACAGCCTCTCACCATAACAAGCAGACTTGGAGTTATAATCTAACTACAGCCTCTCACCATAACAAGCAGACTTGGAGTTATAATCTAACTACAGCCTCTCACCATAACAAGCAGGGAGTTATAATCTAACTACAGCCTCTCACCATAACCAGCAGGGAGTTATAATCTAACTACAGCCTCTCACCATAACCAGCAGGGAGTTATAATCTAACTACAGCCTCTCACCATAACAAGCAGACTTGGAGTTATAATCTAACTACAGCCTCTCACCATAACAAGCAGGGAGTTATAATCTAACTACAGCCTCTCACCATAACCAGCAGACTTGGAGTTATAATCTAACTACAGCCTCTCACCATAACCAGCAGACTTGGAGTTATAATCTAACTACAGCCTCTCACCATAACAAGCAGGGAGTTATAATCTAACTACAGCCTCTCACCATAACCAGCAGACTTGGAGTTATAATCTAACTACAGCCTCTCACCATAACAAGCAGGGAGTTATAATCTAACTACAGCCTCTCACCATAACCAGCAGACTTGGAGTTATAATCTATCTACAGCCTCTCACCATAACAAGCAGACTTGGAGTTATAATCTAACTACAGCCTCTCACCATAACAAGCAGGGAGTTATAATCTAACTACAGCCTCTCACCATAACAAGCAGACTTGGAGTTATAATCTAACTACAGCCTCTCACCATAACCAGCAGACTTGGAGTTATAATCTAACTACAGCCTCTCACCATAACCAGCAGACTTGGAGTTATAATCTAACTACAGCCTCTCACCATAACAAGCAGACTTGGAGTTATAATCTAACTACAGCCTCTCACCATAACCAGCAGACTTGGAGTTATAATCTAACTACAGCCTCTCACCATAACAAGCAGACTTGGAGTTATAATCTAACTACAGCCTCTCACCATAACCAGCAGACTTGGAGTTATAATTAGGGATGTCCCGATCCGATCACGTGATCGGCGTCGATCACGTGCTTTTCAGAGGATCGGGGATTGGGAAAAAATAATAATAAAAATCGGCAGTCAAAAAAAGAGAAATTTTATTCAACAAACATGACCATGTCCACGTCTTAAACTCATACGGAGGCCTTAGTTTTGGTTTTAAATTACATATAATATATCATCATTAATGTATTTATTGTCACACAGAGCAGAATAATTGTCCACAACAAACACATTCCCCTTTAATTTTCACCGTTGCAACAAACACCCCTTTAATTTAGACGCTACACGCTCGACCACATCACAACAACAGTACAACACGTCGCTCCCGAAATACGGTTAATATCCACTGACTTGAGCAGCTAGACTTAATGTCAGAGGTTTGGAACTAAGCATTTTAAAATAGAAAGTCAAGCCAGTTGCAATGTTTGCAAGGAGGACAGACTGGAGGCGAAGTTTTCAGACTAACTTTTCACCTGGAGGATAACGTGACTGAGGATTATCGTCAGCGTTTCAGACCAGAATGGACCATTACATAAGTCGAACACTGAATGTATACTAATGTGCAAACATATATTGAAACTTTTAATATTTCTCATATGAAGCAGAAGCACATTTCTCAGGGTGAATGTAATAACAAAAGCCTCCGCTCTCGCGCCCCGGACTATAGGCAACAGATGGGCTTGTCTCGCTCTGCCAGTTTCTGACAAAAATGCATCAAAATTGATTACTAATGTGAAAGATCGGATCGGAAACGATCGGATCGATAGATATTTAAAATCACATGATCGGGATCGGATCGGAAGCAAAAAAAGGCGATCGGGACATCCCTAGTTATAATCTAACTACAGCCTCTCACCATAACCAGCAGACTTGGAGTTATAATCTAACTACAGCCTCTCACCATAACAAGCAGACTTGGAGTTATAATCTAACTACAGCCTCTCACCATAACAAGCAGACTTGGAGTTATAATCTAACTACAGCCTCTCACCATAACAAGCAGGGAGTTATAATCTAACTACAGCCTCTCACCATAACAAGCAGGGAGTTATAATCTAACTACAGCCTCTCACCATAACAAGCAGACTTGGAGTTATAATCTAACTACAGCCTCTCACCATAACAAGCAGACTTTGAGTTATAATCTAACTACAGCCTCTCACCATAACAAGCAGACTTGGAGTTATAATCTAACTACAGCCTCTCACCATAACAAGCAGACTTGGAGTTATAATCTAACTACAGCCTCTCACCATAACCAGCAGGGAGTTATAATCTAACTACAGCCTCTCACCATAACCAGCAGACTTGGAGTTATAATCTAACTACAGCCTCTCACCATAACCAGCAGACTAGGAGTTATAATCTAACTACAGCCTCTCACCATAACCAGCAGGGAGTTATAATCTAACTACAGCCTCTCACCATAACCAGCAGACTTGGAGTTATAATCTAACTACAGCCTCTCACCATAACCAGCAGACTAGGAGTTATAATCTAACTACAGCCTCTCACCATAACAAGCAGACTTGGAGTTATAATCTAACTACAGCCTCTCACCATAACAAGCAGACTTGGAGTTATAATCTAACTACAGCCTCTCACCATAACAAGCAGGGAGTTATAATCTAACTACAGCCTCTCACCATAACAAGCAGGGAGTTATAATCTAACTACAGCCTCTCACCATAACAAGCAGACTTGGAGTTATAATCTAACTACAGCCTCTCACCATAACAAGCAGACTTGGAGTTATAATCTAACTACAGCCTCTCACCATAACAAGCAGACTTGGAGTTATAATCTAACTACAGCCTCTCACCATAACAAGCAGACTTGGAGTTATAATCTAACTACAGCCTCTCACCATAACAAGCAGGGAGTTATAATCTAACTACAGCCTCTCACCATAACCAGCAGGGAGTTATAATCTAACTACAGCCTCTCACCATAACCAGCAGGGAGTTATAATCTAACTACAGCCTCTCACCATAACAAGCAGACTTGGAGTTATAATCTAACTACAGCCTCTCACCATAACAAGCAGGGAGTTATAATCTAACTACAGCCTCTCACCATAACAAGCAGGGAGTTATAATCTAACTACAGCCTCTCACCATAACAAGCAGACTTGGAGTTATAATCTAACTACAGCCTCTCACCATAACAAGCAGACTTGGAGTTATAATCTAACTACAGCCTCTCACCATAACAAGCAGACTTGGAGTTATAATCTAACTACAGCCTCTCACCATAACAAGCAGACTTGGAGTTATAATCTAACTACAGCCTCTCACCATAACAAGCAGACTTGGAGTTATAATCTAACTACAGCCTCTCACCATAACAAGCAGGGAGTTATAATCTAACTACAGCCTCTCACCATAACCAGCAGGGAGTTATAATCTAACTACAGCCTCTCACCATAACCAGCAGGGAGTTATAATCTAACTACAGCCTCTCACCATAACAAGCAGACTTGGAGTTATAATCTAACTACAGCCTCTCACCATAACAAGCAGGGAGTTATAATCTAACTACAGCCTCTCACCATAACAAGCAGACTTGGAGTTATAATCTAACTACAGCCTCTCACCATAACAAGCAGGGAGTTATAATCTAACTACAGCCTCTCACCATAACAAGCAGACTTGGAGTTATAATCTAACTACAGCCTCTCACCATAACAAGCAGACTTGGAGTTATAATCTAACTACAGCCTCTCACCATAACAAGCAGACTTGGAGTTATAATCTAACTACAGCCTCTCACCATAACAAGCAGGGAGTTATAATCTAACTACAGCCTCTCACCATAACCAGCAGGGAGTTATAATCTAACTACAGCCTCTCACCATAACCAGCAGGGAGTTATAATCTAACTACAGCCTCTCACCATAACAAGCAGACTTGGAGTTATAATCTAACTACAGCCTCTCACCATAACAAGCAGACTTTGAGTTATAATCTAACTACAGCCTCTCACCATAACAAGCAGACTTGGAGTTATAATCTAACTACAGCCTCTCACCATAACAAGCAGACTTGGAGTTATAATCTAACTACAGCCTCTCACCATAACAAGCAGGGAGTTATAATCTAACTACAGCCTCTCACCATAACCAGCAGGGAGTTATAATCTAACTACAGCCTCTCACCATAACCAGCAGGGAGTTATAATCTAACTACAGCCTCTCACCATAACAAGCAGACTTGGAGTTATAATCTAACTACAGCCTCTCACCATAACAAGCAGGGAGTTATAATCTAACTACAGCCTCTCACCATAACCAGCAGACTTGGAGTTATAATCTAACTACAGCCTCTCACCATAACCAGCAGACTTGGAGTTATAATCTAACTACAGCCTCTCACCATAACAAGCAGGGAGTTATAATCTAACTACAGCCTCTCACCATAACCAGCAGACTTGGAGTTATAATCTAACTACAGCCTCTCACCATAACAAGCAGGGAGTTATAATCTAACTACAGCCTCTCACCATAACCAGCAGACTTGGAGTTATAATCTATCTACAGCCTCTCACCATAACAAGCAGACTTGGAGTTATAATCTAACTACAGCCTCTCACCATAACAAGCAGGGAGTTATAATCTAACTACAGCCTCTCACCATAACAAGCAGACTTGGAGTTATAATCTAACTACAGCCTCTCACCATAACCAGCAGACTTGGAGTTATAATCTAACTACAGCCTCTCACCATAACCAGCAGACTTGGAGTTATAATCTAACTACAGCCTCTCACCATAACAAGCAGACTTGGAGTTATAATCTAACTACAGCCTCTCACCATAACCAGCAGACTTGGAGTTATAATCTAACTACAGCCTCTCACCATAACAAGCAGACTTGGAGTTATAATCTAACTACAGCCTCTCACCATAACCAGCAGACTTGGAGTTATAATTAGGGATGTCCCGATCCGATCACGTGATCGGCGTCGATCACGTGCTTTTCAGAGGATCGGGGATTGGGAAAAAATAATAATAAAAATCGGCAGTCAAAAAAAGAGAAATTTTATTCAACAAACATGACCATGTCCACGTCTTAAACTCATACGGAGGCCTTAGTTTTGGTTTTAAATTACATATAATATATCATCATTAATGTATTTATTGTCACACAGAGCAGAATAATTGTCCACAACAAACACATTCCCCTTTAATTTTCACCGTTGCAACAAACACCCCTTTAATTTAGACGCTACACGCTCGACCACATCACAACAACAGTACAACACGTCGCTCCCGAAATACGGTTAATATCCACTGACTTGAGCAGCTAGACTTAATGTCAGAGGTTTGGAACTAAGCATTTTAAAATAGAAAGTCAAGCCAGTTGCAATGTTTGCAAGGAGGACAGACTGGAGGCGAAGTTTTCAGACTAACTTTTCACCTGGAGGATAACGTGACTGAGGATTATCGTCAGCGTTTCAGACCAGAATGGACCATTACATAAGTCGAACACTGAATGTATACTAATGTGCAAACATATATTGAAACTTTTAATATTTCTCATATGAAGCAGAAGCACATTTCTCAGGGTGAATGTAATAACAAAAGCCTCCACTCTCGCGCCCCGGACTATAGGCAACAGATGGGCTTGTCTCGCTCTGCCAGTTTCTGACAAAAATGCGTCAAAATTGATTACTAATGTGAAAGATCGGATCGGAAACGATCGGATCGATAGATATTTAAAATCACATGATCGGGATCGGATCGGAAGCAAAAAAAGGCGATCGGGACATCCCTAGTTATAATCTAACTACAGCCTCTCACCATAACCAGCAGACTTGGAGTTATAATCTAACTACAGCCTCTCACCATAACAAGCAGACTTGGAGTTATAATCTAACTACAGCCTCTCACCATAACAAGCAGACTTGGAGTTATAATCTAACTACAGCCTCTCACCATAACAAGCAGGGAGTTATAATCTAACTACAGCCTCTCACCATAACAAGCAGGGAGTTATAATCTAACTACAGCCTCTCACCATAACAAGCAGACTTGGAGTTATAATCTAACTACAGCCTCTCACCATAACAAGCAGACTTGGAGTTATAATCTAACTACAGCCTCTCACCATAACAAGCAGACTTGGAGTTATAATCTAACTACAGCCTCTCACCATAACAAGCAGACTTGGAGTTATAATCTAACTACAGCCTCTCACCATAACCAGCAGGGAGTTATAATCTAACTACAGCCTCTCACCATAACCAGCAGACTTGGAGTTATAATCTAACTACAGCCTCTCACCATAACCAGCAGACTAGGAGTTATAATCTAACTACAGCCTCTCACCATAACCAGCAGGGAGTTATAATCTAACTACAGCCTCTCACCATAACCAGCAGACTTGGAGTTATAATCTAACTACAGCCTCTCACCATAACCAGCAGACTAGGAGTTATAATCTAACTACAGCCTCTCACCATAACAAGCAGACTTGGAGTTATAATCTAACTACAGCCTCTCACCATAACAAGCAGACTTGGAGTTATAATCTAACTACAGCCTCTCACCATAACAAGCAGGGAGTTATAATCTAACTACAGCCTCTCACCATAACAAGCAGACTTGGAGTTATAATCTAACTACAGCCTCTCACCATAACAAGCAGACTTGGAGTTATAATCTAACTACAGCCTCTCACCATAACAAGCAGACTTGGAGTTATAATCTAACTACAGCCTCTCACCATAACAAGCAGACTTGGAGTTATAATCTAACTACAGCCTCTCACCATAACAAGCAGGGAGTTATAATCTAACTACAGCCTCTCACCATAACAAGCAGGGAGTTATAATCTAACTACAGCCTCTCACCATAACCAGCAGACTAGGAGTTATAATCTAACTACAGCCTCTCACCATAACCAGCAGGGAGTTATAATCTAACTACAGCCTCTCACCATAACCAGCAGACTTGGAGTTATAATCTAACTACAGCCTCTCACCATAACCAGCAGACTAGGAGTTATAATCTAACTACAGCCTCTCACCATAACCAGCAGACTTGGAGTTATAATCTAACTACAGCCTCTCACCATAACCAGCAGACTTGGAGTTATAATCTAACTACAGCCTCTCACCATAACAAGCAGACTTGGAGTTATAATCTAACTACAGCCTCTCACCATAACAAGCAGACTTGGAGTTATAATCTAACTACAGCCTCTCACCATAACAAGCAGACTTGGAGTTATAATCTAACTACAGCCTCTCACCATAACAAGCAGGGAGTTATAATCTAACTACAGCCTCTCACCATAACAAGCAGACTTGGAGTTATAATCTAACTACAGCCTCTCACCATAACCAGCAGACTTGGAGTTATAATCTAACTACAGCCTCTCACCATAACAAGCAGACTTGGAGTTATAATCTAACTACAGCCTCTCACCATAACAAGCAGACTTGGAGTTATAATCTAACTACAGCCTCTCACCATAACAAGCAGACTTGGAGTTATAATCTAACTACAGCCTCTCACCATAACAAGCAGACTTGGAGTTATAATCTAACTACAGCCTCTCACCATAACAAGCAGACTTGGAGTTATAATCTAACTACAGCCTCTCACCATAACAAGCAGGGAGTTATAATCTAACTACAGCCTCTCACCATAACAAGCAGACTTGGAGTTATAATCTAACTACAGCCTCTCACCATAACAAGCAGACTAGGAGTTATAATCTAACTACAGCCTCTCACCATAACAAGCAGACTTGGAGTTATAATCTAACTACAGCCTCTCACCATAACAAGCAGGGAGTTATAATCTAACTACAGCCTCTCACCATAACAAGCAGACTTGGAGTTATAATCTAACTACAGCCTCTCACCATAACAAGCAGGGAGTTATAATCTAACTACAGCCTCTCACCATAACAAGCAGGGAGTTATAATCTAACTACAGCCTCTCACCATAACAAGCAGACTTGGAGTTATAATCTAACTACAGCCTCTCACCATAACAAGCAGACTTGGAGTTATAATCTAACTACAGCCTCTCACCATAACAAGCAGACTTGGAGTTATAATCTAACTACAGCCTCTCACCATAACAAGCAGACTTGGAGTTATAATCTAACTACAGCCTCTCACCATAACAAGCAGACTTGGAGTTATAATCTAACTACAGCCTCTCACCATAACAAGCAGGGAGTTATAATCTAACTACAGCCTCTCACCATAACCAGCAGGGAGTTATAATCTAACTACAGCCTCTCACCATAACCAGCAGGGAGTTATAATCTAACTACAGCCTCTCACCATAACAAGCAGACTTGGAGTTATAATCTAACTACAGCCTCTCACCATAACAAGCAGGGAGTTATAATCTAACTACAGCCTCTCACCATAACAAGCAGACTTGGAGTTATAATCTAACTACAGCCTCTCACCATAACAAGCAGGGAGTTATAATCTAACTACAGCCTCTCACCATAACAAGCAGACTTGGAGTTATAATCTAACTACAGCCTCTCACCATAACAAGCAGACTTGGAGTTATAATCTAACTACAGCCTCTCACCATAACAAGCAGACTTGGAGTTATAATCTAACTACAGCCTCTCACCATAACCAGCAGGGAGTTATAATCTAACTACAGCCTCTCACCATAACCAGCAGACTTGGAGTTATAATCTAACTACAGCCTCTCACCATAACCAGCAGACTAGGAGTTATAATCTAACTACAGCCTCTCACCATAACAAGCAGACTTGGAGTTATAATCTAACTACAGCCTCTCACCATAACAAGCAGACTTGGAGTTATAATCTAACTACAGCCTCTCACCATAACAAGCAGACTTGGAGTTATAATCTAACTACAGCCTCTCACCATAACAAGCAGACTTGGAGTTATAATCTAACTACAGCCTCTCACCATAACAAGCAGACTTGGAGTTATAATCTAACTACAGCCTCTCACCATAACAAGCAGACTTGGAGTTATAATCTAACTACAGCCTCTCACCATAACAAGCAGACTTGGAGTTATAATCTAACTACAGCCTCTCACCATAACAAGCAGACTTGGAGTTATAATCTAACTACAGCCTCTCACCATAACAAGCAGGGAGTTATAATCTAACTACAGCCTCTCACCATAACAAGCAGACTTGGAGTTATAATCTAACTACAGCCTCTCACCATAACCAGCAGACTTGGAGTTATAATCTAACTACAGCCTCTCACCATAACAAGCAGGGAGTTATAATCTAACTACAGCCTCTCACCATAACAAGCAGACTTGGAGTTATAATCTAACTACAGCCTCTCACCATAACAAGCAGACTTGGAGTTATAATCTAACTACAGCCTCTCACCATAACAAGCAGACTTGGAGTTATAATCTAACTACAGCCTCTCACCATAACAAGCAGACTTGGAGTTATAATCTAACTACAGCCTCTCACCATAACAAGCAGACTTGGAGTTATAATCTAACTACAGCCTCTCACCATAACAAGCAGACTTGGAGTTATAATCTAACTACAGCCTCTCACCATAACAAGCAGACTTGGAGTTATAATCTAACTACAGCCTCTCACCATAACAAGCAGGGAGTTATAATCTAACTACAGCCTCTCACCATAACAAGCAGACTTGGAGTTATAATCTAACTACAGCTGTAACTGAGGGGTACAATTCCCTGACTGTATTGATAAGTATGGTATCATTAAACCACTACCGCTTTATGTACTTTAACTACTGGCCACACAGTACATGATATAGATATGATGAACACTTTCCCACCATGAAACCAAGTCCACACAAATGTATAAGTCGAATATTTAATATATAGCAAAGGGTATATACAACGTTCACTTAATGACATTTATGATTTGGAATGCACTTGTAAGGCAAATGAGTATTCGTAGGCAAATCAACATTGAATGTCCAATCTCTGGTTACGCAGGAAGCAAGTATACAACCTGGTTCTTTAGGGAACTATAGCGATGGTACTTAATGATTATAGCTGGATATACTAAAGGGGTCCTGCTGGTTGTAAGTCAGTAGGGGGGGGGGGTTAGGAGAGCCGCCGGCGATATCCCATCTGGCCAACAATTTCTTGGGAGAATTCAGAGTGCTGAACACGGTGCCCACAGAACCTTGGTCCACAGATGAATACAGTTGGGCCCTCTTGTAGACGGTAGCTGCCGGTCCACAACGAAGAGACGTGAGGCGACCTCACTCGGGGTAGAGCGCCGTCTCACCTGGACTCCTCTCGGGGGGTAGTTCCAACACTCACCAGTGTTGGCTGTTATCCATGGCATAAATCAAAGCACCCAAAGCAAGTAGATAATCCAAGCCGTGTAGGGCTCGCCGTCGTCCGGGTAAGGTAATCCAATGTGCAGGTCCACTCGTCCTAGCCCAGAACTCCTCGGATGAAAGCACCACACGTGGTCTGCCCAGCCTGGTTGAGACTCTAGATAACGCGAGGAAACGATGGGGGTACTACTCACTGTATAACTCTAACCGAACGATGCACCATACATAATAGACTATTATTAACTTAATAGAAATACGTCCCACTCGACGGTATAGTGCCAAACTATGACAATTCAACTATTAATCCACACGATGTCTCAATGCCATTCTGAGGCCAAGTTGACCATACTGCACCACACGTGTATCGTGGGTGAGGCTTAACGTCTTGCCACTAGGTTGGAGGGTAAAGAACTAAGGGCTAAGGGACTAAAAGAAAGTTCTACTTTACTTGCGCCATATATATATGCGCTGTGAACAAATAGTACCATTCGTATTTCGCCAGACGTATTCCTACGCGGAACCGGGCTAGTAACGACATGTTCGTCGGCACGATTGAACTTGAACCAAGGGGCTTGGCTGCTGGCGCCAAGTTCTTGTCCAATGAGAGAATGAAACTATTATGGGCTGTTAGTAGACTAAAGGGATATTCAGTGTATATGTACAAGGAATATACAAGGGATATCAAACGATATACAAATACTATTAAATATATATCCATAAATAAATATATATATTCGGTTTAATCTGATCCTTCACAACAACAGCCTCTCACCATAACAAGCAGGGAGTTATAATCTAACTACAGCCTCTCACCATAACAAGCAGGGAGTTATAATCTAACTACAGCCTCTCACCATAACAAGCAGACTTGGAGTTATAATCTAACTACAGCCTCTCACCATAACAAGCAGACTTGGAGTTATAATCTAACTACAGCCTCTCACCATAACAAGCAGACTTGGAGTTATAATCTAACTACAGCCTCTCACCATAACAAGCAGGGAGTTATAATCTAACTACAGCCTCTCACCATAACAAGCAGACTTGGAGTTATAATCTAACTACAGCCTCTCACCATAACAAGCAGACTTGGAGTTATAATCTAACTACAGCCTCTCACCATAACAAGCAGGGAGTTATAATCTAACTACAGCCTCTCACCATAACAAGCAGACTTGGAGTTATAATCTAACTACAGCCTCTCACCATAACAAGCAGACTTGGAGTTATAATCTAACTACAGCCTCTCACCATAACAAGCAGACTTGGAGTTATAATCTAACTACAGCCTCTCACCATAACCAGCTGACTTGGAGTTATAATCTAACTACAGCCTCTCACCATAACCAGCAGACTTGGAGTTATAATCTAACTACAGCCTCTCACCATAACAAGCAGACTTGGAGTTATAATCTAACTACAGCCTCTCACCATAACCAGCAGACTTGGAGTTATAATCTAACTACAGCCTCTCACCATAACAAGCAGACTTGGAGTTATAATCTAACTACAGCCTCTCACCATAACAAGCAGGGAGTTATAATCTAACTACAGCCTCTCACCATAACCAGCAGGGAGTTATAATCTAACTACAGCCTCTCACCATAACCAGCAGGGAGTTATAATCTAACTACAGCCTCTCACCATAACAAGCAGACTTGGAGTTATAATCTAACTACAGCCTCTCACCATAACAAGCAGGGAGTTATAATCTAACTACAGCCTCTCACCATAACAAGCAGACTTGGAGTTATAATCTAACTACAGCCTCTCACCATAACAAGCAGGGAGTTATAATCTAACTACAGCCTCTCACCATAACAAGCAGACTTGGAGTTATAATCTAACTACAGCCTCTCACCATAACAAGCAGACTTGGAGTTATAATCTAACTACAGCCTCTCACCATAACAAGCAGACTTGGAGTTATAATCTAACTACAGCCTCTCACCATAACCAGCAGGGAGTTATAATCTAACTACAGCCTCTCACCATAACCAGCAGACTTGGAGTTATAATCTAACTACAGCCTCTCACCATAACCAGCAGACTAGGAGTTATAATCTAACTACAGCCTCTCACCATAACAAGCAGACTTGGAGTTATAATCTAACTACAGCCTCTCACCATAACAAGCAGACTTGGAGTTATAATCTAACTACAGCCTCTCACCATAACAAGCAGACTTGGAGTTATAATCTAACTACAGCCTCTCACCATAACAAGCAGACTTGGAGTTATAATCTAACTACAGCCTCTCACCATAACAAGCAGACTTGGAGTTATAATCTAACTACAGCCTCTCACCATAACAAGCAGACTTGGAGTTATAATCTAACTACAGCCTCTCACCATAACAAGCAGACTTGGAGTTATAATCTAACTACAGCCTCTCACCATAACAAGCAGACTTGGAGTTATAATCTAACTACAGCCTCTCACCATAACAAGCAGGGAGTTATAATCTAACTACAGCCTCTCACCATAACAAGCAGACTTGGAGTTATAATCTAACTACAGCCTCTCACCATAACCAGCAGACTTGGAGTTATAATCTAACTACAGCCTCTCACCATAACAAGCAGGGAGTTATAATCTAACTACAGCCTCTCACCATAACAAGCAGACTTGGAGTTATAATCTAACTACAGCCTCTCACCATAACAAGCAGACTTGGAGTTATAATCTAACTACAGCCTCTCACCATAACAAGCAGACTTGGAGTTATAATCTAACTACAGCCTCTCACCATAACAAGCAGACTTGGAGTTATAATCTAACTACAGCCTCTCACCATAACAAGCAGACTTGGAGTTATAATCTAACTACAGCCTCTCACCATAACAAGCAGACTTGGAGTTATAATCTAACTACAGCCTCTCACCATAACAAGCAGACTTGGAGTTATAATCTAACTACAGCCTCTCACCATAACAAGCAGGGAGTTATAATCTAACTACAGCCTCTCACCATAACAAGCAGACTTGGAGTTATAATCTAACTACAGCTGTAACTGAGGGGTACAATTCCCTGACTGTATTGATAAGTATGGTATCATTAAACCACTACCGCTTTATGTACTTTAACTACTGGCCACACAGTACATGATATAGATATGATGAACACTTTCCCACCATGAAACCAAGTCCACACAAATGTATAAGTCGAATATTTAATATATAGCAAAGGGTATATACAACGTTCACTTAATGACATTTATGATTTGGAATGCACTTGTAAGGCAAATGAGTATTCGTAGGCAAATCAACATTGAATGTCCAATCTCTGGTTACGCAGGAAGCAAGTATACAACCTGGTTCTTTAGGGAACTATAGCGATGGTACTTAATGATTATAGCTGGATATACTAAAGGGGTCCTGCTGGTTGTAAGTCAGTAGGGGGGGGGGGTTAGGAGAGCCGCCGGCGATATCCCATCTGGCCAACAATTTCTTGGGAGAATTCAGAGTGCTGAACACGGTGCCCACAGAACCTTGGTCCACAGATGAATACAGTTGGGCCCTCTTGTAGACGGTAGCTGCCGGTCCACAACGAAGAGACGTGAGGCGACCTCACTCGGGGTAGAGCGCCGTCTCACCTGGACTCCTCTCGGGGGGTAGTTCCAACACTCACCAGTGTTGGCTGTTATCCATGGCATAAATCAAAGCACCCAAAGCAAGTAGATAATCCAAGCCGTGTAGGGCTCGCCGTCGTCCGGGTAAGGTAATCCAATGTGCAGGTCCACTCGTCCTAGCCCAGAACTCCTCGGATGAAAGCACCACACGTGGTCTGCCCAGCCTGGTTGAGACTCTAGATAACGCGAGGAAACGATGGGGGTACTACTCACTGTATAACTCTAACCGAACGATGCACCATACATAATAGACTATTATTAACTTAATAGAAATACGTCCCACTCGACGGTATAGTGCCAAACTATGACAATTCAACTATTAATCCACACGATGTCTCAATGCCATTCTGAGGCCAAGTTGACCATACTGCACCACACGTGTATCGTGGGTGAGGCTTAACGTCTTGCCACTAGGTTGGAGGGTAAAGAACTAAGGGCTAAGGGACTAAAAGAAAGTTCTACTTTACTTGCGCCATATATATATGCGCTGTGAACAAATAGTACCATTCGTATTTCGCCAGACGTATTCCTACGCGGAACCGGGCTAGTAACGACATGTTCGTCGGCACGATTGAACTTGAACCAAGGGGCTTGGCTGCTGGCGCCAAGTTCTTGTCCAATGAGAGAATGAAACTATTATGGGCTGTTAGTAGACTAAAGGGATATTCAGTGTATATGTACAAGGAATATACAAGGGATATCAAACGATATACAAATACTATTAAATATATATCCATAAATAAATATATATATTCGGTTTAATCTGATCCTTCACAACAACAGCCTCTCACCATAACAAGCAGGGAGTTATAATCTAACTACAGCCTCTCACCATAACAAGCAGGGAGTTATAATCTAACTACAGCCTCTCACCATAACAAGCAGACTTGGAGTTATAATCTAACTACAGCCTCTCACCATAACAAGCAGACTTGGAGTTATAATCTAACTACAGCCTCTCACCATAACAAGCAGACTTGGAGTTATAATCTAACTACAGCCTCTCACCATAACAAGCAGGGAGTTATAATCTAACTACAGCCTCTCACCATAACAAGCAGACTTGGAGTTATAATCTAACTACAGCCTCTCACCATAACAAGCAGACTTGGAGTTATAATCTAACTACAGCCTCTCACCATAACAAGCAGGGAGTTATAATCTAACTACAGCCTCTCACCATAACAAGCAGACTTGGAGTTATAATCTAACTACAGCCTCTCACCATAACAAGCAGACTTGGAGTTATAATCTAACTACAGCCTCTCACCATAACAAGCAGACTTGGAGTTATAATCTAACTACAGCCTCTCACCATAACCAGCTGACTTGGAGTTATAATCTAACTACAGCCTCTCACCATAACCAGCAGACTTGGAGTTATAATCTAACTACAGCCTCTCACCATAACAAGCAGACTTGGAGTTATAATCTAACTACAGCCTCTCACCATAACCAGCAGACTTGGAGTTATAATCTAACTACAGCCTCTCACCATAACAAGCAGACTTGGAGTTATAATCTAACTACAGCCTCTCACCATAACAAGCAGGGAGTTATAATCTAAGTACAGCCTCTCACCATAACAAGTAGGGGTGGGACGATACATCGATCCAGATCGATACATCGATGTAATTATCAACAATCGAATCGGATCGATGCGATGTAATAAGATCGATTCATATCGATACTCTTATTTTGAAAATCCTGTGGCGAGTCTCATATCCGCCCAAGAACAACAGCAGTAGCTCCGTGTGTGTAGACGTTACAGCATAGCATTCTCCCTTTCTGTGTGTGTGTGCGGGCGTCTTTGGAAAGACCAGATGAGGTCAGAGGAGTTTGATGTTTAAATGTTATTTAAACATAAACAATATAATACATAATAAATGTAGGCCTATACATGATCATGCAACATCAACAAATTGTTGTAGGAACGGTTTGGGAGAGGGAGGTTGTGAGTTTTGAGTTCCAAAAAATTTAGCTTAAAGTTTAAAGCTCAATATATAAAAACGTGGCACTTTACAGTGAACAGGAGGTCTATTTGTATTAAAAACAATAGATTGATTTTCCTTTAAATGTCTGGAAGAGCTCAAAAATACAAATGTCAAATGATATTTTCATTACCTTTTTTTTGTTGATCTAAATGTTACTGATTGTGTTAAATGGGCATATGATATCATCTCATATCGATCGCAGGCACCTGAATCTAATCGTATCGTATGGTATCGTGAGAGACTTTGTGATATCGGCAAATATCGTATCGTTGTCCAAAGAATCGATATCGTATCGTATCATGATGAAACTGGTGATTCCCACCCCTAATAACAAGCAGACTTGGAGTTATAATCTAACTACAGCCTCTCACCATAACAAGCAGGGAGTTATAATCTAACTACAGCCTCTCACCATAACAAGCAGACTTGGAGTTATAATCTAACTACAGCCTCTCACCATAACCAGCAGACTTGGAGTTATAATCTAACTACAGCCTCTCACCATAACAAGCAGACTTGGAGTTATAATCTAACTACAGCCTCTCACCATAACAAGCAGACTTGGAGTTATAATCTAACTACAGCCTCTCACCATAACCAGCAGACTTGGAGTTATAATCTAACTACAGCCTCTCACCATAACAAGCTGACTTGGAGTTATAATCTAACTACAGCCTCTCACCATAACAAGCAGACTTGGAGTTATAATCTAACTACAGCCTCTCACCATAACAAGCTGACTTGGAGTTCTCCGAGGCGAAGTAGATGCCCGAGCCGACGCGCCCCCCGGAGTGAGGCATGATCCTCAGGCCGCTCTTCAAGATGGCCGCCACGACCGCGATGTTGGTGCCGTGCCACAGCAGACGGCGGTTCTCCAGACCGTCGTGCTCCCGGAAGCGCTCCGCCTGCGAGGAGCAGAATGACAACGTACAGTATTAGGAGCCAAGCGCATATTCTACTAGTCGTTAAATAATTTTTTTTTTTTAATAATAGTTTATGCTAATATCGTTTTGTAAATATCAAATATATATATATATTTTTTACCGGAACCTACACTGTGGTCTCATAGGACATAGGTAACACAACATGTACCGTACTTTTCGCACTATAAGCCGCACTGGACTATAAGCCGCAGGTGTTTTAATGTTTAATTACCATATGTAATTAGCATTGGGACACAATACTGTCGGACAAATAACAAGAATTAACTAATTTACAAGTTGTATTAAGTTTAGCAAATAAGGGAACAGATAAATAACATTTCAATGCAGTCAAAAGAGCAATATTTAGATTTTTACATTTTCGGGTTTGGTCACGTCGAGTCACATATAGAGTAAGCCGCACCGTTATATAAGCCGCAGGGTCGAAAAATGGGGGGAAAAGGTGCGGCTTATAGTCCGAAAATTACGGTATATAAAAACCTGTTGTCAAGAAAACTGACCACCACAGATAAGAGCAATACAAATAAAATAGCGATTTTTTCCCCCCAATGTTGATTTATGAAAACAATCAAATAGTTAATGCGAATATCATTTTGTAAATATTAAATATATTTTCTCTTGTTTTTACACACTGTAGTGTATTGAGAGGGGACCCTATTAACCGTTACACCGCTGAACGGCATGCTGGGTACAGGTAGCTAGCTAGCCAGGTAGCATAACAGTCTGTCAGCAGCTGGGAGAACAGAAGAGAAAGATGAAGAAGGAGAGACCGGAGATGTTAGA
Organism: Notolepis coatsorum; assembly: GCF_963971535.1. Classification (NCBI taxonomy): domain Eukaryota; kingdom Metazoa; phylum Chordata; class Actinopteri; order Aulopiformes; family Paralepididae; genus Notolepis; species Notolepis coatsorum. The sequence continues at coordinate 16,845,339 of NC_140170.1, read as the reverse complement.
TGGTAGCAACGCTTTGTACGTTTGCCACTTTGTTTCACTAAGTTCACACACTTCCAGCTTCAGTGATGTAACGTTCAGAGTGAATGATTTATGTTCGCCTGGTCTGCTAGCTGTTAGCGATGACAGCAGCCAGCTGGCTCACTTGTTGGATTATCTCATAAATTTGCTATTAAATGAAAACAAAATCATATGTTAACGTGAGAGGGGGAGTTCCCAGTGACTATCGAATAGCAATTTTGTGAGTTTGTCCCATCCCCGTGTAAGGGCTGCCTTCAGAACTAAGTTTGTTTGGGAGTGGAAATATTTCCTACCATAAGACAAACGGTGAAGCACAATTACATAAAAATCCAAAACAAAATCAAAGACGACCTTGACAGGTGGTCAAAACTTAAAAACTCAGTACAGGCACGGATATCAATAGTTAAGATGGACGTACTACCTAGAATCAACTTCTTCAGCTCAATGCTACCGTTACCCCCTCCAGAGGGTTACTGGAAAGAATTACACTCCTCCACATACAAATTTATTTGGAATAACAAACCACCACGCATAAAAAGATCCACTGCACAGAGAAACAAAGCCGACGGAGGTATGGCATTTCCAGATTTTTTCCACTATTTTAAGGCGTACACTTTAAGACCATTGACAACATGGTTTGATCCCCAAGCATTAGTATCCTGGAGAAAATTAGAAGAAAATAGTTGCTCCACATAGACTGAAGGACATAGCATACACTAAATTATCAATTAAGCAATGCAAATGGAAATTTGGCCCCATAATTACTCATGCGATCCGGATATGGCGTGAAACACAAAAAACATATTCTAACCCACATAAATGGCATAATCATACTCCCTTATTCAATAACAATGCACTCTTGATTGGAAAACGACCTATAAGATTCCCTATATGGGAAAAGCAAGGCATACACTCATTAGGTGATGTTTTCAACAAACAGGGTTTTTGTAGTTATGAAGAAATACGCAAAAAATTTTATCTCACCAGTTCCACACATTTTTTTTACGCACAGTTATTGTTATGTTTGAAGTCTCACGGTGTTCCAATAAGGATACCAATTGTACACCACAGATACCACAAATTCTTCTATGAAAGAGAGACATCGAGAGGTTTTGTTTCAGATTTTTATCATCAATTACTAACGTCCTCACGGTCCTCGTATGAAACCCTCCACCTAGACTCAGTCTGGAGGAGGGATATACCAGACCTGGAAAGAGATTTTGATTGGCAAGAAGCCTGGGCAAATGTTCGATTTACATCAAGGAACCCGGACCATCAACAAATCAATCTTAACTATATTCACAGGACATACTTGACTCCTATAAGACTGAACAGAATGGGTCTTAAACAAGACCCCAAATGCTCCTTATGTACAAATGGGGACGAGGGGACATTTATGCACATGTACTGGGACTGCCCACCAGTTAAGATATTCTGGAAAGAGGTGACCCAGCAATTATCAAATCTCTTAACTCTGGATATACCTGTACACCCCTCTGTATTACTGCTGAATGATGTTTTTGAGGGTGCAGTAAATCCACAGCTAAAGAGATTGGTTTTATCGGGTATCACAGTGGCTAAAAAGCTGATAGCATCACGATGGTTCCAACCGGAAAAAATGTGCCGAAAGGTCTGGATTATTACATATCTCGATGTGATCTATCAAGAAATATCTACAGCAAGAATTTTGGGTCTCAATGAATCCAAAATGACAATGTGGTTAGAAGTGGTGGAGAGAATAAAAGCTAGCATATAAAGGTAGTGTCTGGTTAGGAGCGAGGGATAATGGATGGATTATCCATTGGGGGGTCCAGGGTGGGGGGTACGAGCTGGAGCATACGTGTGTAGGGTATAGATAGCAGGTATTAGGGGTATATCCTGTATAAGTCATTTAACTATATGGTGATTTCATTGGATGTGCACTGTTAATAATGCTTGTATATCTTATCGTGTGTTGTCATGTTTGTTTATATGTCTGTTTAAAAATTAATAAAAAAAATAAAATACAAAAAAATAACTAAGTTTGTTTGGAATGGTCTGAATCAGAAGTGAAATTGTACATTTTGTTGCGTTTTTTACCGGGCTGTGACCTGAGACTGAGACCCCCTCTTACAGGTGGACCGGGGGGGGGGGCTGAGACCTACCTCTTACAGGTGGACCGGGGGGGGCTGAGACCCCCTCTTACAGGTGGACCGGGGGGGGCTGAGACCCCTCTTACAGGTGGACCGGGGGGGGGGTGAGACCCCCTCTTACAGGTGGACCGGGGGGGGGGGGGGGGGGGGGCTGAGACCCCCTCTTACAGGTGGACCGGGGTGGGCAGAGACCCCTCTTACAGGTGGACCGGGGGGGGGGGGGCTGAGACCCCCTCTTACAGGTGGACCGGGGGGGGGCTGAGACCACCTCTTCAAATGAGCCGAGGACACTACCGTCTACCGGTGTGAAAGAAGCCTAAATGTAAACAGTTCCTACCTCCGTCTCTCGGTCCACCTCCCAGACGTTGAGAATCTTTGCGTCGCGATAGCCGGCTTTAGTTCCTTCCAGGTACTTCTCGATGATCTTCAGATAGAAGAAAGGAATGACAGGTGAATATCAGAGGCGGACGATAGAGGGGAACAAGGACACGAAGTGGCACAGATGCCAAGCTAACTGGACTTCCACAAAGCGCATCGCCCGTTAGCCGCCACTGGGGGCAGAGTGGCTAACCGTTAGGGATGCAGCGAATGGGAAATTCTTGGCCGAAACCGAATACCGAAAGGCAGAATATGATTTATATAAATATATATAATGTTTTTTTTTTTTTTTTACCAATGTTCAGCTACCTGATTATGGCAAAAGACATGATTATGGCAAAACGTAACTTAAATAATATTAATAATCACTATTATGGGTCCATAAAACATGTATTCAGCACTTTTGAATGCATTAATTCCAGACTGACTGCTGACTCATACAACAAAATGTGCATTAAAGTCAAGTGCATTTTATTTTCTCTGTAGGATAACTACAACAAAGTGCATTCAGAACAAAGCCAAGGTGCTTTAAAACTGCATAAAGATCTAGGCCAGTAGATAATATATAGAAAATATTATCTCTTTTCAAGTCTTACTGAACAAAATTAGGTTTGAGTTTTGAGCTTCCTAGTTGCCGTAGTTGATGATGTCACACTAGGATATCAACACACAGGTTTGGAAGCTGGAGGAGCTCGATGCATGAAGCAATATAAAGAAACGAATAGCCAATAAATGTGAAGTTATCTTTGAACCTCTGTTGTCAAGCCCCGTCAATATAACCCCCCCCCCCCCCCCCCCCCGCTTTCCTCACTAATGGAACCGGTGTTGTGGAGTCCAGTGTGCGACCCATAGCATGATCTTTGGGTGAGCCGCGTCGGGGGGGGGGGGGGGGTGCGCGGCGCGCGGCGCGCCTCTCAGCGAGGAGTGCTCAGGAGTCGGACTGTGTAATCGCAGACGTTACTAGTCTGTAGCCTGTAGTAGGTAGAGTAGAGTTAGAGTAGACAACTCACTTACCGTCCGGCCGTCTGGACGGGGCTTCCACAGCACATTCCATGATAAAAAAAAGTATCTATTTAGTTAGATAGAGATGATTATCTCTCAGACTCCTGATAGGCTCCTAATAGGCTACATTTATTTGCTTGCTGCATTTACATTGGCTGCGACGAATCGATACATTGGCTGCCTGCAGTGACGCTGACGCCCACCACAGTCACCACTGTGAGTGACGTGAATCTCAAAACAATGATTTATATTTAACTAATAATAGTCCCCACGGCCACCGGAGCAGCACCAGCCGCAGGTGTAATTGCGCCTGTAGATGATCCGATTCCCGCCTCCTGCTGCTCTGTCAGCTTCACTGTCAGTGAATAATATATAATAGTAATTTAGAGACCCCCCAAAAAAATCGCAAATCAAGTTTGCAGGGGAGCTGATGTCTGATCTAGGGGAGCTATAGCGGACCGGGCTCCCCTCGTGGATCGCACCCTGGTGGAGTCACTCCGCTGTCTAGGGTAACGCTTAGCGGCGGCTAACGTTAGTTAGCTTGGTGGCTCGTGTCAATTCAATTCAATTGAAGGTCCGAGCTTGTCTGTGTCTAATGAAATGAGTTTTGATTACGTCATCACAACAACAACAACAACAACACGTTAGGTTACGAACGTAACCCTGTTCTTTGACATTCTGTGATATTTTTTTGGTGCTAAAACCCTTTCAGCCGAAAGGGCCCTTTAACCATTTTCGGCCAATATGTTTCGGTGGCCGAATATTCGGTGCATCCCTACTAACCGTGACTGAATAACGGACTGAATTACTGACCGAGTTAGTGGCATTGCCAGCAGTGGCGAATCCTTATGGAAGCCAACGGAAGCCATGCCTCCCTAATATTAAAATATGAATTAATATCAAATATGAAATATGAAAAAAATAAATATATATATATAATTTTTTTTTAATATAGTTTACATTCTTTCTCATCTGTGCATCTGTGTTATAATTTTTTATTTTTTTTAAATGTCTCCCTCTTTTCCTTCTCACTCCCTCTAACACACTGTCAGACTCACTGTGCTCACTGCAGCTAGTATAGGAGAGAGGCAGGGGGTAGGTCTCTTTCTCCAGGCTTCCAGCATTATAGAGTCCAAATCCGATCCTAGCCAATCAGATTCAAGCTGACTGCCACACCCTAAAAGTTTAAAACGGGGCTGAGAGGAAGACACTCAGCATATTTTCCCCTCTGCACTCTGAACATTGTATTAACCCGTAACTGTTCCCACGGGCCGAATATTGCCCCGATCCTCGCAAGATTAAATCCACAGGGACCTCTCGGCGTGCCGAAGCTTTTCCTAAATCACTTCCATCATCGAAAACGAGGGGAAAAGGTCGGCTCGCGACCCTGAAAATGTTGCGTGATTTTAAAAACGCTGTATTAAGTGAGCCTATTATGGGATCCACGCGAGCTTTCTATCGTGGAAACATCTGGGCGTCCCGCAACTTTTACTCATTCACATGTAGCCCCGAAAATGCTTAGAAAAGGAAAACAGAAAGCGTGGAATAAACTCGCAGAAACGGAAAAGTGTCCCACGGACGCGCCGTGATTCCGATCCGCGTGAAAATATTCACGGCCATAGAGGAGACCGTGGGACACCTTTTTGCAACCGAATATGTGTCTCGAATTTGCTCCCACGCGGCGCGCAAAATCGTGCAAGGAAAAATCGGACCAAAAATGAATCAATGCTCCAGCAGTATTAATGACCCTGATGTAAACAAGACAAACGTCTTTCTCTGGTCTGCATCCCCTTATACAATTGTGTGTATTGAGCCGTACTGTATTGTACATGGTGACTGCTTGACTAAAAAAAAAATAAAAATATTAATAAAAATATTTAATAATTTTTTTTTTAATAATTTTTTTTTGGCTTCCCCTGTTATTTTACCCACGCGACGCCACTGATTGCCAGTCACAGAAGTCTGCCTCTATATAAAACAACAAATAATGTAGGTCGATTCAAAATATTGCCAGTGGTAATATTGGACAGTGGACAGCAAAATGATGTAAAGACTTCTCATCACGATGCAAACATGAACTGTGGACTAGTACCTTGAAAGTATCCGTGTCTTTTCCTAGTAAACTGAGCTTGCACTTCAAAGACGTGTAGTCCTGGTCCACGGGGTGGGGAACAGTCTCCTCCACCATCTCCCCGTGAGCCTTCTCCGTCTCAGACTTCAGCGTCTGGGCGAGCTCGATGTCAGCCAGCACCTGTGGGGGTCATCGAAGAGTCAGGTGAGTAAAGGACTGAGTAACAGAGCCACGTTCACACTGCAGGCCTTAGTGCTCAATTATCATTTATTCAGGGTTCCCAGACATTGCAAAATGAAATTCAAGGACTTTTCACGTACTTTTCTAAGCACAGTTTTTCATTTTAAAAGGGCATTTAAAAGGATACAATTCACTTTTAAATGCCGTTTTTTATTGAAAAGAAAATCGGATCCAATATGTATGACTTAAAACTAGGGATGCTCGATATTGGCTTTTTTACCGATACCGATATAGTCCAACTCTTAACACTTTAATCGCCGTTGACGCTGTTCAGCGTCATTCCCCGCCATGCTCATTCTGCCGTTGACGCTGGACATCGTCTTTGATATCAATATTTCAAAAATCTGTGATCGAAATCATATTTCTCCCCCGGAGACATGAGATGTACTGGTGAGCCCCTATCAACTCTCTAACGGTTCAAGAGCGCCATCTGGTGGCCGATCGGCCTGATCGCCCAGGGAAGAAACAGGAAGTGGAAGCTGGTGCTCATTTCAATTTGGTCCGATCACTCGCTATAGGTCCCGGGACTCGATCTCGACACAATGGATAGCGATCCGTTGCCAATAACTCGATAAACAACATGATTTGGACGTATATACTAATATAAAACCTGGAAATGGATCGGGTATTTCTACATCCCATAATAGAAAAAATTCTGTTCCACGCTCATCTCCCAACGGCGAGAGGAAGCTACGGTGAGTTTCAGCGTTATTTTTTAATGTCTTCTATACTAACTGCTCTAATGATCATATCACCCACACTAGATGAATGATATAACGTTGCCCACGGAATTATAAACGACCCCCCGCCCATCCGGTCAACATCAGATCATACGTAGTAACTTCTAGAAGTACGTGCAGTTGACATTTTTTATCTCGCACAGATTCCTACCAAACTGTATTTGATCATCAATATAATGCATTTAGGGCTATAAATCAAGTTCTGGAGAAAGCTGCAGAAAACGATAAAAACATACTTATACTTGTTTAGACCGTATTTTAGTATGAATATGTGAATGAAAAAGTATAACGTTGCTACACCCTGAACAATAGATATAGGACTTTGAATGGGCCATGGTAATGTCAATTTAGCAATACAATTTAAAAAGTTATAGCCCTGCAAAGAAGGGGAACTTCTCCATGTTAAATAGGGCTGGCTAGGGATGGTAAATTATGAATTTAACCCCGGCGATCAAAGTGTTAATTTCCGATACCGATATCAACCGATATCACATTTTAATGCCGATATCGGTCGATAATATCGGTAGGCCGATAATATCGGACATCCCAACTTAAAACCAATTTCCGACAATTAGTTACACTTTAGATAAAAACAATTATATTTCTTGATTCAGAACTATTTTATCATGGATGAACAACTTTCAATGCGAATGGTTGATTTGAATTTCTAGGACTTTTTAAGCACCTTGTTAAAAATAAAAGGGCTGTTTTCAAGGAATTCCAGGCCTTGACTTTTTTTGGACACAAATCAAGCACTTTAAGCACTTCAAGGACCTTGTGCGAACCCCGTTTATTGCTCAGATCAGATTTGTAAGTGGCTTTGTAAGTGGCTTTGAATAAAAGCGTTCAGCTAAATGACTAAATGTACAACATAATATTACCATGAGCATCTCCTTCTTCTGCCCAACGACCTCCGTGTTGTCGATGGCTGGCGGCCTGGTCCTGCCGAAGCTGTGTGGGATGGTGGTGAAGAACTTGGAGGACAGCTCCTCCAGAGAGGCTCTCCTGCTCTTCTGCTTCAGAGCCGCCTCGATCTCCTCCAGCACCTCGAAGCCTTTCGCAATCTGTATCTTACTCAGTTTGCCCAACGGCATTTTCTTTATGTCTGTCACAGAAAACACACACACGAAAACACACAGTTAAACAACATAGTTAGTCATCAGCTCATTTCATATCATAGTAGTCATAACAGCTGTCAGTTTATCGCGTTAATTAGATTAATTAATTACAGCAAATTATCATGTTATGAAAATTAACAAAAAATTTATTAAAATTAGGGATGTCCGATATTATCGGCCTACCGATATTGTCGGCCGATATCGGCATTAAAATGTGATATCGGAAAATATCGGTATCGGTTTTCAAAAAGAATATATATATATATATATATATATATATTTTTTTTTTTTTCTTACATTTCAACCTTTATTTACCCAGGCAAGCAAGTAAGAACAAATTCTGATTTTATTTATTGTCAAAAGTATGCATAATGTTGTATTAATTACACAACAAGAGATATGTAATGTTAATTACCTGAAATTTTTCTGTTTTTGGGGGGGGGGGGGACCCTGCATATATCGGTATCGGTTGCTATCGGTATCGGAAATTAAGAGTTGGACAATATCGGTATAAAAGTCAATATCGAGCATCCCTAATTAAAATATATAATTTTTAATTTTTTTTAATCTCATTCATTTCATAAGAACGTAGAATAAACATTTACAGACTTTTCTTTTTAAATGGTCCATTTGCATGTTCTTGGTATCTGATTCTAGGGACATCTATGGATCTCAGGGAATGTATTCCCAGTTTCAGAAATACTGTGTCTGTTACTAAGCTTGAGTCAATTGTAATGAACCAAATGAGAATATCAATTCAATTTTTTAATTTGTTTTAATCTTTGACTGAATAACACCATGCTAAACTTGACCAGACCTGAACAATCTAAGCAAATGAATAAATGAAAGATGATTAAACAGAAGGTTTTGTAGATACAGTACTGAATTCTGCCATCCGGACACATGCAATTTGAAATATGATTATAGAATATAAAATATCAGGCCTAGCTTGCGGCTAACGTTATAACCGAACAACACACGCATGCCCCGAAATGGGGAGGCCGTACCGAACGGTGTACGGTTCGAATGCGTACCGTTCCACCCCTGCTGATTATATATATATTTTATATCCAGTTTAATCACCTGTACATTGTATATTACTGTTGCACTTTACTGTTACATTTGCACACTGGTTGGATGACAACCTCTTTTCGTTGTACTGTACTTGTGCTGCATGATGACAATACATTTTACTTCACTCTCCCACAGTACATGTGCTCAATGATTTACAGTAGGATTATCTTCGTTTTTGATATCAAGGTTGTACAGGTACGATGGAAAAGCCCACAAGCAATCCAGGGATCCTAACAGGTTTCAACAAGCTCAGCTTAAAACTTTTTAAGACCTTTTTAAGACCACTTTTGAATAGAATTCAATACCTACAGTATGTCATGGCCATACTGGCAAAAAAAAAGTACGAAGGGAAATTACTATGAAAGCAGTAGGACTGCAACGATGAGTCAACGTCATCGATTTGCATATTCATGTTTTTGACGTCCACAGCAACAGTGAGGCATGGGAGGGGCTGAGGCGTGGGAGGGGCTGAGTGAGGGAGGGGCTGAGTGAGGGAGGGGCTGAGTGAGGGAGGGGCTGAGTGAGGGAGGGGCTGAGCCCGATACGCTTCCTCTCTCTCACTTCTGCTATCCGGCGCCAAAGACACACACTGGCCGATAATGACCCCCGCAGATGCGTGAATTTTTTCCGTAGCCTATGTTTGCGGAGACGCTCTCTGATTGGCCACTGACGCTTCTGGTCATGTGACATGTGCGCCAATCGTGTGACGCCTGTTTCTATCATCGGTTAAGCTTAGGCACTCTTTCGAAGTTGGTTAAGGTTAGAGTTTGTCTTAGAGCAGGGCGATAGAACGCCTGCCCTGATTACAAACTCTAACCTTAACCAACTTCGAAAGAGTCGCCTAAGCTTAACCAGTGATAAACTAGGTTTGCAGGCTAGACGACACGGAAATAGGCGCAGAAACAGGCGTCACGCGATTGGCGCACATGTCACATGACCAGAAACGTTAGTGGCCAATCAGAGAGCGTCTCCGCAAACATAGGCTACGGAAGAAAATCATGCCCCGCAGACAGCATCTATCAGGCTCTCTGCCATTCTCTCTCTCTCATCTCTCTCTCTCTCTCTCTCTCTCTCTGGGTATTCAGTAGGTGGTGTAAAAATAAAGATAATAAATATTGGAGAGTTTTTAACAGCTGGGTATCGCAATACTTTTCAAGTATCGGTGTATCATGGAACCTTAAAACACACACACGCGCACAAGGGCGTTCTTTCTAATGGCCGCCCCACCCAATAAGGCAAACGGCACTCTGGACCGACAGGTATGTTACACAACAAGGCCGTTTACAAGCAGACCTTTCTCTCACGCCTCAGAGTCCATGCAGGGTTACCGTGGTGACAGGTGAACTCGGGGCCACACCCACCTAGGTTCATACACTGCATGGCTTCTTTGAACATGTCGTTGTTGAAGATCAGGCTGATCAGCTTCTGCGTGGGCTCGTCCAGGGTGCAGGGCAGGGGCTTCTGGGCCGTCTTCACACGGGGGCCGTCCACACTGTCCACCTGCGAGACCCCACAAGTACAATCAGTCACGATGCAATGTTAGTATGTCCACAGAGCTCAACGTTTTCATATGGCTCATACTGTACATTAGGGGTGTAAAGGTACACGTATCCGTACCGAAACCGTTTCAGTGTGTACTAGGGGTGTAGCGGTACGTGTATTCGTCCCGCGAATTTACGGTACGGCCGTCACGGTGCGGTACGTGCAGCCATACGACGGATACAGACGGATTAGCACACAGAGTCCGACTTCAGAGCGAGCGAAAGTGCACATTTACATTAGAAGAACAGCTGCAGGGGCGGTTAGGTGGCCGAGCGGAGATTGCGTTCGTCACCAACCCCGGAGCTGTGAGCTGGATTCGCCTGTCGAGTCCAGCTCACAGCTCCGGGGTTGTCACCAGCTTGGCTGGCCGTCTGCACTAATACAATTGGCTGTATTAGAGGGTGGGAGAAGCTGGCGGGGTGGGTCCGGGTCGTTGTAAACAGCGACTCCTACAGTTCGGTCGGGGCGCCTGCTAAGCGCGGATAGGACTTGAGGGGGATAGTGTGATCCTCCCACACGTTACACCCTCTTAGTGAGAGTCCGCGCTGCCAGGTGAAAAGAAGCGGTGATTGGCTGGACGTGTGTCGGAGGAAGCACGTGATAGCCTCCACTCTCCCAGATGATCTGACTGTGGGGGGTAAGTGCGCAGCGACCAGGAAGGGACTGGGAATTGGCATACGACTAACATTGGGATGGGAGAAAAATCGGAGGAAAATGGAGGGGGAAAAAGATAAAAAAAAAAAAAAAAAAGAAGAACAGCTGCAGCCTGCCAACACACACACACGCCATGCGTCGCCAACACACACACACACGCCACGCATCGGCAACACACACACGCCGCGCGTCGCCAACACACACGCGCACCAACAAACAACAACAACAACATTCTCCCCCGCCGGACTCACGCTGATCAAATAAAAAAAAGAAACCAACTTTTTCGGACTGATCATCTGATCCAGTTGAACTGCTATTGTGTAATCCTCTGCCATTCTGTCATCTGTTCTCTAGTAGTATTCAGTCTCGTGCAGTTAAATCCTCTCTAGAAGTGAAAGTGAAACTTACCAAGCCTATAAGTTGTTAAAGGGGCACTAGGCAATTCATTTACTCTGGATGCCTGAACACAGAATGACACCACTATCACTGACTACCACGGCAAGCCTATAGATTATTATTCTATTTAATAATAATAATTATAATAATTATCATAAATATAATATATAAATAATTAAAAATAATAATAATAATAATAATAATAATAATAATAATAATAAAAAAAAAAAAAAATTATATTAATAGTAATAATTATAAAAAAAAAATTCTGTTGTACCGAACTCGTACCGAACCGTGACCCCAATACCGAGGTACGTACCGAACCGTGGCTTCTGTGTAGTGTACCGAATGAATACAACGGTATGTTAACCACTAACGACCGCCACCGGTTGTTTTTTTCACAATCTAATATAATTATTATTATAAAAAATAAATAAAAATACAAGTCGATTATTAATTTCAATATAGAATATTCATTGACCGCCCTACAAGTAATTAGTTACTGCACACTACATCACCCCTGAGTGGAACATGGAAAGCCAAACTTTCCCCCACTGTACCGAAAACCCATACCGAACAGTGACTTCAAAACCGAGGTACGTACCGAACCGTGGTTTGTGTGTACCGTTACACCCCTACTGTACATACTGCACCACTCACTTTACTGCTGTTGCCACTTTTGGTGCCGCCACTGCTGCTACTGTTGTTGCTACCTACTTACCTTGTACCATCTTGTATTTTGTACTTTTTATATTGTATCGTATAGTATATTATCGGACTGTGAAGCTCTGTATCCCCCCCTGTATTCCCCCCCCCCCCCCCCATGCTGCTTTGACAACTGAATTTCCCCATGGGGATAAATAAAGGATCATCTTATCTTATTTATATAACTTTTATCCAAATGGCTTTACAATTTTTGTTCTCATATTTGACCCATTCACTCACACACCGACGGCGGAGACGCTCAAAACGCAAACCTAGAACAAAACCCGGGGGGGGGGGGGCTGGCTCTCTCGCACGTTCTCTCCCTCTCTCGCTCTCTCTCTACATTCAATGATCTAAAGTAGCCAAACGTTACAGTATAAATACTAACTGGATAGTTGATGATATAATCATTTAATTTCATTATCTGAAATATTCTAAACTCATTAAGTCTGCTATAAGCCATTATCCCTTTGTGTTTGATTATTATTTTCTCACAGTGTATATATATATATATATATATATATATATATATATATATATATATGTGTGTGTGTGTGTGTGTGTGTTTGGCTAAAGTGGATAGAAAACACAGTACTGTGCAAAAGTCTTAGGCACCCAAGAGTTTTTATATAAATAGTCTTAGATGGAAATAATTTTTTTTATTAGTGTCAGTAGACTACTCTTAGTACATTTTCATTAAATTATTTTTTAAAGCATCTTCATGGTTTAATAATGCAAACATATGTTGCAGGGACTTATTATAATAATCATATTGGCGTGACTGTATGCATCGAAGGGTTAAATCAAGCATTTTTAAGTGCTTTAGAGGAAATGTCAAAATATCGCGATATATATCGTGTAACGTGATATGGCCAAAAAATATCGCGATATCATTTAGAGGCCATATCGCCCAGCCCTACTTACTACCATAGTGTCTTTATACCTGTATCACTGTACATATTACTTAGTCTTTGTTGGTTCTATGCGTCGAACCCGTCTCGTGTTTTTACAGGAGGGCTTTGAATGCATTCAGGCTGGTGTACCTGAACTAAAGACCGCTCTGCATAGTTTGCTCTGTTGGGGCGTGACATAGGGCTGGGCGATATGGCCAAAAATGTTATCACGATATATCACGATAAAATGTTTCATATCGTTCGATATCGTTAATTATCGATATTTTTATTAGTATTTTTTTTTTTTATTATTTAAACAACAAATGTATGTTTATTTTGCAGCAATTCTTTGTCGTTGCCACCATCTTTAGTGTTACATCCCATCTTTAGTGTTACATCCCCTCACACTCCAGTTCTCAGGCTGCAGCTGGTTTGAAAGCAAAAGTAAACCGGCTTCTCTGCTGGCTGTGGCTCCAGGGGAGTTGAACAGTTCTGGCTCTGCTAGTTTCTTTTCTATCTTTTGGCGCTTTTTTGGTGGACAAACCACCGCACATGTGCACTGTGACTCGTGACTGGAGACTAGCTCTGCTAGCACACATAGCCTACTGTGTACAGACGGTTTCAAACTGTATTTTAAATTAGAAAGCAAACTAAATAAATGGACAAGAGAAAAAGAAATTTCAATTTGGTCAGTATTGTCGTTTGGACAAGCAAAGCCATTACTTTAAGTTGCGGGCAAGAAAGACAAGTCTGTCCACTGTCTCTGGTCCCTGTTGCAGGTGACAATACAAATAATTTTTTTTTTATTAAATAAGAAAACATATTATCGATATTCTTTTTATTATCGATTATTAAAATATATCGCGATAATCGTAATCGTAATCGTTTTATCGCCCAGCCCTAGCGTGACACTTGGGAGTTACCTTGATCTCTCTGTCCACCTCTATCAGCGTGTACTTCCCGGAGTGAGACACTAAGGGCGGGATCCACAAAGGGTTTGCACGGCTTTTTCCGACGCAAAGCCGGTGCATACAGTATATCTCTGAAACTCAGTTTGCTATCCATAAAGGACGCGCAACGGGTGAAATGAGGTGGCAATTGCGTTCCGTCAGCATTGCGTCCGGTGCAATTGGCATGATGTATTTAAATGAGGTAATATGGGCGGGACATGTCCCCTTTCTATGCAAATGAGCCTCGTCCAAAAATACTCCCAATCCAATTGCACCGAGCAGTTAACGCTACGCACCTACCGTCTTCACAGACCAGGTGGTCACTACTTGGAGCATGGTGCGGTTTGCTGAGTGAGACAGGAAGAGTTACCTTGACCTCAGCGTCCTGGTCTCCGTCCACCTCTATCAGCGTGTACCTCCCAGAGTGAGACAGGAAGAGTTACCTTGACCTCAGCGTCCTGGTCTCCGTCCACCTCTATCAGCGTGTACCTCCCAGAGTGAGACAGGAAGAGTTACCTTGACCTCAGCGTCCTGGTCTCCGTCCACCTCTATCAGCGTGTACCTCCCAGAGTGAGACAGGAAGAGTTACCTTGACCTCAGCGTCCTGGTCTCCGTCCACCTCTATCAGCGTGTACCTCCCAGAGTGAGACAGGAAGAGTTACCTTGACCTCAGCGTCCTGGTCTCCGTCCACCTCTATCAGCGTGTACCTCCCAGAGTGAGACAGGAAGAGTTACCTTGACCTCAGCGTCCTGGTCTCCGTCCACCTCTATCAGCGTGTACCTCCCAGAGTGAGACAGGAAGAGTTACCTTGACCTCAGCGTCCTGGTCTCCGTCCACCTCTATCAGCGTGTACCTCCCAGAGTGAGACACGAAGAGTTACCTTGACCTCAGCGTCCTGGTCTCCGTCCACCTCTATCAGCGTGTACCTCCCAGAGTGAGACAGGAAGAGTTACCTTGACCTCAGCGTCCTGGTCTCCGTCCACCTCTATCAGCGTGTACCTCCCAGAGTGAGACAGGAAGAGTTACCTTGACCTCAGCGTCCTGGTCTCCGTCCACCTCTATCAGCGTGTACCTCCCAGAGTGAGACAGGAAGAGTTACCTTGACCTCAGCGTCCTGGTCTCCGTCCACCTCTATCAGCGTGTACCTCCCAGAGTGAGACAGGAAGAGTTACCTTGACCTCAGCGTCCTGGTCTCCGTCCACCTCTATCAGCGTGTACCTCCCAGAGTGAGACAGGAAGAGTTACCTTGACCTCAGCGTCCTGGTCTCCGTCCACCTCTATCAGCGTGTACCTCCCAGAGTGAGACAGGAAGAGTTACCTTGACCTCAGCGTCCTGGTCTCCGTCCACCTCCATCAGCGTGTACCTCCCAGAGTGAGACAGGAAGAGTTACCTTGACCTCAGCGTCCTGGTCTCCGTCCACCTCTATCAGCGTGTACCTCCCAGAGTGAGACAGGAAGAGTTACCTTGACCTCAGCGCCCTGGTCTCCGTCCACCTCTATCAGCGTGTACCTCCCAGAGTGAGACAGGAAGAGTTACCTTGACCTCAGCGTCCTGGTCTCCGTCCACCTCTATCAGCGTGTACCTCCCAGAGTGAGACAGGAAGAGTTACCTTGACCTCAGCGTCCTGGTCTCCGTCCACCTCTATCAGCGTGTACCTCCCAGAGTGAGACAGGAAGAGTTACCTTGACCTCAGCGTCCTGGTCTCCGTCCACCTCTATCAGCGTGTACCTCCCAAAGTGAGACAGGAAGAGTTACCTTGACCTCAGCGTCCTGGTCTCCGTCCACCTCTATCAGCGTGTACTTCCCAGAGTGAGACACGAAGTTTGCGCGGTCGCTCCAGCTGTTCTTCGTCTTGTCTCTGAACTTCTTCTCAAAGTCCTTGACGGCTTTTTCCAGGCTGTCGAAGTCTGTCAGCTTGGACTGTCCCGTCTCCCCCTGAGGGGGAAAAAAAGTCATAATTTTATACAATAAACCTAATATTTGACAGATGCAAGTACCGGTAGCTGAAAATGATTTACACAAATAAGTAAGCCAGGGCTTTCCCTAAACGATGGTATAGGGCAGGGCTATTCAACTAAATTGTTCAGGGGGCCACATTGTCAGAAACCCAAGGGGCCAGGGGCCGGACTGCCACGGCGCCTCCCCGTGCTATGAATATATGTACACTTGACACAACACGCAACCACATTTTCATTAATTCATTGTTTTGTATTTCTAATCAAGTACTCAAAAACACATTTTGAGCCTGGGCTCCAACCACTGTGGGAACTGTGTGGAAACTCAGCTGATTATCATGCAGCGGTGTCTCTCTGACATCACAAATCAGCACATTTTCAGATGACTCAGTTCAGTGAGGGTGAATATTGTGAGAGGAGAATTGGAAGAATGCGCCAATATGAGAATTAGAGACATAGATCATATTAATATAAGTCCACAAAGCTAGGAAACAATGCTAAACACTGAAAAAGGCCATTTATAAGATCCCCTTTAACTACATTGCAAAAGTAGTATACTTTTCAAAAAAAGTGCTTCATTTATGTGCAACAACTGCAACATCTCCTCTTCAACATTTCAATATAAAAATAAAATAAAAAACAAACAAGTGCATGATGTGCATATGAACATTCTAACATCAACACTTGAACAAAAAAACACATTTATAGTGCAGCTGAGCTTATGAAAAAGTGCTTCATGTCTGTGCAACAACAGCAAATCACAGCATCTTATTAGCACTTATTGTCGACTCTTAACATCAGGGGGGTGGGGGGCAGACAGGCCTAGCCTACATACACACATCTAATGAGAGCGATTGCACTTCTTTGACTGGGCAATGGCAGAGAAAGAGGGTTCATAGGAAGTGAGGGCTACCCGCAAACAGTGATGCAAATGCTCATTTGTCAAGGAGGCATGGTTGCTTGTTTTAATGGCATTCATGTGAGAGAAACTGGATTCACAGGTGTATGTTGAGCCAAACATTGTTAGCACAGATATTGCCAGCGTTTTTATTTTGGGGAATGTCTTGACATGAATACACTTTATCCAAAATGTTGTGGTGGATTCATTCTCAAGTGCCTGCTTCAGAGCAGATGATGCTTGCATGTCAATTATTTCAAGTTGCAGGAGACCTTCATCAATGTGAAGTGATGCAAGGAACTCTTGTCCTTTTGTGGAAATAGCAGCTACATTGGCAAATGGGTTGCTCACAAAATGCATCAATTATCTGGACATGTCAAATTCATCAAATCAACTTGCAAAGTTTTCCCTCAATTTATCAATGAAATCTGTCATTAATTGAGTGACTTTTGGCTCAATTGTGCGTGTTAACGTTGACATGAAAAAAAAAGTTAAAAAAATAATTATAAAAAATATTTAAAAAAAAATAAAAAAAAATAAAAAAAAAAATTATCATGTAATCTTTGGCGGGCCGGTCAGAATCATCCCGCGGGCCGGATCTGGCCCGCGGGCCGCCAGTTGAATAGCCCTGGTATAGGGGCACAGCGCCATTGTGACAACGCATCAGTGCCACCAGGTTTTAAACATTACTATTTTGTGTGTGTGTGTGTGTGTGTGTGTGTGTGTGTGTGTGTGTGTGTGTGTGTGTGTGTGTGTGCATGCGTACGTACGTGTGTTTTTGTGTTCAACTTAAACTATTGTGCAACCTTATACTGTACTTAAATAAATAACTTATTTGGAACTTGAAATTATCGTTTTAAGTTGCAGGAAATTAAAGCAAAATGTCTTTCTTTATTGCAAACCACCCCCTAGTGTGACTCAGCCCCCCCCCTCCAGACCACCCCCTAGTTGAGACTCAGCCCCCCTCCAGACCACCCCCTAGTTGACTCAGCCCCCCCCCCCCCCCAGACCACCTCCTAGTTGAGACTCAGCCCCCCCCTCCAGACCACCCCCTAGTTGAGACTCAGCCCCCCCTCCAGACCACCTCCTAGTTGTGACTCAGCCCCCCTCCAGACCACCCCCTAGTTGTGACTCAGCCCCCCTCCAGACCACCCCCTAGTTGAGACTCAGCCCCCTCCAGACCACCCCCTAGTTGTGACTCAGCCCCCCTCCAGACCACCCCCTAGTTGAGACTCAGCCCCCCTCCAGACCACCCCCTAGTTGAGACTCAGCCCCCCTCCAGACCACCCCCTAGTTGTGACTCAGCCCCCCCCAGACCACCCCCTAGTTGAGACTCAGCCCCCCTCCAGACCACCCCCTAGTTGTGACTCAGCCCCCCCCAGACCACCCCCTAGTTGAGACTCAGCCCCCCTCCAGACCACCCCCTAGTTGTGACTCAGCCCCCCCCAGACCACCCCCTAGTTGAGTCTCAGCACCATCTTGTTTGTAAATCACAGAGAAAGCCAGTAAACAGAGTATGTATGGCAGACATCTTGTTCGGCAAACGACAGGCGACTGAAATCAAACGACAGGTGATTATCGTTAAGAATGACACATCGCAGCCAACGAGCTGCGGCCTTGGGCCATATTGTAATCGTGACACGTCATGAGAATACAAAGTTCTACATAAAAAATGAAATCCAAAACAAGCTTACGACTCTTCCCCATCTGTTCCAGCAATAGCAGTCGCTCTGGTCTTGAATGACTTGGATGACGTAAAACTTGTTGTTGTTTTGTCCGATGTTTGTCTGGTTGAGCATGCAGTCATAGTCCTCGTACACCTGCGGGACACAGGAGAAACGTGTGGAGAAGCACTCGTCAAAACGCATTTTGAAAAAGGGGCAGTACACCCAAAATATAACAAAGGCAATAACACCCGGAGTGCCATCGAGTAGGGATGTCCCTACTATCAAGGCAGATATTGCAAAACCTAGGAAAATCACACCAAACTAGGGCTGACCCCTATTAGTCGATTAGTCGACTAATCGGTCGAAAGGAGCCGTAGTCGACTGGCCAACCTCTTAGTCGAATATAATAAAAACAAAATATATATATATATATTTTTTTTTAATCATTCTTTCCAAAAGAAAAGAGGCCTAGAAGCGTGGCTAACGCTAATGGCACACATACCAGAAGCTAACTGCCTAAGGCACTGCACAGAGGCACTGAAAGAGGATTTCACCTGCATCTAATGAACACACTAGACTAGACAAATATCAAGATGTATCCATCAGTGGACCAATTGCATGCTTTTGCAGAGGACAAGAAGCCGTCAGTCGACTCCTTCAGACATTAAGCACCCCCCACAGCCCAAATGGAATGATACAAAATTTAAAAAAATATAAAATTGAAAAAGAAATTTAAAAATATTATACTTTTTATTTTAATTTTTTTTGACCAATAGTCGACTAACGACACATTTTGGCCAATCATAGTCGACCATCCAAATCCTTAGTCGGGGACAGCCCTACACCAAACTATCTGGATGGTTATAGATAACATATTTTAGAGTCATCTTCATTTTTATATATATATATATTTCTTATTATAAATAATACATCCACAGAGCTTTTAGAAAGGTGTGGAATAAACGTATTGCTCGCTCCGCGGGCATAACAATGCACAGCAATATACCCGGCGACGATGCTTAATAAATATCGTCAGTCACAATTTGGAAATGCACAAACGCGAACCGCTGTTTTCATCTTTAAATCAACGGCTCATCACCACGCCCCCATCCCTATGGAGAGACAGTGGACCATCTCTTACCTCTCCGGAGCCTGACAGGTCACAGTTGTCATCGACCTTCCTCTTCCCCTTCACCTGCGGCCCTGTGGCCCTGAGCGCCTCCTTGGCGGAGGTGAAGGCGTCTTTAGGCTTCGGTGTCTCAGGCTCCTCCTCTTTGATCTTCTTCGCCTTGGTAGCCGAAGCGGCCCGCCTCCTCTTTGGTGCCATTATTAGCCCGCTCTCAAATCACTGAACAACACAGAAACAACTCGAGTTTAGCTCATGACTTCGTATTTGAACAAGCTGGTGAGGAAAGCTAGCTCCGTAGTGAGTCAAACTGGTCAAACTAAAAGTGGTCTAAATCGTCTCGTTTAAAACAAATAAAGCATTAACATTAGAGTTGTTCCGATACCGATATCGGAAATGCCGCCGATACTGCCTAAAATGCTGGCATCGGTATCGGCGAGTACACGTAAATTCTAGCCTCCGATCCCATGACGTCATTTATCTCCTGCGGAGAGTGAGGATTATAAAATGAACGTGTTTTAAAGTGTGATGCTGTTTGTCATTTTAACAGCAGATACACTTTCTTAAATTCCATTGTCCCGACAGAGCGTGTGACGGGGAGCTCGGACGGGATGTGTTTTGTTTGCTGGTGTTATGATTAGGGATGGGTACCTTTCACATTTGAACCGATACCGGTACCGGTACCTGTGAATTGATACCGGTACCCAACGGTACCTTTTTTCGGTACTTTAGTCTCAAGAAATTTAATTTACCTACCTTAGTCGTAAAAAAAATATCCAAACTTCAAATAACTACAATTTCGACAGTTTTCGGCTTGTCATTGCTCCGACTGCTTTGTTGTTGAATCAAGTCAAATCCTAGGTAAGCATATATTGTGCGTGTGAACGTTGACATGAAAAGAAAAAAGTAAAAAAAAAAAAAAAAAAAAAATTAAAAAAAAACTTTTTTTTTTTTTTTTTTTTTTGGGTTTCTCACTTGATTCGATACTCGGTAGTACCGACGTGTTTCGGTTCGGTACCTCAAAAGTACCGAATTCGGTACCCATCCCTAGTTATGATAGCATTAGCTGAAAAGCGAACTAGTTGGAACAACATCCGCTTTAACGTTACATCAAATCAGATGATCGCCTGTCCTTTCTCCAGGACCTGACACTGTCCGTCCGTCTATCAACAATAATGCACCCACGGTGTATCGTATTTAAGTCAAGTAGCTACTGACTAGCGTTAGCTGACTAACGTTATCAAATGTTGTCAATGCGGGGAAGACAAGCTAGGTCAGCTAGCTTATCTTGATAACGTTACCGTGGCTATTCATGGTGCTATTCATAATCCAGCAATAATGGCTGCAGACCTGCAAGCAAAGTACAGCAAGTTCCAAGTGCCAAAGGATAAGAGTCTGAGGCGGAGTCTCAAAAGAGAATGTTGAATATTTATTTTGCATCGAAAATCACAACATAAACGGTAATACTAGCTACTAGCTAACAGACTGGGTAGCGAGTGCAACGGATCATTGGAGTAGGGTATATCTGCAATGCTAGCCCCATACTCATTGATTAATGATACTAATACTAATCTATACAATCACCTGTTGTTGAATAAATACCATTACTTTCTAGTTATTACTAAAAAACAGTATATATAAAACAGTATCTGTAAAAAAATATATATATATTAATTGAATGAATGAAGTTTATTTTCTGTCTTTGTTTACAACAAATCAAAAACACACTTGTGATCCTTTACAAAATATATTTTAATATAAAATAAATATTAAAACGTTTGGAAAAAAAATTGGACAATGGGTATCGGATCGGTATCGGTCGATACCCAAACCCAGGTATCGGTATCGGGACTGAAAAAGTCGGATCGGTGCATCCCTAGATGGCAGTGTACATCAGTGTTTAACTACAGCGATTTCAGCAACAAGTCGAATTGAGAATTGAACATCTTCATTAGTGATGCCAACATGTCCAGGAAGAGAAAGGTTTATGCAGATGGGAGGCATTTTCATGAAAGATGGGAAAGTGAATACATGTTTGTGCTTCCAGGATAAGAAACGGTATGTGCTTTGTGTTATGAGGCAGTGTCGGTCGTCAAAGAGTACAATCTACGTCGGCATTTTGACACCAAAACACGTGCCAAATTTAGCCTCCAAGAAAAACAACAAATTGTTCAAGAATTAAAAGGCAGACTGCAATCGCAGCAGAGTATGTTCACAAAAGCTACAGCCAAAAACCATGCAGCAGTGAAAGCTAGCTAGAAGAAATATAGTTTGAACTGTCGGATCCAAAGCGGCTGTGTGACTTTGCTCTGTTGTGTGACATAATAACATCACATAAATATGTTGTGTGACCCAATTGAATCAGAAGCTGGAGGGACGCAAACAAGTCCCACCCAAAACCTGACCCAGCTCACACTTGTTGGTTGCACCATAGTTCTGGCCCTCTTGACTGTGACAAAAAGTATATTAGTATACAAACAAGGTACCCTAACTGGAATGGTATACGTTGTAATGTAGTCTGTGCAGGTTTTGGTGGTTAAGAGTCAAGTTCTAATAGTTCAATAATTAGATACACTTTACTTATCATTTACATGTTCCAGAGGCAGCATTAAAATAATACAAATCTATTAAAAAGAGCATTTAAACAAGGGGATGACTTAGAAAATGTCGATCTGTGTATGAAATTTACCAAGCAGGAACATGATTATATACTGTATTGTTATATATATTCTATTCCACTGTATTTCTATTGTAAATTGAGTGTATATATTCTACAACAATCCTGCACAATTGTACAGCCCTGTCCTATATTATATTTATATTCTAATTTAGTTTATATATTCCATTTGATTTGATTCTACTTTAATTTAAAAAATAATAATAATAATAATATTTTACTCATACTTGCTTTGTAAGTGTCGATGATATTGTCTGTTAATCGATGCACCAAATGACCAAGAGAAATTCCTTGTATGTGCAAGACATTACTTGGTTATAAAGACTTTTCTGATTCCCATTAGATGTATCAGTGGGCAGTCTGATGAATTGAAAATGGGGGACCCTGATGTAAACAAGACGAAAGTCTTTCTCTGGTCTGCATCCCCTTAACAATTGTGTGTATTGAGCCGTACTGTATTGTACCCATTTTGCAATCTGTTAATTAAAGTTTTCAATCAATCAATCAATCAATCAATCAATCAATCAGTCAGGCAAGCTCAGACATGCTGCCCACCACCACCACAGTACGTCATGCATTGCATGGATCTATGGGTAACAGTACTGTATATTTGCATATCGTATAATATGTTACAAATGTAACAGTACTATATACCTGTATGTCATGTATGTCCCTATACCATAAATGTCATGATGTCATGTATGTTATGGTGAATTGAAAATGGGGGGGGACCCTGATGTAAACAAGAGCCGTACTGTATTGTACCCATTCTGCAATCTGTTAATAAAGTTCTCATTCATTCATTCATTCAATCATTCAGTCAGGCAAGCTCAGACATTGATTGATTGATTGATTGAAAAGTTTATTAACAGATTGCAGAATGGGTACAGTACAGTACAGCTCAATACATACAATTGTTAAGAGGATGCAGACCTGAGAAAGACTTTCGTCTTGTTTCCATCAGGGTCCCCCATTTTCAATTCATCATATGACACACATGACATACAGATAGACAGTACTGCTACATCTATACATTTATGACATACCAGATTTTCAAATACAGTACTGTTTGTGATACTAAAAAAATCCAGAAGAAGAGTATATACATTTGACATAGAAACTGTGCATTGGGGGAGGTTGGGTAGGTGGGGTGGGGCTGTACATTGGAGGTGGGGGGGGGACACTGTACATTGGAATACTGACATACATTTGACATGGAAACTGTACATTGGAGGAGGTTGGGTAGGTGGGGTGGGGTTGGGTGGGGCTGTACATTGGAATACTGACAAAGCCATGCTTGGTCTTTATTGTACAACTGGGTTAGGACATTTGTAGGGGCCAGTTTTGAATTGCAGTCTCCCGTGTAGGTGTTCTTTGAGAGTGTTTTTGAAGGTGGGTAGTGTTTTACATTCCTTTACAGCTTTGGGTAGGGCGTTCCACATTGTTGTGGCATAATTGCGAAACGTGTTTAGTCCCTTGTTTGAGCCGAATCTGGGTTTTACATGATTTGTGGAGCTCCCTCTGGTGTTGTGATCGTGGTATTCACTGACCTTTGGGAAGTATTTTGACATGTACATGGGTACCTTGGTCGTGTAGTGTATCTTGTAGACCAGGCCCATTGCAAGTTGCTGTACTCTGTTGTCTACTCTAAGCCATCCTAGGTTGGCAACGTGTGCAGGGGTGAGGTGGGTTCTAGGAGTCAGGTCAAGCAGTAGTCTGACTAGTTTGTTTTGAGATGTTTGTAATTTGGTTTTTAGTGCCTTTGAGGTGCTTTGGTACCATGAGGTGCAAGCATAGTCGTAGTACCCTTGAATGAGTGCTCCTGCCAGAGTCTTCAGGGTATTCTTGTTTCCAGGGAGGAGATCCGGTACAAGAATCGAGTTCGTTGATTGACCTTTTTTTATTACATTGGATGCCATTTTGTCACAGGAAAGATTAGCCTCTAGGATGGAACCCAGGTATGTAATTTCATCTATCCTTGTGACAATATTGTCACCCACTGTAACCGAGAAGCCGTCTGTTTAGCTGAGTTTGTTATTTGAACCGAAGAGAATGGACTCTGTTTTGCCCATGTGTAATGATGCCCACCAGCACCACAGCACGCGTCATGCACTGCAGGAACTTAATTGTGGCACCGGGTGGCATCATGCAGGATGTATTGATAACGACAACAACATATATTATTATGATTATGCTAGCTGCATGAACCAGAGGCAGGAGAACCCTGAGCCCCTTAGTGACTGACTGTGCTGCACCGAGTTGAGTCCAGTCACTTGCTCCTCAATAGGAAACCAACGGTATGTTGACCATGAAGGACTGGTTCTAACCGAACCGTTCGTTACACAAGTATCACAAAGACATTTCAAAGGTACTCACATTTGCACGAGGGTTTCGGACAGAGATACGGGACGGTTTGAAAGCTCGGCGTTGCTAATAAACATTTTAAATATTTCTTATAAACTGGTCAACACTGCTCAAAACGGCATTATTTCCGGCGTTGGGTGCATGATGCGCATGCGCTGTTATCACAGCGCGCAGGCGCACCAGGCAGCCAATGCCGGAAATAATGCAGTTTTGACCAGTTTATAAAGAAATATTTAAAATGTTTATTAGCAACGCCGAGCTTTCAAACCATCCCGTATCTCTGTCTGAAACCCTTGTGCATCTGTGAGTACCTTTGACACGTCTCTGTGATACTTGTGTAACGAACGGTTCGGTTAGAACCAGTCCTTCATGGTCAACATACCGTTGGTTCCCTATAGAGGAGCAAGTGACTGTGGACTCACTCGGTGCAGCACAGTCACGAGAGGGGCTAGCTAACCCCGAAGCTAACCCTGAGACCGTCTCCAGACCATAACGTTTCAACGTTAAAGTGAGTCAGTTCCGCGGTGAGCTTGACTTAATAAAAGCTAACTAAATGAGTTATTATCCAGCCACCAACCAACGTACAATGAGTGTTTGGTCCGCCACGTCTAACAAACAAACCAGAAATTAAACAGTTTTGAAAGTTAGAGTCGTAGTTAGTTACTAATATTAGTGAGGATGAGGAACTCACCTTTACGACGTTAATCACCTGCAGCTGCTGCTGAGTCAAACGACACCTCCTCCTCCTCCTCGCGCGTGGCTCCTCCTCCTGACGGTCTGAGTGACGGGTCCCCCGGTCTCGCGACACCTCCTGACCATGACCAGGCACGTGCACACATAGAGCCCAAGGGCCAGGTTTCTAACCAGTCGGCTACTACCACCAGCATAGATATATATAGAGACTACCAGTACCAGAGTAGTACCAGTGGGGGAATTCCCTCCCCTCGCCGAGGGAGATATTAGGCTTACCGGGCTTCAGGCAGGGCTACGGCGCTTCACAGGCCGATACACAAACAGTACTCAAGCTGGACACCAGATGGCAGTGTTCAATCACAGATGGTGTCCTCCTCTCTCTCCAGAGCGTCTGTCTCCTCTCGCCACAGGATCCTGTGCCGTCTGTCCTCCACTCCGTGGGACAACCTCGTCGTGGATTCTCTTCCATATTAGAGGGCACCTAAACATTCTGTCTTTATCCATCACTGTACGGTACAGCAACACACCCAAACACACACTACAGTACACATAGACTGGATAGGGTCATAAAAAGGGCATCCAAAACCATCAACTGCAAACTCCCCACTCTGGACTCCATATACACAAACATCACACCATCACACGCGAAAATACAATCCTCAGTGACCCCCTGCACCCAGCTCACCACCTATTAACACACCTCCCCTCTGGTAGGAGGTTCAGGTCGTGTCTATTCTTTTACCAACTAACTTGCATTTTTCCGCGATCTCATTGGCCACTGACGTTTCTGGTCATGTGACATCTGCGCCAATCGTGTGACGCCTGTTTCTATCACTGGTTAAGTTTAGGCTCTTTCCAAGTTGGTTAAAGTGGAGATGAAGCAGTGCGATAAATACATATTCATAGTGTCGTGTTACTTTGCACGGTAACAAATACGTGAGTCCTCTGCTTTGGTTGTAAGTATGTTTATTAGCTTAGCCTCGCTACGTTACACGGGTGTGCATCCTAGGTTCCTCTCGAACTCTCCCTGACCCCCAGTACGGTGGCCTGTACCTTCGCGTATAGTGCACACACATTAACATAACACCACATCTCCCTTTCTAGAATCAATGGGTAGACTGCCATTGATTCCCCAGACCTTAGAGGATTATTCTGCCTCTATATCTAAAAGGTCTGTTCATCTGAACTGATCTAAACAATTTCTTTAACACCATATAAACCATGGGTTATATTAAACATAGCAATTGCTTTCTTTCGAAATGTATATCTAAACGAATAATATATATAAACATGAAACAATGTCTTATCTTAACATAAACCTCTATCATTCTATCGCATGAATGTCACTTTTCTTTACTCTCTCTCTCTCTACTGTCTCTTACAAGTCCAACCTAGTTGGTTTCACCACACATCTCCCAGACCTGGTTCTGGGAGTAGCTGGTGGTTCCAGGACCTCCTGCTCCGCAGGTTCTGCTGCACTCTGCTCCGGTGAGGGCTCCATGGGGACGAGATGGCGACGGTTTCGCCTTAATGTTCCATGGGGTCCATCTATGATGTACGAACGTGGAGTGGGGTGACTGCTGACCACAACTCCAGTTGCACTTTGATCTGTGACCCACACCTCCTTTCCTGGAGTGAGCCTGTCGAGACTTCGCGTACGATGACGCCGGTTGTAGCTTTGTGCATCTCTCATTCTCCTCTCCTCCTCCTTCTGAACCACTGCCTTACTGTCAGGAAGAGTAGGGACCAGTAGAGCAGGAAGCGTTGGCACCGTCGTGCGGAGTCTCCTCCCCATAAGGAGCTGGGCTGGACTGTATCCGTTATGCAATGGGGTGGCTCTGTATGCCAGCAGAGCACGGTATGGGTTGGCTGCCTTCTTCAGGAGGCCTTTTATTGTCTTGACAGCACGTTCTGCCTCCCCATTACTCTGGGGATATCTCGGGCTGCTTGTGACATGGCGAAACCCATATGATGTAGCAAACGCTGCAAAGGCCATTCCGGAGAATTGCGGCCCGTTATCCGTCACCAGTTCCTCCGGGATACCATGGCGTGCGAAGATTGACTTCAAGTGGTGGATGACGTCTGTTGATTTTGTGGGAGTCAGCAGAGCGATCTCCACGTACCTTGATGCATAATCCACGACCAGCAGGTAAGTCTTGCTCTCCAGCATGAACAGGTCTGCTCCCAACTTCTGCCACGGTCGCCCCGGGTATTGAGATGGCATCAGGGGCTCCCTTTGGTTCTCTCTCTCTTTGCTGCATGTTCGGCAGTTGAGGACCAGCTCATTCAGCTGCTGGCTGAGCCCGGGCCACCATACAGACTGCCGTGCTCGCTCCCTGCACTTTACCACCCCCTGGTGGCCTTCATGCAGCCTGGCAAGCACGTCGTTTCTCATTGTTGAAGGGATTACAAGCCTGCTTCCCCTCAGCAACAGTCCATCCTCTACTGTGAGTGACGCCTGTTCCGCCCAGTACAGCCTGAGAGCCGGTTCACTGTTGTGTGGTGGCCATCCCTCTGCACACCGCTGCTTCACCTGTGCGCACACACTGTCCCCCTCCAACTGCTCTCTCAGCTCGTCCAGGTAGGCAGTGCTCGCTGGCAGGTTCTCTATTACCATGTCCACATAGATATTTGTATTCTCAAATAACTCCTCCTCCTCAGGTGTCTCTCTCCTCTTCACAGGAGCACGTGAGAGCGTATCAGCAGTCCACAGGCTCTTCCCTGGCACATGGGCAATGGAATAGGAATAGCGCATCAGGCGCATCCGGAAGCGCAGAATCCGTGGAGGGAGATCATCCAACGCCTGAGACCCCAGGAGACTCAGGAGAGGCTTGTGGTCCGTCTCCAGCTGGAAGCGTCTGCCGATGAGAAAATATCTAAACCTCTCACAAGCCCAGGTCAAGCCCAGGGCCTCCTTCTCAACCTGTGCGTATCTCTGCTCAGTCTGTGTGAGAGACCGCGACACATAGGCTACTGGTCTCCACACTCCATCCCATTTTTGGAGAAGCACACTCCCCAAGCCGTACGACGACGCGTCCGCTGAGACTTTGCACTCCCTGTGGTTATCGTACATGGCCAACACTGGTGGAGATATTAGTGCATCTTTTAAATCTTGAAAGGCTTTGGCCTGCTCGATGCCCCACAGCCAGCAGTTCTTCTTTGACAGAAGGTCTCGCAGGGCCTTGTCTCTCTCCGCCAGCCGCGGGATAAACTTCCCCAGCTGGTTTACCATGCCGAGAAAGCTTCTCAGCTCACTGACATTTGTCGGCTCCTCCATCCTCCTCACGGCATCCGTCTTACTCGGGTCGGGGTTAATGCCACTGCTGGAGATCACATGGCCTAGAAAGGTCACCTCTTCCTTTGACAGGTCGCACTTGCCTGTGTTCAGGGTGATTCCTGCTTTCTCGATCCTCCCCAGCACGACATGCAGACGAGCGTCATGCTCCTCCTGTGATCGGCCCCACACCAGCACATCATCCATGTGGCAGACGACACCCTCCAGCCCCTCTGTGACCTCAGTCACCATTCTGTTTTGGAAGTGTTCTGGGGCGGAGGCGATGCCGAAAGGTAGGCGATTGAAGTGGTAACGACCAAACGGCGTGATGAAAGTTGTATACTTTGACGACTCCTCAGTCAGGGGTATTTGCCAAAATCCCATGTTCGCGTCTAACTTGCTGAATATCCTGGCTCCGGCCAGCATTCCCAGTGTTTCCTCGACTGTTGGCAGGGTGTATTTCTCCCGGCACACTGACTCATTGAGGTTTGTGAGATCGACACATATGCGTACCTCCTCTGTCTTCTTCTTAGGGACCACTACCATGCCAGCGCACCAGTCGGTTGGCTCTTCGATCCGGCTGATCACTCCGAGGCTTTCCATGCGGGACAGTTCTTGCTTGACTTTGTCCATCAGTGGCAATGGAATCCTTCTGGGCGTCTTCAGTGAGAATGGTTGAGCCCCCGGTTTCAGCCTGATTGCATACGGCTGTTTCATCTCCCCGAGACCACTGCATATCTTTGGGTAGGTCGTCTTGAGCGTCTCCATCGTTATACTGTCTAGACGTGCCACAAGCTCCATCTTGCTGATAGCAGGTCTCCCCAGCAACGCTGAGTGTAGGTGTCGAGCGACGTACACATCCTCCAACACCTCTCTCTCTCCTCTCCTCAGCAACAGCTTGGCGACGCCCACAACATCTAGTGGACTCCTCCCAGGTCCCATCAGTGGTTGTCGCTTTCTGCAGGGTAGGTGGATCCTTGTGTTTGTATATCTCTCTGAATACAGTGTGAGGCATCACAGTAACATCAGCGCCAGTGTCTATTTTGAATGGCACACATCTGCCATTGATGTCTATGTCGACCATCCATGGCTCCCCATCAGTTGTGATGCTGCCCAAGAACATGTGCTCCTCCTCCCCATCACAGGAGCAGGAATAGTCTGCTTCAACCTCATGTACATTTTTGGAAGATTTACACACACGTTTATAATGGCCCATCTTCCCACATGAATGGCACTTCACCTCGTTAGCAGGGCAATCGCGCTGTGGGTGGAGCTGAGAACTGCCACATTTATGACACTGGACACTTCTCCCCCTCGGGTACTGGGTACTGAGTGGTTTGGCTGTGTAGCTGTTAGCCTGTTGGGGGCTGTTCTTAGCATAGTTCTTGCTACTGCTCTTAAACACCCTGTCCACCGATTTAATGTCACTTGCCTCTGTCCTGGTATCCCCTCGCAGAGAGGATTGCTGTCGTTTCACCTCCTCACTCTGCCTCGCCATGTTCAATGCCCTCTCCAAGGTTAAGTCTGGGTCCAGCTGCATGCGTTCTGACAGCCGCTTATCCATCAGCAGTCAGCAGTCAGATTCAGTCCACGTAAAATATCGTCCGCCTCATCGCCCATACAATATATTAGCGTGTTGACTTGATTCTCTTCAGAGCTAGCATTTAGGTTACTTGCCAGGCGAAATCTTTCGAACCTGCGTATCCACTTGGCCCACTCTTGCGGCTTTGAGAAGTCGAAGGACTCAGGAGGCTGGATGCTAAACGTAGCACTTGAAACCGCAGCCGCTACCGGAGCTACAGGGTTATTAGCGTTATCCACCATCTTTTTCTTTCTCCTTCTGCTTTTCTTCGTCATAAACGAGTCTCAAATGGCACTTTAATGTCCGACCGAACCCACACACAACTCTAGCAGGACTTCTGACACCATGTCGTGTTACTTTGCACGGTAACAAATACGTGAGTCCTCTGCTTTGGTTGTAAGTATGTTTATTAGCTTAGCCTCGCTACGTTACACGGGTGTGCATCCTAGGTTCCTCTCGAACTCTCCCTGACCCCCAGTACGGTGGCCTGTACCTTCGCGTATAGCGCACACACATTAACATAACACCACACATAGCATCACATTAGTATTTAGATAAGCCACCGAAAAAATCACGTTATAAAAATAAGCAGTTTCTAAGAAAAAACGATTTGTTATGTGCATTTTTGAAGCATTTATCATTATGGGCGCGGCCATTTTGTTGCTGACGTCATGGGGCTTGTTTGGTGTATACACTGCTGGTTAGCTGCCTATAGTGAATGGGTCAGTCAGTAAATAAAATGTTGCCTACAAAACAACGGGACCGCGGTGGTTCTGTTTGTATTGCTCCTGGCTGTTCAAACTAATTTTACCATGTGAGAGAGAGGAAAGTTGGTTAATTTCCACAAACTACCAGTGAAAAAAACAGTGTTGTTGGCACGTTGGCTCAGGCTGGCTGCACTCAGGCGGCGCGACCAGCCTGTTGGACAGGGAAGGAGGATCTGCAGCTGAAGCCGGACGCGGTTCCCTCAGTCTTCGACAGACAGACCGGCCCCGGCAGTTCAGCGTCGCGGAGCATTCAGCCTGCTGGCTACCTAGCTCCACTTCAACCAGCCGAGCGTCGGGTCTAGTATGTCCCGAGGCTTTACTGCTCAGCCTGACCTGGTGTGGTATGAAGCTGAGTTTGCTTCTGAGTCATCTGACAGTTCAGGGGTGTTGGTATCAGGTGAGTGATCTATGCCTTCTGTGTCTGGCAGACCGTTGCTTGCCTGACAGTGTTCTTCTTTTGTGTCCCGTAGGTGCTTGCGGTTACGGCGGTACTCGTGTCCATCTTGGGTGCGAACGTGGTATGAACACAGTGTCGGCTGGCTGGATGACTACTGCTGGCCTCCAGCGTCCATACTCTTGGAGTCTGACAGACTCTCCACTGTGTAGTGGGGGCAGTGGTCTAGCTGACTTGTCGTAGTATCTCTCTTGGTGCTGTTGTCTCTGCACTCGCTTGCCATGTCCATCTTTGGGGCTGACTACCCCTGGCTGCAGCTGTTGGTTGGTGCTTGGGAGGGTTGAGCGCAGCCTGCGGCTCATCAACAGCTGTGCTGGCGACTTGAAGTTGTCGACTGGGGTGTTACGGTATTCAAGGAGACTTAGGTAAGGGTCTCTTAGACAGACAAGCAGACAGACAGACAGACAGACAGACAGACAGACAGACAGACAGACAGGCAGACAGACAGACAGACAGACAGACAGACAGACAGACAGACAGACAGACAGACAGAGAGACAGAGAGACAGACAGACAGACAGGCAGGCAGGCAGGCAGGCAGACAGACAGCAGTAGTAGCAGCAGCATAGATACAGACAGACAAGCAGACAGACAGACAGACAGACAGACAGACAGACAGACAGACAGACAGACAGACAGACAGACAGACAGACAGACAGACAGACAGACACCAGCTAGGGTCTGAGTTACACTGTAATGCCTCCTCTAGTGTCTGTTTGAGGAGTTGTGTCAATAAAATGCATCACTCTTAAAGAAGCAGGCAACACCCTAATCTTACACCCCCCCCCCCCTCCCCCTCCACTCTGGATGGCAATTAATTAACATAATAACATTCCAGCACCCTAATGACTATACACAATATATCCCAAACAGATGACATACATTCCTTTTTGAACACCCCTTGAGTCTCTGGATTCTTTTGAGCTCGGGCCTTGAGGTACTTTCCGCTGGGGCGGGGACTTCCTCAAAACGGTCGGACCAACTCTAATTTTGCCAACAGATGGCGCTTGAAGTGCAGTAAGTGTAAAATGAAGTGCAGTAAATGGGAGGTTTGCACAAAACACTGACTAACTAAAGTAATTTTTGGAGCATATGCTTTATTTTCTCTAAACAGACACACTGACTCTCACAAACGTCCTAGATCAGATTAGATTAAGATTTATTGTCATCATACCGCACAAGTTCAGTAGAATGAAAATAAGTTCTAACCAGAGCACACCACTTATTCCAGCGCATGCCCTCAGGTCGCTACAGGTCCATTTTAACCAGACACACACGCTTCACAAACAGTTTTTCCCCCACAGCAGTCCGAACACTGAACACCCTGGCCCGCCCCCCTTTGCAGACGGGCAAGCATCCGTCACTGACTGACATTGTTACATGTGACTGTCCTGTATGCATTTATGTATATATGTATTTATTGTGGGGATTGGGAGGTGGGAGGGGGGCGTTTGATGTCTGATGTTTCATGTTGATGTCCCAGTGCTTAACAAACTGTACCGCAAACAATTACCACCAACCATCGTTGTGTGGCATTAAAGTATCTTGTAAATGTAACAGAAAAAGTGTACAGAATTGTACTATACAGGTACTGTATACCGGTATATGCAGATATATCCATACTGATATAGATAAATGTATACGGTATATACAGTGTTGCAGTCTCTGGACAGAGGTCCCACCTCTTCTCTGCCAGTAGGAGAGACTGTAGAGAAACATGCAGGAGCTCCACAGCAGTCTGGAGCTGATGGACAAACTTCCAGTGGCGAATCCTTATGGAAGCCAACGGAAGCCATGCCTCCCTATAAATTCATATCAAATATGAAATATGAAATATGAAAGAAAAAAAAATATATATAATTTTTTTTTAATATAGTTTACATTCTTTTTCATCTGTGCATCTGTGTTATATATATATATATTTTTTTTTTAAATGTCTCCCTCTTCTCCTTCTCACTCCCTCTAACACACTGTCAGACTGTGCTCACTGCAGCTAGTATAGGAGAGAGGCAGTGGGTAGGTCTCTTTCTCCAGGCTTCCAGCATTATAGAGTCCAAATCCGATCCTAGCCAATCAGATTCGAGCTGACTGCCACACCCTAAAAGTTTAAAACGGAGCTGGGAGGAAAACACTCAGCATATTTTCCCCCCTGGAGGCGGGGCACTCAGAAGTTCACGTTTCCACCTGACTACCTAACGTGACATCCCATTAGTAGTATAAAACTGTATGACGTCACTCAGTCTAGTAGTCTACTACAAACATGTCTGAACATCATCCCCTCGCGGAATTGATTAAAAATGTTATTAACAGAGCGGGCACGTTCGAATCCTCTATTAGTGTATCTAACATTTAGCACTTTAATAGCAACTTATTTTCGCCGGCGGGACATTTACTGAGGACCAGCAGAGCACACCACTGTGGATATTATGATTTAACAAATCTATCTGGCAAGAGGAGGACCACATTATTGACCAGGTAAGCACTGAGCAGCCTGACTGACTAACTAACGTTATCAGGCAAGCTTGTATACCCTTTCATGACTGCAATGCAAGCCAGGGGCTGGAATACGCAGTCACTTATTCCTCCGTAGTAGCCAGGTTAATGTGCACCATCAAGCACTGCTTAAAAGCTAGCGGTGGGTCCAAAATATATCGGATATAAATGTCAAAGGTACCCAGCGTTCCATTAGGGTTTCACACACAGATCATCCACTACAGGTCATCCACTACAGGTTTACTAGACACGCCCAGAAACCAAAAAAGGATAGGAAGTATGGCATTTGCCAACTATGCCCCAAAACTATGGAACACACTACCAACACACATCAGAAACGCCAGCTCTATACACATTTTTAAAGGAAAATTAAAAACGTACCTATACAGTCTAGCTTACAAATAGTTATGGCTTGGAAAAACCTGATGGATCCATGAGGCTAGGATAAGCCTTGTGGACCCAACTTTTTAGATGAAGGAACGGGTACATAGGAGACACGCCTCCAGTTTTTCAAAAGTTTTTGACACGCCTCAGCTTCTGAGCTGAAGGCGTGTTTTTGCGGACCTCCCAAACTTTCAAACTTTTTAGATGAAGGAATGGGTACAATAGGAGACACGCCTCCAGTTTTTTCAAAAGTTTTTGACACGCCTCAGCTTCTGAGCTGAAGGCGTGTTTTTGCGGACCTCCCAAACTTTCAAACTTTAGACTGTTTTCTTTATACGTTTTTCTTTTTCTTTCTTTCTACCACAATACACGGCCACTGATGGATCCATGGGACTTGGTAAAGCACTATGGACCCAACTATGACCACTGATAAAAACGTAACTACACTAGCGTTATAAGAGCTAAACATTGCTACCATACAAGTGCATTGGTTTAGTGCACTTCCGGTTGCCACTGAGCGGAAATGTTTGTGCGGACCTGTTCTCTCAAACTGGTAAGCAAATGACTGTTTTTACGTTATTTTCATTTTTACGTTACTATTATTATTATTTATTTTTATTTTATTTTGATCTTAACTGATCACTATGACTTTATTGCTTTTATCGTTATATATGCCTATAATTGTGTACAGCACTTTGAGCTACATGACATGTATGAAAGGTGCTTTATAAATACTTACTTACTTACTTACAGATGCGGCGGGGTTTGAAAGCTCGGCGTTGCTAATAAACATTTTAAATCATTTTTATAAACGAGTAAAACTAAGGCTGAAATGGCTGCTTCCGCATTTTACAGTAGGAGCGCTCTGATGGCTGGGCGCGCCGCGCAACAGACACGTGAATGAATGAATGAATGAATGAAAACTTTATTACAATACAGTACGGCTCAATACACACAATTGTTAAGGGGATGCAGACCAGAGAAATACGTTTGTCTTGTCACGTTTGTCTAATAGACAGTCATATTCTCTCCCGGCCATATGTATATTTCTCTCCCACCCACCCACCCCCTCCTAATGTACAGTCCCCTCCCCATCATATGTATATACTCTGTCAGGATCTATGGGTAACAGTACTGTATATTTGATGTCATGATGTCTTGTATGTCATAAATGTCACTATGAATTGAAAATGGGGGACCCTGATGTAAACAAGACAAACGTCTTTCTCTGGTCTGCATCCCCTTATACAATTGTGTGTATTGAGCCGTACTGTATTGTACCCATTCTGCAATCTGTTAAGAAAGTTTGACTGGCCGCCGAGCCATACTGTAGTGTACATGGTGACTGCTTGACTTAAAAAAAATATATATATTAATAAAAATATTTAATAATTTATTTTTTATAATTTTCTTTGGCTTCCCCTGTTATTTTACCCACGCGACGCCACTGCAAACTTCAACAGAAGATCTTGGAGGTGGAGCGTGTCCAGCCTCTGTGGCCATCCAGCCAGTCTCCTACAAGCTGGAGAAAGAGGGAGAGCTTTGCCCTGACCCTGGACACTAAAGACTTCTCCCCAGAGGAGCTGTCTGTCAAGCAGGTGGGCAGGAAGCTGAGAGTCAGTGGGAAGACAGAGAAGAAGCAGGGGGAGGGAAAAGCTCCTACTCTTACAGACGGCAGGAGTTCAGACAGGAGTTTGATCTGCCTGAAGGGGTGGATCCTGAGGCCGTCACCTACTCCCTGGCTCAGGACGGGAGGCTCCACATCCAGGCAGCAAAGCCTCCATCTGCTGAGGAGGCTGAGAGAGAGGTTGCCATCAGATGTTGCCTGGAGAAGAAGACACCAACACCACAGTTCCTCAGCACACAGACAGACTGACTCTGGAAACAAACAGGACACTGCTGAAAAGATCGACTCATAATTGTTTATGTCTCTGACCAAATGTGTACAAATGTGTATTTCATAACTTCTACTGTATCCAAACAATGACATAATTTAGTTTTTATATGATTGCATTCGATGAATAAACATTCTGGAAATGTACCATGTGCTTCCCGTTGTTTGACTCACGTCCCACTAATACATCTAAATAGCTTCAGCTTATAGGACTCCAACATCCTAGACTTGTAACACTGTAAGCCTTGGGGTTTGTTAGGGATTTCCTATCCCTCGTGAATTCTTAATTGATTTGCCAGTGGACCAGTCGGCCGAAAGACGAAGCGGAAGACAGAGTATTTCTCAAACGGAGCTTTTATTCATTAGAGAAGACAGTCTGTCAGTCACCCCGCGCGGGCACATCACCAGTAGACAACAGAGGGCAGGAGAGCAGAATGTCCATATTACATGTCATTTTATACACTCTTCAAAAAGGGGAGGGGGGTGTGTGTATGTCTCTGTGTGTGTATGTATGGGTGTTTGTGTGGTGTGTGCTTGTGTGTGTGTGTGTG
Source organism: Notolepis coatsorum (assembly GCF_963971535.1). Lineage (NCBI taxonomy): Eukaryota > Metazoa > Chordata > Actinopteri > Aulopiformes > Paralepididae > Notolepis > Notolepis coatsorum. The sequence continues at coordinate 16,808,646 of NC_140170.1, read as the reverse complement.
TGTGTTGAAAGGGAGGGACATGATTTTGCATGTCTAACTGCCAAGGGAACTAGGATTTTGCATGTTCTGCTACATGATGCAGGGGGAGGAGAGACACAGAGAGCAGTGTGGCACAGACATCAAATATTACCAGGAATCAATGAACAAATCTATCAATTCCCCCTTTTGACGTTAAATAAAACGTCAACACACAGTTCATTGATCTGTATCCGTCGATTGTCACCTCATTACATGCATCACATCCAATACCAGACGGGATAATCAACATCAGGAGAGCAGAGAGAGAGATAGAGGGAGGGGAGAAAGCGGGAGAGAGAGAGAGAAGAAAGAGAGAAACACAATTCTGGCAACTTAACAGAAGATAGCACGTAACCCCGCCGGACCCCCCTTACTCATCACCTAACCCAGAGGAACCCCCCCTCTATTACAGTGCACCCCTGGTCCCGTCTTCTAGGGGACGTGGGTCTCCTCCTGAGCTGGTTCCCGTAGGCACACACAACGTCCATCAGGGCGCTTCCTTCCCTCTGTCACAGTGCACCGCCCACCTGGGTCGGCCCCGTCTTCTGGAGGGCAAGGGCTGACCTCCTGAGGTTGGTCCCCGTTCCAGGGTGCGGTCCCCTAGACAAACGTGCCTCCTCCGGTCCGCTGCCTTCCCAGTGTCTCAGACTGTCCTCTCCACCTCTCGCCGGCCGGCCCACCATCACTCCAACTCAGCTCAGTGTCTCCCCTGCGGCCGCTTCCCCCGTTCTAGTCGTGGACGAACTGCGTGTCGTAGACGACGATCAGCGGTGATTGATCTGCGGTGCCAGCGGTGCCTGGCTGCGGTGTTCCTCTCCGGTGCTGCGGTGTTCCTCTCCGGCCTCTCGCACAGCTGCCATCTCCTCCGGTCGCCTCTCATCCTGGCCCGTCTGTCCTTCGTCTCCTCCTGCCTGTCATCCGGTCGTCTGGTGGTCTGGTCACGGACGTCTGAGGGGCTGCTGGTATCTCATCCCTGGTTCAGACGCGCTGCAGACAGCTGGTAGTGACTGCTGGATCCTCTGCACCGTCTCCTCCTCCTGCGCTCCCCGTTCCGTCCTTGGTTGCGGCTGGCCCACATCAATTCTCACTGGAACCTCCATTTGTTAGGGATTTCCTATCCCTCGTGAATTCTTAATTGATTTGCCAGTGGACCAGTCGGCCGAAAGACGAAGCGGAAGACAGAGTATTTCTCAAACGGAGCTTTTATTCATTAGAGAAGACAGTCTGTCAGTCACCCCGCGCGGGCACATCACCAGTAGACAACAGAGGGCAGGAGAGCAGAATGTCCATATTACATGTCATTTTATACACTCTTCAAAAAGGGGAGGGGGGTGTGTGTATGTCTCTGTGTGTGTATGTATGGGTGTTTGTGTGGTGTGTGCTTGTGTGTGTGTGTGTGTGTGTGTTGAAAGGGAGGGACATGATTTTGTATGTCTAACTGCCAAGGGAACTAGGATTTTGCATGTTCTGCTACATGATGCAGGGGGAGGAGAGACACAGAGAGCAGTGTGGCACAGACATCAAATATTACCAGGAATCAATGAACAAATCTATCAGGTTTCTTTTAAACATTGAAGCGTGACTGGTACTATTACAAGTAAAAGACTGTCAGATGATGGGCTGACCTTAGGGGAGGTCCCAGCACAACACACCTGGGGCTGATGACCTCTCATGCACACTGACACTACCAAGTGTATCTACATAATGCTTTTATTCCTCTTCATTAAGTAAACTCATTCCATATGGTGGAGTTACTAAATCCTTCATCCACAGGCCTAATACCATAATATATACTTCAGTGAGATAAATATTCACCTAAAAGATGGGTGTACACATGTATGATTTCAGGAACAGTGGTTGATCTAATTCAGCTCAAAGTTGCAAGATGAGTCATTTTCTAGATCAGGATGCTGAGAGAAAACTTCTGAATAAAATATTAAAATAACACATCAACATTTTGGGAAATACACTTATTTGCCATCTTCCCCAGAGTCAGACAAGGAGATTGATATCAGTTACATCTCTGTGTGTCTAGTAGCCCAAGAGAGTTACAGGTGCATGCTAGCCTAGCTTAGCACAATGACTGGAAGCAGTAGGGAGCAGCTAGCCTAGCTCAATCAAAAGTGAAGAAATACAACTTCCAACATCTCCAAAACTGACACACAGAGATGAAATCCATATATTCTTGTCTGACTGTGAGGAAGATGGCAAATAAGTGTATTTCCCAAAATATTGCAGTGTTCCTTTAAATAGGATTTTCACCCTGATCTTCAAATGTATTGTAGGATGACTCTTATCAAAGTCTCCTGCCGTGCCTACATCCTTATATCTGATGGTCCTCGTTTGTCACCTGGTGGTAGAGTGAAGGCTAGGCTTCTTTACTTGACTGGTTTTAACCTGCTGAAGATGGAGTGATGGATTGTTCTCTTCTCTTTCAGATTAACTCTCTTCTGTCTCCACTTCAGTCAGTAGTCTTGCAGAGTAAAGAGTGTTGGATATTAATTCCCATAATGAAAAGTTTACTAAATAAACTACTCACTGTAATTAATAACTGAGGCACATTTACTGTTTATTGAAAAATAACTTAGAATTCATGGGTAAAAGGGTTTGACTGTGTGCAATGAGAAGGTTTATAGATCTGGCTAATATTTTCATACTAAGGTTAAAAATGAATAGAACCGTCATCATACTGTATGTCTAATCTGTACTTTAAATAAATAAGAACATGACTCCTAGTCCAACTGTATAACTGTGACATCATGATTAATTGGTCACACAGGGTCTTCAATATTGTGATTAAATAGTTACAAGTATTTCTGAACACACACACCACTAATAATAGCATAAACATTATGTGCTAGTACACAATCTATATTATACTTGACTAGGTCATTCTGGACCATTCCAATTTTAGAAGATGAGGAGTGGTTTGTTTACATCACCTGCAGTGAGGCTGCCACCCGGTGGAGACTTGTGGTAATGACAGGAACATTCCTGCAGACACTGGAACTCCCAGAGGCAGAATATAAAAGCTGAGACAGTCCCACTGCTGAGACACAACGCAACACAAGCAACACTGAACACACTCCAGCCTTCCATCACAACAAGAGGACTCAACAGTCAGTGAAGATGCTGTGCTACCGTGGATTCCAGCCTTCTCTCAGCCCCTTCATGGACTTCTATTGGCCTGTGAGCAGTCTCTGGCCAGAGGTCTCACCTCTTCCCTGCCAGCGGGATAGACTGCAGAGAAACATGCAGACGCTCCACAGCAGTCTGGAGTTGTTGGACAAACTTCAACAGAAGATCTTGGAGGTGGAGCGTGTTCAGCCTCTGTGGCCATCCAGCCAGTCTCCTACAAGCTGGAGAAAGAGAAAGAGAGCTTTGCCCTGACCCTGGACACTAAAGACTTCTCCCCAGAGGAGCTGGCTGTCAAGCAGGTGGGCAGGAAGCTGAGAGTCAGTGGGAAGACAGAGAAGAAGCAGGGGGAGGGGAAAAGCTCCTACTCTTACAGACGGCAGGAGTTCAAACAGGAGTTTGATCTGCCTGAAGGGGTGGATCCTGAGGCCGTCACCTGCTCCCTGGCTCAGGACGGGAGGCTCCACATCCAGGCAGCAAAGCCTCCATCTGCTGAGGAGGCTGAGAGAGAGGTTGCCATCAGATGTTGCCTGGAGAAGAAGACACCAACACCACAGTTCCTCAGCACACAGACAGAGGGAAGCACCACACAGACTGACTCTGGCAACAAACAGGACACTGCTGAAAAGATGGACTCGTAATGTTTTATGTCTCTGACCAAATTTGTACAAATGTGTATTTCATAACTTCTGTAAACTACTGAGGAGTTGGTCACAGTCAACCAGCATCAGCTAATGGGCCAAACCCTTTAGCTCAGCTGGTTAGTGCGGCCAACTGTGGACCCAGTGGTCCCAATTTAAAATCTACATGGTTACACTTCTACTTTATCCAAATAATGACATAATTATCTTTTTACATGATTGTATTTTATCAATAAATGTTCTGGAAATGTACCTATTTCCTTTTCTTTTACTAATGTCGCACAGAATCCTTTAACAAAACAAAATAGCTTATGGGACTCCAACATCCTAGATTTGTGAAACAGTAAGCCTTTCCAATTAGTCGTGATGTCACAGTTATGCAGGTGGACTAGGAGTCATGGCCTTACATCAGATATAAGGATGTAGGCACGGCAGAAGTGTGAGGGCTGGGTAGGACTGCATGCTGCCCAACGAGGGGGCGTGCCAAAGTTTCTTCCTCGCGCACCTGAGAGTGGTTGGCATTTAGCTCGTCGGGAGACTACAAATACTGCCGACTGCCTTCCATTCATTGCCAGGTCGCTCTGTATGTTACCATCAACCGCCGCGCTCCTGGTGAGACATCGTCTTCGCTCTCTATAATCCCACGGAAGGATTTCCTATGTTCTCACTGGGAGACGTCGTGCCGTCCGTTGCTACCATCTACCGCCGCGTCTCTGGGGTGAGACGTCGTGCCATCTACTGCCTCCAACTCTCTCTCCGTGGGCCTCGTTCCTGGTGTGAGACATCGTCATCGCTCTCAATGTTTCCACGAGAGGATTCCTATGTTCTCACTCCTTTTTCGTGGGTCCCGTTTGCTGAGTTGCACGTCGGCAGTGTTCTGTGGTGTGAGGCATCATCATCGCTCTCTAGGCTTCCACGGGAGGATGCCTATGTTCTCACCCATTTTTTCATGGACTCCGTTTGCTGTGTTGCCCGTCGGCAAGTATTCTGGTGAGTCTGAACAGGACCAGACCCAGAACTTTCATTTCATTCATGGACTCTAGAAGATTCACCTGTGTATTTTGAGTTCTCCCTTAAAAGGACAGTGCCGCTTTTTTGTTGTGAATAAATTATGCCCTTGTTTTGGCTAAGTTTCAAGTTTCTTTAATAGTTGTCATACAGAAGTACAGAATACTTTTATACAAAATGCTTCTTTCTGTTATGCTCCAGAGACTGTGCAAGACAAGATAAGTATAAAATAAATAAAATAGTATAGCATGTAAAAATAGAAGTAAAAATAGAAGTCACGTACGTAGACACAGTGTTCAGTATATACATATGTACAATGTTCGATGCAGAATAGAGTAACTGAGTTACCGTACAATATACAATATACTATGCAATATACTAATATACAATACTATATAGTGCAAAGCAGAAATGGGATGAGGTACAATTTAGGTACAATTTACAGTAAGGTGTACTGAGGTATGGGTTGTAGTGCAAATCCTTTACCAATAAATATAAAGTGTGTTTAGGTGTTCTAAAGTGTGGAGAGTGGGTGCTGCAGTGTGTTGTTTGTTTAACGTGAGTGTGTGCGTATGGATGTGTGTGTTGTGAGTGCATTTGATGGTTGTTGCATAGTGTGATTGTTCGTTGAGCAACCTGAGCTTCTTCTGAGTCTTTCTGTGCTTGCCATGAGACTCCGGTATTGCTTGCCTGACCGCAGCAGTTCAAAGAGGCAGTTGTTTGGGTGGCTGGAGTCCTTAATAATTCTCTTAGCCTTACCCCTGCACCGCTTGTTGTAAATGTCTTGGAGAGTGGGAAGCCCCCCTCCAATTGTGCGTTCGGCTGAACGTGCCACTCTCTGTAGTCTGCTTCGGTCTTGTGCGGTGCTATTCCCAAACCAGGAGGTGATATTGCCAGTCAGGATGCTCTCTATTGTACATGAGTAGAAGTTCTTAAGGATCTTCTGACTGACTTGGAACTTCCTTAGGCACCTGAGGAAGTAGAGGCGTTGTCGTGCCTTCTTCACAACACTGTCAATGTGTGTGGTCCATGTCAAGTCCTCGGATATGTGGGCTCCAAGGTACTTAAAACTGTTCACTCTCTCAACCGGTGCCCCGTCGATGCTGAGGGGGCTGTAGTCCCTGACCCCCGACCTCCTGAAGTCCACAATCATCTCTTTTGTTTTGCTGACGTTCAGGGAGAGGCAGTTCTCCTGACACCACTGTGACAGATTCTCTACCTCTTCCAGGTAGGCCCTCTCGTCGTTGGCAGAGATCAGGCCCACCACTACTGTGTCATCAGCAAATTTGATGATCTCATCCACAGCTGGCTCTGTTTCCTCCTCTCCCTTTCTGTGGAGAAATCCAAATATTTGATATTAATAATCACGCAGTGCTATAAATAATATTGGTTGTTTTTACCCTGGCACCGTCCAGGTGTTGTTTGAATGAGTTCTGTCAAGCGTCACACCGAGGTACATAGCCGGACGTTATCCACCATGACACTCATCTCATGGGTCGCTTCCCTGTTGTTGAGGTGGAACATTGTAGACATTGTCTTTCCCATGCTGAGCTTGAGACGCCCGTTCCTCAGGTATGAAGACAGGATGTTCATATCTTCAGTGAGGCCCTCTTCGGCTGCTTCCCAAGTTGGCTTGCTGAGTAGGATGGCTATATGGCTGAACACAGCTCTTCTGCTCAACGTTGACACTCTGACCCTCCAGATGTGTTCTGCACATTTACCACTAGAGGGCAGAATGTCCCCATGTATCACCTGAACGTCACTCCTTACCGTGATACAGGTATAAAGACACTATTGTAATAGTAGCTGCTCTAGGGACGTGTTGGCACAGGGTGAATGAAAGTGATGGTGAGCAGAGAAGAGTCACGGTCAGATGACTGGTCAGGATTGAAGGAAATGGTGGGGAAATGTGTGTGTGTGTGCTGCAACAGACAGAAATATTGATCAATTAATGGATACAACTCATATAATCTCAGTCTTAAATGCAAATAATAGTTCTATAATAATAGGCAAATTAGATACTTTAAATATCTCTTACCAAATAAAATAAGTATAAGTCTTTATTTGTCATCAGATGAACACAAACACACACATGCGATGGGCGACCCACAGGAACACACGTGCACTGAGTCGCTGATGAAATGTTCTCTGCACCTCCCATCCCGTCGTCCTTCCCCCCCAAGGGCAGCCGGGAGCAGACAAGGGCTGCAGCGAGTGCCGCGCCCGGGCACCAATCCAAGTGCTCCTGTCCGTCTTCGTCAGGGACACGACAGCGTTAGCGATCTGTTGTGCATGTTTTTCCATTGGATTTATCTTATTGGGTAAGCCTTGCTAGCACGGGGAGAACATGCAAACTCCACACAGAAAGGCCCGGGAGATACCCCACCTGGGTAACTGGCAACCTGGTCCCCAAGCGGGATTCGAACCCACGACCTTCTAGCTCTGAGTTAACCACTATACCACAGTTTGTTTTATGTTTGATATTGTGAGGAAGGGGCAGGACTAGATAAGTAATTGCTTCCGTCTGCTCCTTCTTGAACTCATTTGTTTATCATTTAATGAAGAATGGAAGATTTCATTTAAAAAAAATTATTTTGTTCATCGATTTTATTGTGTTTTATATGGTTGATTGTTCGAGATAAAATAAACTCAACTCAATTATCTGGGGCTCATACAGAACCAAGCATTTCACTCTAATGTACATATGTACTTTATACGTGACAAATAAAAGCAAACTTGAAACTTGAAACTACTGGGTAATAGTGCTAATCAGTAAGGGATATGTACATATATATATATATATCTACTGTGGCGTTGGGGCAACACAACACAGACACTGTATTTAAGGGGCAAACACCATGATTATTGTCCATAGAGGAGAGAGAAGAATTGAGGGCAAACTAGACAAATTATAAATATAATGAAGGGGAATATCTACTGCTTCTACAACTAGCCTACACTGTAATCATAACTATTATTAATTCAGAAATAAGGTTAGAGAACGAAGTAGCCCTGGCACTCCGTTTCTGATTTCTCTGATTTTCTCCCCGTCCCAATTAGTCGTTGTGCCAATTCCCCCCCTCCCCTACCTGGCTGCTGTATGCATGTTCTCCCACGAGTCAGTACAAGGGCGTCCCGAGTCGATCGCACGCTTCCTCCGAGACGTGCGCCGACAGCCAGTGACGTCTTTTCACTTGGCAGCGAGGGCTCTCATTGGTGAAGTGTAACGCGTGGTGGGAGGGCACGCTATCTCCACCAAGTCCTGCCCCGCTGAGCAAGCGCCGAGACCTGACCTGTAGGCGTCGCTGTCCACAACGCCAGATTCCCACCCGCCAGCTTCCCCACCCTCTAATACTGCCAATTGTATTAGTGTGAACGGCCAGCCAAGCTGGTGACAACGGCGAGAGCTGGGCTCGAACCCAGCATCTCCTGCGTTGGTGACGAGCGCAATCTCCGCTACGCCACCTGACAGCCTGCAGCCCTGGCACTCTTAATTAGATTGTTAAATTCAGATATCAACTCTTTGAGATAGAGAAGGTGTGCTTGGAGGTTGGAAGATTTCCATTGCCTCTCTGTTTTGCGACACAGATGTCGTAATTCAACCAAGGGGAGGAGTCTACGGGGTCACCGGAGCGAGTTACCAGGGGCGTGACGTCATCCAAGATGGCTGAGGGGAGGAGTCTACGGGGCGACCGGAGCGAGTTACCAGGGGCGTGACGTCATCTAAGATGGCTGAGGGGAGGAGTCTACGGGGTCACCGGAGCGAGTTACCAGGGGCGTGACGTCATCTAAGATGGCTGAGGGGAGGAGTCTACGGGGCGACCGGAGCGAGTTACCAGGGGCGTGACGTCATCTAAGATGGCTGAGGGGAGGAGTCTACGGGGCGACCGGAGCGAGTTACCAGGGGCGTGACGTCATCTAAGATGGCTGAGGGGAGGAGTCTACGGGGCGACCGGAGCGAGTTACCAGGGGCGTGACGTCATCTAAGATGGCTGAGGGGAGGAGTCTACGGGGCGACCGGAGCGAGTTACCAGGGGCGTGACGTCATCTAAGATGGCTGAGGGGAGGAGTCTACGGGGCGACCGGAGCGAGTTACCAGGGGCGTGACGTCATCTAAGATGGCTGAGGGGAGGAGTCTACGGGGCGACCGGAGCGAGTTACCAGGGGCGTGACGTCATCTAAGATGGCTGAGGGGAGGAGTCTACGGGGTCACCGGAGCGAGTTACCAGGGGCGTGACGTCATCTAAGATGGCTGAGGGGAGGAGTCTACGGGGCGACCGGAGCGAGTTACCAGGGGCGTGACGTCATCTAAGATGGCTGAGGGGAGGAGTCTACGGGGCGACCGGAGCGAGTTACCAGGGGCGTGACGTCATCTAAGATGGCTGAGGGGAGGAGTCTACGGGGCGACCGGAGCGAGTTACCAGGGGCGTGACGTCATCTAAGATGGCTGAGGGGAGGAGTCTACGGGGCGACCGGAGCGAGTTACCAGGGGCGTGACGTCATCTAAGATGGCTGAGGGGAGGAGTCTACGGGGCGACCGGAGCGAGTTACCAGGGGCGTGACGTCATCTAAGATGGCTGAGGGGAGGAGTCTACGGGGCGACCGGAGCGAGTTACCAGGGGCGTGACGTCATCTAAGATGGCTGAGGGGAGGAGTCTACGGGGCGACCGGAGCGAGTTACCAGGGGCGTGACGTCATCTAAGATGGCTGATGGGAGGAGTCTACGGGGTCACCGGAGCGAGTTACCAGGGGCGTGACGTCATCCAAGATGGCTGAGGGGAGGAGTCTACGGGGTCACCGGAGCGAGTTACCAGGGGCGTGACGTCATCTAAGATGGCTGAGGGGAGGAGTCTACGGGGCGACCGGAGCGAGTTACCAGGGGCGTGACGTCATCCAAGATGGCTGAGGGGAGGAGTCTACGGGGCGACCGGAGCGAGTTACCAGGGGCGTGACGTCATCTAAGATGGCTGAGGGGAGGAGTCTACGGGGCGACCGGAGCGAGTTACCAGGGGCGTGACGTCATCTAAGATGGCTGAGGGGAGGAGTCTACGGGGCGACCGGAGCGAGTTACCAGGGGCGTGACGTCATCTAAGATGGCTGAGGGGAGGAGTCTACGGGGCGACCGGAGCGAGTTACCAGGGGCGTGACGTCATCTAAGATGGCTGAGGGGAGGAGTCTACGGGGCGACCGGAGCGAGTTACCAGGGGCGTGACGTCATCTAAGATGGCTGAGGGTAAGGAGTCTACGGGGCGACCGGAGCGAGTTACCAGGGGCGTGACGTCATCTAAGATGGCTGAGGGGAGGAGTCTACGGGGCGACCGGAGCGAGTTACCAGGGGCGTGACGTCATCTAAGATGGCTGAGGGGAGGAGTCTACGGGGCGACCGGAGCGAGTTACCAGGGGCGTGACGTCATCCAAGATGGCTGTGCATCACTGTTAGCGGCAAACGTTTCTACAGCCAGGCTGTTTACAATGAGGAGCTTTTAACTCGCTTCTCTGCTACAAACCCGTTATCAAAGGACAAGTTAAACAGAACACATGTGTTATCGGTCACCGTCAACTCCTCTGTGCAAACATTACTGACTTTGAACCCGATTGTGAACAAGATCAAGTGTGTTGCCTTTGTTGTGAGTCGGACCAGAGAGACATGTTGGATACAATTAAACAAGTCTCTTGCTAACGTCTCTGTGGCAGAACTGTACTGGACCAAAACGTAAGTACAGTTATATTTACATTGTGTTCCTCTTATTGCTCCTTCCTTGCAGCAGCTCGAAAGGAACCTTTGACACAGGACAACATAGTTATCTAGGATGGCTGACAGTAGACGACAGAGTACAGCAACTTGCAATGGGCCTGGTCTACAAGATCCACTACAGCACACAGGTGTCGTGTTGCTTCACTTTCTAAGAATTGTTGATAAATGAGGGCCCAGGGGCTTTTGAATACGCAGTCACTCACAGCTCCCTAGTAGCCAGGTTAATTTGGACCACCAAGCACTGCTTAAAAGCTCGGGTGGGTCCGAAATATACCAGATATAAATTTCAAAAGGTACCCAGCATTCAATTAGGGTTTCACACACACACACACACACACACACACACGGCAGGGTTTGAAAGCTCAGCGTTGTTAATAAACATTTTAAATATTTTTTCTTTTTTTTTTATCCACTTTTTCTCCCATTTTTCTATATTTTCTCCCATCCCAATTTCGTATCATCCAATTCAACCCTCCCCTGTCACGAACGCTGTTTCTTGCCTCCCACAAGCCGGCTGCAATGTGGACTAAGTCATACATAGCACAAGTCCCCTCCGGTACTTGAGGTAACAGCAGTCGCATCTTTTCACCTGCGCAGCTCGATCTCTCAGTGTCGAGGAGTAACGCGTGGGAGGCTCACGCTGCCCCCGACACTTCCTGATTCTACTGCGCAGGCGCACCAACCGACTTGTAGGAGTCGCTTGTTCACAACGTTCGATCCCCACCCTTCAGTTTTCCCTCCCCGTAATACGGCCAATGTGTATTACTGCGGACGACCAGCTAAACTGAAATACGGAAATACAGCCGTTTTGAGCAGTGTTGATAAAAATAATTTAAAATGTAAAACACCCAAAGAGAGTTTGCCGTTGACATTAACGTTTGTGGTAAAAACAAAACGTTTTTTCTTTCTCATAACCAAAAGTAGGCACCGTTGGATCTCACGTGAATCAATACTCGGTAGTACCGATGTGTTTCGGTAGGTACCTTTAAAAGTACAGAATTCGGTACCAAAAGTCTTTCTCTGGTCTGCATCCCCTTAACAATTGTGTGTATTGAGCCGTACTGTATTGCACCCATTCTGCAATCTGTTAAATAAAGTTTTCATTCATTCATTCATTCATTCATTCATTCATTCATTCATTCATTCATTCATTCATTCATTCACACTCTCTGTCTCTTACAAGTCCAACCTAGTTTGTTTCACCACATGTCTCCCAGACCTGGTTCTGGGAGTAGCTGGTGGTTCCGGGACATTCTGCTCCGTAGGTTTTATACACTCTGCGCCGGTGAGGGCTCCATGGGGATGAGATGGCGACGGTTTCGCCTTACTGTTCCATGGGGTCCCTCTATGATGTACGAACGTGGAGTGGGGTGACTGCTGACCACAACTCCAATTGCACTTTGATCTGTGACCCACACTTCCTTTCCTGGAGTGAGCCCGTCGAGACTTTGTGCGCGATGACGCCGGTTGTAGCTTTGTGAATCTCTCATTCTCTTCTCCTCTTCCTTCAGAACAACCGCCTTACTGTTGGGAAGAGTAGGGACCAGTAGAGCATGAAGCGTTGGCACCGCTGTGCGGAGTCTCCTCCCCATAAGAAGTTGAGCTGGACTGTGTCCGTTATGCAACAGGGTGGCTCTGTATGCCAGCAGAGCACGGTATGGATCGGCTGCCTCTTTCAGGAGACCTTTTATCGTCTTGACAGCACGTTCTGCCTCCCCATTACTCCGGGGATATCTCGGGATGCTCGTGACATGGCGAAACCCATAGGATGCTGCAAACTCTGCAAAGGCCATTCCGGAGAACTGTGGCCCATTGTCTGTCACCAGTTCCTCCGGGATACCGTGCCGTGCGAAAATGTACTTCAGGTGGTGGATGACGTCTGTTGATTTTGATGGAGTCAGCAGAGCGATCTCCACGTACCTTGATGCATAATCCACGACCAGCAGGTAAGTCTTGCTCTCCAGCATGAACAGGTCTACTCCCAACTTCTGCCACGGTCGCCCCGGGTATTGAGATGGCATCAGGGGCTCCCTTTGGTTCTCTCTCTCTTTGCTGCATGTTCGGCAGTTGAGGACTAGCTCATTCAGCTGCTGACTGAGCCTGGGCCACCATACAGACTGCCGTGCGCGCTCCCTGCACTTTACCACCCCCTGGTGGCCTTCATGCAGCCTGGCAAGCACATCATTTCTCATTGTTGAAGGGATTACAAGCCTGCTTCCCCTCAGCAACAGTCCATCCTCTACTGTGAGTGACGCCTGTTCCGCCCAGTACAGCCTGAGAGCCGGTTCACTGTTGTGTGCTGGCCATCCCTCTGCACACCGCTGCTTCACCTGTGCGCACACACTGTCCCCCTCCAACTGCTCTCTCAGCTCGTCCAGGTAGGCAGTGCTCGCTGGCAGGTTCTCCATTATCATGTCCACATAAATATTTGTATTCTCAAATAACTCCTTCTCCTCTGGTGTCTCTCTCCTCTTCACAGGAGCACGTGAGAGCGTATCTGCAGTCCACAGGCTCTTCCCTGGCACATGAGCAATGGAATAGGAATAGCGCATCTAGCACTACGAACAACAGGAGTGGAAGACTGGACCTTTACCCTCTACCTGGACATATTATAGGCCTATAATAAAAATAAATGTGTGGAATGCAATTGGTTGCCTTGTATATTTTGTACTGTTGACCAAACTTTTTTCTTGGCTTAATTGAGTAGTATCTGGCATGATTGATATTTAGATTAGATTCAACTGTATTGTCATTTGCACAGACTACAAGTGCTGAAACAACGAAAGACATTTAATCCAGTTTAGCATTGAACCAGAAGTGCAAAATAAGTGGTAAAGAATAAACGGTAAAGGTAGGTATCATGGACCGCGGAACGCATTTGGAATGGGTAGGGCCAAAACTATGTGACGTTACTCCCTCCGCCCAAACCAAGCCACATGCTCGTAACGCATTCGTTTATTGATTATATTATTAACAGAATGAAAAGAGTAGTATGAATACGCTAAGATATATACAGTGTGAACAGCGTTTAAGTTAGTCATGGATGTATTATAAGAGCTTTTATAATACATCAATGGTTACAGTATGAAATGTAAATGCTACGAAATGCAGAGTAAACAGCTTGAGGTATGATATTCACTGCATTTCCATATTCACTTTGTGCATGTATGAATGTCTTATAGATAGCATTAAGATGTGTGTATTTATGACCATAGAAGCACAAGAAAAATATGAATGCATACATACTGTAAATGTTACAGTATGTAACGTTAGCCTATGCATTAATATTTTTCATAACTTATCCTAGGTTATGGGACAGTCCACAGAAAAACTGACTAATGCTGTCTCTCTGCCACTCCCCTGAAATGCTATTATATATATTGAATATAAAGTGTTGTCAACATATAACTGTAATGTGGGCTGATTAATACAATTATGCTTGAGTGTGTAACAACTGGTGATATGGCTAATGTAAAAGAATAGTCATCAGTAGAGATGGTAACGTTCGAAATTGCCGTCATCGCCTAGTGATATAAAGTAATATAATGTAAATATTAAAGTAGCAGACATGTAAATGATATAACGCAACAGTGATCAATGCACATTGTGTTAATAAGTATCAAAAATAGCTGTAACAGTAGTAGTTCTGTCCCACTGAAATCAAGTCAACAGCGCTGAGTGCAAAAACAAATTGGAACTAGTGGAGCTACGTGAACCACGTGATCGCCTGGCGGCGAGATCAAAGAGTGTCGCAACTCTGTATTCTATGACTCTGGTATTCTGTGTCCTCATTTATCAAAAATTCTTAGAAAGTGTTCTATTTTTATACGTAAGCACAGAATTTAGAATGTGTGCACGCACAAAAAAAACTGGATTTATCACATGTGCGTACACAGGTCCTACGCACACCTGTCTTGATAAATATCACTTTGATCCTACGTTGGAGCTCGTGCATGGTTTTAAGTATTTGCATACCAGAACCGCCCCGATTATCCATATATGGTCATGAAACACCCCCATGGGATGTGAAATAATGGTCTAACCCGAGCGAACTCTGAGAGACTTCACTGAGAGCGAGATTGATCACTGAGGTCCAACCAACAAATTGAACGTATAATAATAATATAACAGCATTTCCCGTTGTGAACAATCTTATTTGGAAACATGACACACAGAATAATAGTATTTAGCGTTTTATTTTAAACAATATTTAATCGTATGATTAGATATTTTTAGAGAATAAATAAATCCAATGAAGTTGCCAAGTTCACAGACAACTCCGCTGAGGAGGAGGGAGCGTGTAGACTATCTTCGGTGCGCCGGGAGCCAAGGATGTTGACTGACCCAGTCCTTTTATAGTACTTTATTATTATTATTATTATTATTATTATTATTATTATTATTATTATTATTATTATTATTATTATTATTATTATTATATTTTATAAAGCAGACCCCGGGGAGGGTCGCGCCCGTGAGGGAGTTAAGTCCAACTTTACCAGTGGAGGTTTCTCTATGACAACACGTGAAACACAAATTCACTCATAATTCATAATTATTATTAATTTACATATACCTATATATATATATATAATAATAATAATAAAATAAAATAAAACAATATATATATATATTTTTTTTTAATTATTATTATTATTATTTTTTTATTATAAATGTTTTCCTCTGTAAAAAAAATGCCAGTGAGTTTTTTTTTTTTTTTAATGGCCAAAATTGACAGCTCTGAGCAGGCCTGCACTGCAGTATTGCCTGCAGTAATTATTCGTGAAGAAAACTTCACAGGTGTGACCCATTGTTAAATAAATAATAAATAACAGCGAATCAAAATAGGCTATTAACTTCATCTAAGCACGGTCTGTGCAGTTAAACTCTTGCCATTGAATGGAGGGTTGATTGATTGACAGCCCTTGACATCCAATACACGGAGGTTGAATATGATTGGCAGCCTTGCAAATCCAATCAGAGATTGCTGCATTGCAAAGTCAAAACGGGGTCCAGCTGCATGTCCGGAGGATAGGTTTAGCTCGGGCCAATCTCAAGTTTCTCAAGTTTCTTTATTAGTTGTCATACAGAAGTACAGAATACTTTTATACAAAATGTAACATAAAGAAGCATTTTGTATAAAAGTATTCTGTACTTCTGTATGACAACTAATAAAGAAACTTGAGAAACTTGAGATTGGCCCGAGCTAAACCTATCCTCCGGACATGCAGCTGGGCCCGTTTTGACTATGTGAAAGTTGAGACTATGAGAAAGTTGTTGTTTAGTAGTTAGTAAGATGTACAGCTATAACAAGTCAAGTCAGGCTAAATTAAACTTTGCGCCAACATTAGGACCGAAGTATAAACCAGCAACTGAGCAACATGAAGAAGTGGACTTATGCATCTGGATCAGAAAAAACGTTGTGGATGAAAAAGTAAGTAGGCTACAGTGCTTGTATGCTAACAGTAGCTAGCCAGCTTAGCCTACATCACAATGATAATCACCAAGCTAACTTACTGTACACTCTGTAGGGCTGGGCAATTAATCGAAACAGAATCGCGATATCGATTCATAGACCTATGCAATCTCATTTCTAAGTTATGAGAGATAAGAGTTTCTTTTATTAATATATATATTTTTTTTTTACTTTTTAAATTATTTTATCTGGGTTGAACATGATTTGTGGAACTCCCTCTGGTGTTGTGGTCGTGGTATTCACTGACCTTTGGGAAGTATTTCGACATGCACAATGGTATCTTAGTGGTGTAGTGTATCTTGTAGACCAGGCCCATTGCAAGTTGCTGTACTCTGTCGTCTACTCTAAGCCATCCTAGGTTGTCAAAGTGGACAGGGGTGAGGTGGGTTTTAGGAGTAAGGTCAAGCAGTAGTCTGACCAGTTTGTTTTGTGATGTTTGTAATCTTGTTTTTAGTGCCTTTGAGGTGCTTTGGTACCATGAGGTGCAAGCATAGTCGTAGTACCCTTGAATGAGTGCTCCTGTTAGTCTTCAAGGTATTCTTGTTTACCAGAGAGGAGATCCGGTACAGGAATCTAGTTCGTTGGTTGACTTAGTTTTATTACATTGGATCCCATTTTGTCACAGGAAAGATTTGCCTCTATAGGATGGAACCCAGGTAGGTAATTTCATCTTTCCTTTTAAGATAAGATAAGATATTCCTTTATTGATCCCCTTGGGGAAATTCAGGCATCATAGCAGCATGGGGGAAGGGGGGGGGTACAGGTAGTGAAAACAACACAAGCAGTGTAAACAAATAGGTCAATATAATTTACTATCTAACTAACTGAAATATACATTATTCATTATTCACAGTATCCACATAAGGTGCAGTATGCATAAGGTAGTGTTATTGTTACTTGGGTTCCTATTAGTTCTAGGTCGATGTCTGGCAGCAGTCGCTGCCCACTGTTGTGGAGCCTGATGGCCACTGGTATGAAGGACTGTCCGAGACGGTTAGTTGAGTGTCGGGGGGGGTATGAGTCTGTGGCTTCCTTGTCACCTTCACCTAATATGTTTTGATCTGGTCAGGTGCGCTGTCACCTAAAATGTTTTGATCTGATCAGGTGCGCTGTCAACTAATATGTTTTGATCTGGTCAGGTGCGCTGTCACCTAATATGATTTCATCTGGTCAGGTGCGCTGTCACCTAATATGATTTCATCTGGTCAGGTGCGCTGTCACCTAATATGTTTTCATCTGGTCAGGTCCGCTGTCACCTAATGTTAATATGTTTTCATCTGTGTCCACTGACCACTGACACACAGTGGGGGATGTTTTAAAAATATTATTTAATATATAATATAATATAATAATTTGTGCTTCACCTAAAAATTTGGTCAGCAGCCTCCACTGAACTTTACATATTGTATTTTGTAATATCATTCTTGTATTGCGGTATATTTTAGGCCTGTTATATGTTAACTAATTGGAGGGTGGCGGGGGGAAGCAGATGAGGGAGGGGTAACTAGTACCAGTAGGTGGTCCCCTGTGTTCACGTTGGACCAGTGATGGTCGGTTGCTGGTTGATTGTGTGCATTGTTTGATGTGCAGTGCCTCTTGTAGAGGGTGTTAGCATGCTGTGGTTAGTGGTGTGCTCTAAAGCTAGGCTATCAGGCTTAGCCCGAGGTGTAGTGGTTTCCTTAACTTAATGGAAGCCTTACTGTGGCTGCTTGCCCCCCCTGTCTGTTAACCCTGTTCTCCCTGGTAGGAATATGAACTTTGGTCTCATTATTTATGCTAACCATCCAATAAAGATTGTTACCTTTTGTACCCCGGTTGTGCATTTGATTATTTAAGGGCTTTGACAAACAGCAGCTTCCCCTGCTAACTAGCAGTTTCTCCTGCTTGTGGTGTAACCCACTTTTTATTACAATATTATCCCTAATCAGCTTACTGTTTCCATTTGCTTCATTGATTATGCCAATAAAAACAGATGCCTTTGCCTGTCTCAGTTATTTGGTCACCTTATGTCTTAGGCTATGGTTAGACTAGTGTATTCCTGGCGTTTTTTTATACGTTTTTGACGACGTTTGATGTCCTATCTACACAGAAATGCGTTTTTTTGTGGATACGGCTGAAACGCAAAATTGTGTTTGCGTTTGGAGATACGCAAAAAAAACGAATCGACAACAGCGTGTAGTCAGCACGCTAGCCGTTGTTGCGAAAACGCCCATGCGCAGTAGATACCATCTGCGACGTGCCCTTCCGGTGACAACAGTGTGTGTGTGTGTGTGTTTGTGTTTGGGACATAGCTCCGTGTGCTTCAGCTACCATGTGTTGTCAAGTTATTGTTATAAGGACCCCAGTCCAAGCTACAACAGTCTGCATTCCCTTAACAATTGTTTGTATTGAGCCGTATTGTATTGTACCCATATGCAATATGTTAAATAAAGTTTACATCCATTCATTCTGCTAGCATTACCGATTGCATGAGCAGCTGGCTAACGTGAGCTATCAGGATTCAGACCCTGTTAGCTCAGACCTCCTCTTTCAACTTAACAAGCATTAAACAAAATGGCCCAGTCATCTATTCACCTTTGTTTAATACACACAGCGTTGTCTCTAATGTTATCTAACTACAGATAGCTCGCGATATCATCAGTTTCGTGCTGGCTAAGTAGCGTGAGCTAACATTAGCTTCTAGCCACAATGCTATATTGTTATAATGGCATACTCCATTGACGTTAGCATGCAGCTAACAATGCTACCGATCGTGTTTTAGACTAAACTATCCGCTCTTGGTGGTCACTTGTGTTGATGTTAGTTTTGTTTCATCAACAAATGACAGGCAGAACACACAGTGAATGTATCCGTTTTGTTTATTGCACTTTTATTAGGCTTTGCTGAAAAAGAATTGCTGCATTGAGTAAATAGGCAAGATGGTGGCGCGGCATAGGCGCCTGCCTTATTGACATTTTCTTTGCTGGAGCTTCCAGGAAGTGTATTGGCACATTCAGTTCTGATTGGTTGAAATTGCCTTCATGTTTGCCACCTACTGCCACCTACTGCTTTGGCAGTGTACTACATCAGTGTGCTCGGGTGACAAAACGAAAAAAAAACGAAAGTGTGACTCGAGGCGCACGACGTCGCGGCGATACGCATATGAAAACAATACGAAGATGATACGAAAGGTGTAACCGCAGCCTTAGAGTTGTAAACCTACGTTTGTCGTGTTCCATGTTGGACTTGAGGGCTATTTTTAGGGCATGATCTCTTTCTTTCATTGACTTTCTTATATTTTCGTTTATCCAAGGGAGGGTGCTCTTTTGGACACATTTGAATTTAATTTCTTTAAGAAAGCTGTCCATTGTAGATTTGATAGTGGAGAGGAACAGGTGACTGTCAGTTTCTACATCAGTCCCTGATCGTATATCACTCCAGTCAATTCCATGTGTTGCTGCTTCAAAGTGACCTTGGTCAGCCTTAGGGATTCTGAGGTAGGTCTGCTTTTTGGTGGTAGTCAGATTAAATCCATTCTTAGACAGTTTTCTACATACAAGCGTTAAGGTCAGAAAGGCCAGTGACTAAATGTAATGATTTAGTAATCCTCTCTGGCTTGTTAATAAACACTAGGTAAATTTGGGTCTTATCCTAGTTGGCCCTTTAATCATCTGAACGAAATATTATTTTGTTGTAAGTTGTTTGAGGGCTTTTCTACCACGTTAATCTTCGCAGTTTATGTTGAAATCTCCCATCAAAAGTACTTCTTTATCAACGTTGCACTCTCTAAGTATGGTGTTCAGCTGGTCAGAATATATAGCTCTGGAGTCTGGTGGTCGGTACAACCCTAGGAGGGTAAAGGACATTTGGGGAGACTCTCTAATTCCTTATCTGAAAAGTGGATCTGGGTACAGTGGATGTTATCTTTAACATGAAACATCACACCTCCCCATCTCCCTTCAGGTCGCTCTAAATATATTATAGCCAGGTACAGTCTGGCAGCAGCTGGGAAGTTATCATGAAGCCAGGTTTCAGAGAAAAATAAATAATCCATTCTAAGAGTAGTTGTTTAATCTGTTCACTTTTAGGGGTGTCCCTAAAACGTTTAGGTGTCCCCCTGGAAGGCCTTTAGGCTTGGCATGGGGGTCCCAGACCACTCTAGCATGATTAACAGACTGGATGAAACACCACTTTTTTTGTTTTTTAATTGCTTCCTCAGATTGACAAAACAATATAATAAAAACCAATCTGGACATCCTGCAAAACTTGGTCCCAGCTTTTATTTGTGAAAATGTCTCAGAAACCCCTCTTTATCATCAATGTACATAGATACACCATAAACTCTCTTAATGCCCCATATCTCTAGTTTCAGAGTAAAGGTTCATGAAGTCATTTTATAAATAATATCTACAGCTTATGTATCTCCATTACATGAAGGTGAAGGTAGATGTGACCTAAATAACTATGGATCAAACTGTCCTGTCTAGCAAGAATCCTGGAATCATTGGTAAATAATCAACCTAAAGCATTTATCTGCGGATGGCTGGGTTTATCTTTCTGTTTGTCTGTTATATTTTTTGTTTAATTGTTTTAACTGTTTGTTAACTTTATATATTTCCAATAAAATATCTTGACATTTCAGTTCTGAAAACATGCTGTAATCCACCGTTTAAATTTGTTTTCTAAACTGTGGCCGTTATTAAATGTTGATTCAATGTAATTTCTCACTCGAAGACGACGCTTGTGACCAGAATTCAAGGTTGAACCACTTTAACACCATTTCCTCAAATGTACCTGATTTTAGATTCTACTTTTGCTTCATGTATTTTTGGTCTTGACTTTTTACCTGGAGAAATCTTTTCAACTGAATGTACATGTTTGACCTTGTAAGGGCTGGTTTATAAAAAGGATAAAAAAAAAGTTATTAAGATGTATTTCTCAGTGAGACTCAACAGGATAAATAAACAATGACAATAGAGTTTTGAATTCTCACATTTTACAATTTAGTCATTTAGCTGAGGCTTTTATCCAAATGATTCTACTTTTGCTTCATGACTAAATTGTAAAATGTGAGAATTCAAAACTCCATTGTCATTGTTTATTTATCCTGTTGAGTGACTGAGAAATAAACAAATAACTTTTTTTCCTCCTTTTAATTTTTTTTATAAACAAGCCCTTACAAGGTCAAACATGTATTCAGTTGACATATTTCTCCAGGTAAAAAGTCAAGATCAAAAATGAATTTAGCGGAGGCTTTTATCCAAAGCAACTTAGATTGTGAGCAGCATGTCACCAGGAGGTACATCTGTGGCAGCTAAGGGTCCGTGGCGTTGTTCATCAAATAATATCAAGCTTGACTGTTACACTCTGAGTGCATAGTAGTATAGACACATTAGCAAGATGGGTAGTATATTAATAATAATGTTATTTCTTTATTATTTCAGATATTGTTTGAAGGTGTTTCTAGTCAACGGCAGAACATTTTCTAAAAATGATCATTGTTGCACTCAGAAGATGAAGCCTTTCATACAAAGTAGGTTAAAATGTAATATTTCATTTTCATACTTCTGAGTTAGTTACTTCTATAAGACATCAATTCACAGCTTCCCACTTATCTTTTTTTTTAACAAATGTTTTTTATTTTCCGGCACATTTTATCCGGTTGAATCCAGCGTGACGCTATCAACTTTTTGGCAGCCGTAAGACCGGCCAAAATTTGTCTCTTTACATGTACAGAGGTCGATAACTGAGAAACATCATTCAACAACAATACAGAAGGCAGTGTAGGTATGGTCAGAGATAAAAA
The DNA here is from genome assembly GCF_963971535.1 of Notolepis coatsorum. Classification (NCBI taxonomy): domain Eukaryota; kingdom Metazoa; phylum Chordata; class Actinopteri; order Aulopiformes; family Paralepididae; genus Notolepis; species Notolepis coatsorum. Next base: position 16,786,828 of record NC_140170.1, on the reverse strand, counting down.
TTCTGATAATTGAGTGGTTACTTTTTCCCAGAAAATCTTAACAGGAGGGCATTCCCAATACATATGCATATATGTACCAATAGCACCGTTTGAACACAAGGAGCATCAAGAGTCTTGTCTGAGACCCATTAGGTGCAAACGTTTGAGTCAGGTAAGTCCTATGAACAAAATTGAGATTAATCTGTTGGTGATCTGGGTTGCGTGATGATAGCCGAACGTTTGCCCAGACTACATCCCAATCAAAATCTACTTCCAAGTTTGGGATATCCTTCCTCCAAACCGAGTCTAGGGGAAGGACCTCATATGAGGACGTAAGTAAACTTCCCACTTATCTTGACGCTTACAATTCATCCATATTATTAGCATATCATACATTCTAATGAGAATGTTTCAAAGTTGGGATCAATTGACTTTTTAATTCAAGATGTAGATTTTATTTAAAATATTTTTAAGTTATGTCAAGAAAAGGTTTTACTATCCAACCTAATGACAATTACTGACAGTCCAAAACTGTTCATCGTGTACATTAACGATATATGTAAAGTATCCAATATATTTAAATGTATTTTATTTGCGGATGACACTAATCTTTTTTTTTCTGGTGAGAATATCCAGCAGCTTTTAGGTCATCACATCTGAAATGAAGAAATAAAAAAAATGGTTTGATAGAAACAAATTATCATTGAACTTGAGCGAAACTAAAATTATGTTATTTGGAAACTGTAGATTAAATACTCAAGTACAAGTTAAAATAAATGTGATTATTGAAAGAGTTTATGAAAATAAATTCCTAGGTGTAATAATAGACCATAAAATCAGTTGGAAACCTCACATAAAACATGTCCAATCTAAACTGTCAAGAAGCATTTCAGTCATGAGTAAAGTAAAGCACATTCTGGATAGAAAATCACTCTACATTCTCTACTGTTCACTAGTTTTACCATATTTAAATTACTGTGCTGAAGTCTGGGGAAACACTTATAATTCTACACTACAACCACTTTTTATACTCCAAAAAAGGGCCATAAGGATAGTTCACATTGCAGGTTATCGTGATCACACAAACATATTATTAAATGATCTTGTGGAATTTAAAACGGCACAATTATTGTATAAAGCAAAAGGTGATGTACTTCCAAGAAACATTCAAGAACTGTTCCTTGATAGGGAGGGGGGTTATAATCTGAGGGGAGAACTCAATTTAAAAGTTCTTAATGTACGCACTACCATGAGAAGACACTGCATCTCAATATGTGGAGTGAAACTGTGGAACAGTCTGAATGTGGTGCTAAAGCAATGTCCAAACATGAGACAATTCAAATTGATTTATAAGGAAATTATGTTCACGATGTACAGGGATGAGGAAGGGACTTGATATTCACGGGTGTTTACATTTTAATTTGATTTCTTTCATGTTTTACATGTTTTTTTGCATATATATATATATTTTTTTTTAAATGTTTTAAATTAGTACACTCATTTTAGTAGTGGAAAAGGGGTAGGATTAAATAAGTGTATACTTCTTCCTACTCCTTTTCAAACATGTAAATTGAGTTATGTTTTGCTTTTGTTTAGTTATTTATTTTGTTTGAGTTATGTTTTGATTTTGTTTAGTTATTTATTTTGTTTGTATTCATTTGCATGTTTGAAATAAAGATTTCAAACCAAGTAAATGTGAATGGATGTTCTATCATCAGAAACTATGTCGATTTTAATTGATTGAATTTAAAGTGAATCGATTCCAACCCTATAATGTTTTGATAGTTTCATCAATATTACAGCCATTACTCGGTAGAAAAATCATCTAGAAAAAAACAATACGTGGAACACTAAAATAAACACTACTAGGAATGTTGACAATATGTGTGACATTAGTTCAATACATCACTAGTGTCCACATACAAATATATAAGTCTATACCTATCTAATAATGATGTTAACTAGCTTGGCTTTTGGCTGGTCACCCCATAGTGAGGTGAGAAAGTTCCTATGATCCCAGTATGTAAAACACTAGAACAATGTGTGTTCACTCTTATACCAATGACATATTGTCCCAGGAACATCCACACCGTCTGTCTCACTCCTCAGAGCGACAGAAACACAACTGTTGTTGTCAATGAAAACTGTGTCTATGCTAGTACTGCTTCTCTCTCACAGAGGCTTCTGTGCAGGTCAAAAGCTCTTGGTAGTAGTTTTTCATTTAAAAAGAACAGTCAAATATTACTACCACTATTATTCTTATGATTGTTGATAGACTGATAGCTATAATGACGTACTGAAGCGTTAATGGGCCACACATTAATTATGAGTGGAACTCTTCTAACACTGGCTACAGCTGTATGGTTCATCTCCTCTAAGGTTTGACATTTCCATGAATCTTCACTCCCAAGTGAATTTTCTCATCTGGTGTATTTTCAGATCCTGCAGATGACTAAAGCTTTTTCCACACTGGTCACAGGAGTAGGGCTTCTCTCCTGTGTGAATTCTCTGGTGTGATTTCAGATTCTGCAGCTGACTAAAGCTCTTTCCACACTGGTCACAGGCGTAGAGCTTCTCTCTTGTGTGAATTCTCTGGTGTGATTTCAGATTCTGCAGATGACTAAAGCTCTTCTCACACTGGTCACAGAAGTAGGGCTTCTCTCCCGTGTGAATTATCTGGTGTCTTTGCAGATGAGCCAGTTGACTAAAGCTCTTCTCACACTGGTCACAAAAGTAGGGCTTCTCTCCTGTGTGAATTCTCTGGTGTATTTTCAGATTACCCAGTACGCTAAAGCTCTTCCCACACTGGTCACAGGAGTAGGGCTTCTCTCCTGTGTGAATTCTCTGGTGTGTTTTCAGATCTCGTCGCTGACTAAAGCTCTTCTCACACTGGTCACAGGAGTAGGGCTTCTCTCCTGTGTGAATTCTCTGGTGTGTTTTCAGAGCTCGTCGCTGACTAAAGCTCTTCTCACACTGGTCACAGGAGTAGGGCTTCTCTCCTGTGTGAATTCTCTGGTGTGTTTTCAGATCAGACAGTTGACTAAAGCTCTTCTCACACTGATCACAGGAGTAGGGTTTCTCTCCTGTGCGAATTGGCTGGTGGTGTTGGCTAGGACCTGCTATGTGGTCATCTTTCTTGTCTGCAGCCGGTGAAACAGCTCTGACATGTTTGTTGGGGCCGTCACTGAGGTCATTCTTTCCCTGGGACATCTTCACTGGACACAGCTCTGTAAAGTCCATACAGACAAAATCATAATTGAAAGCAGATGTAACATTTCAGTTAGGTTAGGCTGTATGGTATAGCAATAGCAATTGTACACTAGAAATGTAGTAATGTCATATCACTTTTGCAGTAATCTGTAAACAAAGTTTAAGGTTTCTCTGCTCCCAATTTGTCTCTTTCTCGTCTTTTCCACATGCTTGTTTTGATTCTGTAGGTGTGGGGGGGGGTATTTGTATGTATATTATTTGTATTAGGGATGCATGGGAAATTCTTGGCCGAAACCGAATACCGAAAATAGGAAACAGTTGGCCGAAAACTGAATGTGAAATGCAGAATATAATTTTTATATATATATAATGTATTTATTTTTTACCAATGTTGTTCAGCTACCAGATTATTGCAAAAGACATGATTATGGCTAAACTTAACTTAAATAATATTAATACTCACTATTATGGGTCCATAGAACATTTATTCAGCACTTTTGAATGGATACATTAATTCCAGACTGACTGCTGAAAGATTGTACAATTGAAACATTTTCTCTTTGCATAGAACAAAGTGCATTTTCTTTTCTCTGTAGGATAACTACAACAAAGTGCATTCAGAACAAAGTGCATTCAGAACAAAGCCAAGGTGCTTTAAAACTGCATAAAGATCTAGGCCAGTAGATAATATATAGAAAATAATATCTCTTTTCAAGTCTTACTGGACAGAATTAGGTTTGAGTTTTGAGCTTCCTAGTTGCCGTAGTTGATGATGTCACACTAGGATATCAACACACAGGTTTGGAAGCTGGAGGAGCTTGATCCATGAAGCAATATAAAGAAACGAATAGCCAATAAATGTGAAGTTATCTTTGAACCTCTGTCAAGCCTCGTCAATATAACCCCCCCCCCCCCAGCTTTCCTCACTAATGGAACTGGTGTTGTGGAGTCACTCCGCTGTCTAGGGCTAGGGGTGGGCGATATGACGATATTAAATAAATATCGGGTACAGTTCATAAACAATACACTTTTTAAACGTATCGCGGACATCGTGATGTTTCTCACAATCCCTCACATCAGTTTATAAGCGGTTGAGATGACTTACTTTGCAGGGCTCCAGAGTGCGACTGTTTTGGTGTGTGCTCCCAGCTCCCAGCAGGTCTGTCTGTCTGTGTGTGTGTGTGTGTGTTTAGCGTCTTTTTCCCTGTGGCCACGTGCATTCTAAAAAGAAAAAAATCTCTGCCTTTGATTGACTATAACACGTGCATTATGCAAAGACCAGCCCCAATCTGCCTCTGATTGGCTCTGATCATCACCCTGCCATTATTATTCGCTGAATGACGGGATAAACAAAAAAGCCATGTGAGCATCAAATTTCCGAATTGAAACGATAAAAAAGCACAGCGTCTCATACTGGTTTCATAATACATACGTTCCGAATGGACGTTTGGATTAAACAAAGTGTATGCAGTGATGCTTTTCCCAACGGAACACAAGCTGCTTAACGTTACACAGGTATGTTATACACCTTAATTAAGCTATGTAACGTTAGGGCGCAGCCCTTTAGCTTTAGCTAACGTTAAGATAGCAGGAACCGTCGGCCAAAAAAGCTGTTTCAACAAATGGATTCACAAAATGGATTATCATTCAAACGTTATATTATTTGTGACCAGTAAGTAGATACGTCTACTACTCAACCGCAGCAATGTGCCTAAACTTTGCTAGTCAAGACTCGACAGTACGCTGCAACCCAGGCGCGGACAGAAGTGGCCATTTTTCTAAATAAAATACCCGAAAGACTATTAGTATAGGGAGGTGTAGTGGTTACATGATTGCTGTTTCCGGCCGGTCCATCATCTTGAAAACACAATGTATTTGCCCATTGCACATTTCTAAATCGTCTTTTAAAACAAATAAAGCATCAACATTTGCATGGTGTACCTTTCTGTGCGTATTCAGTATTCATCCACAATCTATAGCTCAACATGAAAATATTCACAATTAATTGTAAAAAGTGACGTCAGACTACACCTCCCTATTTAGGAGCAAATTGTTTGCATGATTCAAAACGATGGTTTTTAAGGTGCAGTGGACATTTTTGGGTGCACCTACATTATGTGCTGGTGCACCTAAATTAAAAAGTTAGTCTGGAGCCCTGCTTTGGTGCAGCGCTTGCCTTTACTCTCTCCATCTCTCGTCTCTCCCTCTCAAAGAAAAGAAAATGCACACACTCGCCCCAACTTACACGCACATACACACACACACACACAGAGACGGCGCCACAGGTTTGTTTTGAGGAGACAGCCGGGGATACGAGAGTGTGAGAGGAGTGGAGAGAGCTTCGCGAGTTTAAACGTTAGCCCTACATGTTTTATTCAGAAACGTCGGAATATGGAGGCGCCGAGGTGGATGAACTGGTAGTAGCCTCGCGTTCTAACGGTTAGCATTGCAGCTAGCGTAATTGAGCTAATAAGGCACTGGATTCATACAGTAGCTTGATAGCTAGCGTCGCAATCCTCTGTGTGTCGCGTTGAAGATGACGTCACGGCGCCCCAGCTACACTGACGGGGGGGGGGTACCGTCTTTATATCTATAATCTATACACACAGACAGTGGAGCTGTTTGCAGATAGCAAGCATTTTGACTTGTTGCGTGGTGGCGATGTCTCGCAGATAATACAACTACAAGTATAATTATATAATATATATATTTTATAAAAATAAAAATAAATTTATATATTTACAATTTATTATTATAATTTTTTTAAACCAAAAACTATCGGTATCGGCAGTGTATCGGCCGATACGGCTCATAGACGATCGGTGATCGGTATCGGTGGCAAAAAAGGTGATCGGGGCATCCCTAATGATGATGATGCACAAACACCTTTACAGTGTCTTGTTTACCAGTAGGATGTTATAACATTTCTGATAATAAAAATCATAAGTCTAAGCTATCAAGTCTCCCGTGATTTTATAGTACTATATATTAAAAGTATAGGCGGACCATTCCTCGGTTACATGATTATTATTTTCTCCAGTTGTGTGTGTATTTTTTGCTAAAGTGGATAGAAAACAGTACTGTGCAAAAGTCTTAGGCACCCAAGAGTTTTTATATACATTTTTTTCTGTATTACTATGTCAGTATACTACTCCTTTAGAAACGTTTAATTAAATTATTTTTTAAAGCATCTTCATGGTTTAATGCAGACACATGTTGCAGGGACTATTTTAATCGTCATGTTGGCGTGACTGTATGCTTCAAAGGGTTAAATCAAGCATTTTTAAGGGCTTTAGAGGAAATGTCAAAATATCGTGATGTACATCGTGTATCGTAACATAGCCAAAAAATATTGTGATATCATTTAGAGGCCATATCGCCCAGCCATATGGCTAACCTTAGTTAGCCTAGCGGCGGTTAACATCAATTCAATTCAATTAAAAGTCCGAGCTGGTCTGTGTCTAATGAAATGTGTTTCGATTACGTCATCACAACAACACGTTAGGTTATGAACGTAACCCTGTTCTTTGACATTCGTGATATTTTTTCGGCTAAAACCCTTTCGGCTTTTTTAACCATTTTCGACCGATATGTTTCGGTGGCCGAATATTCGGTGCATCCCTAATTTGTAAGCTCCTCTCTTATACATCTTTGTAAACAAACTACTGCTTTCTAGCGCTGCCTCCTTAGAGCTGCTCGTCTGTCTGCATGTTTTGTTTTCAGTATTTTATTGACAAATAAGCATCTTCATCTTTGCTTTTCTGGCAGTGTATTTGTCTAATTTGATGTCATTTTAGTATCCTCCTGATCTAACGTGACCCTGAAGTGTAAACAGAGTCCGACAGTCAACGTCCGCTTTAGGCGTTAGCTTGCTGCTCCCCTGGCTACAAAAGCCATCCCCTAGCCATCTAATTTACCACTAATGTTAGCTAAATACCTAATTCTACCAAGCATTAGCCCAACGTGCGCTGCATTACACTGAAGGGTAGTGTAAGATGTCTGGTAGTGTAAGACAGTAGAGATAAATGTATTATTATTGTCATGTGGGTGCTGTGGTATGTAGATTGCTCCACTTCTACAAGGTCCATTTGCATGTTCTTGGTATCTAGGGACATCTATGGATCTCACGTAATGTATTCCCAGTGTCAGAAATATTGCGTCCGTTACTAGGCTGGAGTAAATTGTGATTAAACGAGAATATAAATTATGATTTTTCACAATAACACCATGCAAAAAATGACCAGACATGAAAGACCACTGAGCTCGTTCAGCACTTTCTTGAGATCACGTGACAAAAAATCTAAGCAAATGAATAAAGGGAAGATGATTAAACAGAAGGTTTTGTAGATACAGTACTGAATTCTGCCATCCGGACACATGCAATTTGAAAATTATTATTATAGAATCTAGAATATTTAGAATATCAGGCATATAAATTACCTTATTATAGCCATGTTGCACATCTATGGATCGGGCCCAGTCTTTCCAATGGCAGAGTTCAATCTGCCATTTTGAATCCGATTGCACTCGTCCTAACGAGGAGCGGAGGGATAAAACACAGACTATGCGAAAAAAGGGTGCAGTACCCAAAAAATGCATAAAGAGAGTAGACCAGAAAAAAACCAGCGTCTACCTCACCACGCATCCCGCCCGCTTCACAGAGGTCCGGGCCCAGGGACTCTCCACCCGTCACCAGCTTCGACTGAAAGGCAGAGAGCTCGGCGATGTTAGTGGGTGAAAGCGACGTAGGCCATGTCCGTCCAGACCGGCAGCTGTCGGGCCGACTTCCCCCTCAGCATCGGCTTTCGGTCCGGGTGCCACATCATGTCGGGGCAGAGGACCGCAGCCAGCCGTTTGTCGAGCCGTGGCACGCCAGTCCTCATGCCCCGAACCTGACCCTCCACCTGCGTGAACGGCAGGTGAGAGCGCATCAGGCCTTGGATGCGGGACACCACCTGTCCCTGGGCCACGTACAGAGCCATGGGGGGAAACCTCGGGCAGAGCATGTCCGGCTGGCACCGTGGTTTCTTCTGGAAAAAATGCCCAACCATGCCGTCGGGACAGGAATCGGCTCGGGCAACGGAACACCATTGGCCTTGGCCGCCATCAGCTTGGGGAAGAGAGAACGAAGCTCATTCTCCGGGGGTCGTGAGGCATCGGGGAAGGGGCACTCCGCTTCCTCCATGTCCTCTGCTGGAGGCCCCAGGAAGGCGAATGGGTAGAACACTATACTAAACTCTGTCTTAGATACTGCAGCGTGCCTATGAGCAGACACTCTCGAATGAAAGAACGAGGAAGGGTTGAGCACGGCCACGCGTCGCGGTTATATGCGTGACCAGGAGTAGGCGTGGCCGGGTAGATGTGAGGTGCATGGTAAATACTTTCAATGTATACAATAGGTATAACGAGTACTATCCAATAGAGCGAGCAAGACGCGTAGCCAGTATACCACCCCCCCCCCCCCTCAAAAAAATTTGTGGCTTTTATCAGCTATAATCCCCTGTAACCAAATACATTTCAGAACCATCTCGTTTCTACGCTTCAAAATTATATTTCTCAGTCTAAATGAGAAATAATTCATATTTTATTCATATTATATTCATATAATAATTTCATATTATGAAAGCCAAGGTGTTGTTTTATTGTGTTGCCGTTCTCTCCATTTGATTATCAACATTGGAGCCCTGTCATCCCCAAATGACGTCACCGCCATCGAAACTGCGGACAGAGACCAAAATAGCCACTCCCCCCGTCACTGTAGTCCTTTTACGTTGAGCGAGAAAATCCAGCTGGACTTAGTTAACAATAATTAACAAATGTACAAGTTGTATTACGTTTTGCAAATAAGGAAACAGATAGAGAACATTTCAAAGCACTCAAAAATGCAATATTTCTATTTTGACCTATTTCTGAAACGCGCAACATTTTCATGTTTTCTGAGGAATGTCCATTGCCGACACAATTCGACCTAGACCGTGGCGGCTCACATTTATTATGTATTATATTTTTTATGTTTAAATATCATATATCTGGCCATCCTCAGTAAATACTATCAAACTCCTCTGACCTCACCTACTTAAAATCATTGAACGTAGAGAGAGGGACAGAGAGAGGCTGAGGCTCCCCCCCCCCTCCCTTTCCTCACTAATGGAACTGTTTTCTCTGCCTCTGAGCCGGGTTAGCTTAGCTTATTTACCGTTAGCAGCTAATGTTAGTTTTGGCGAGGACGCAAAGCATGTTAGGTGCATTGGACGCGTTGCAGGGGGAAAAAGGCAGGGACTTATTTCCTGGTCGCAAAATGCGCACTCTGGAGCTATGCTGTAACATCTACACACGCTGTTGTTGTTGGGCTGCCGGAGCTGCGCTTGGGCGGAAATTAGACTTGCCATAGGATTTTCAAAATAAGAGTATCGATATGAATCGAACGTCTATCGCACAGGTGCTACTGGCTACTGCAGTAAATTCATTCATCACACAGACCGATTTTTCCGTACCACGTGGTAGGAGACTCCACTTACTACAGCTTGTATAAACCTGGTAGGAGACTCCACTTACTACAGCTTGTATAAACCTGGTAGGAGACTCCACTTACTACAGCTTGTATAAACCTGGTAGGAGACTCCACTTACTACAGCTTGTATAAACCTGGTAGGAGACTCCACTTACTACAGCTTGTATAAACCTGGTAGGAGACTCTACTTACTACAGCTTGTATAAACCTGGTAGGAGACTCCACTTACTACAGCTTGTATAAACCTGGTAGGAGACTCTACTTACTACAGCTTGTATAAACCTGGTAGGAGACTCCACTTACTACAGCTTGTATAAACCTGGTAGGAGACTCCACTTACTACAGCTTGTATAAACCTGGTAGGAGACTCTACTTACTACAGCTTGTATAAACCTGGTAGGAGACTCCACTTACTACAGCTTGTATAAACCTGGTAGGGGACTACACTTACTACAGCTTGTATAAACCTGGTAGGAGACTCCACTTACTACAGCTTGTATAAACCTGGTAGGAGACTCCACTTACTACAGCTTGTATAAACCTGGTAGGGGACTCCACTTACTACAGCTTGTATAAACCTGGTAGGGGACTCCACTTACTACAGCTTGTATAAACCTGGTAGGAGACTCCACTTACTACAGCTTGTATAAACCTGGTAGGAGACTCCACTTACTACAGCTTGTATAAACCTGGTAGGAGACTCCACTTACTACAGCTTGTATAAACCTGGTAGGGGACTCCACTTACTACAGCTTGTATAAACCTGGTAGGGGACTCCACTTACTACAGCTTGTATAAACCTGGTAGGAGACTCCACTTACTACAGCTTGTATAAACCTGGTAGGAGACTCCACTTACTACAGCTTGTATAAACCTGGTAGGAGACTCCACTTACTACAGCTTGTATAAACCTGGTAGGAGACTCCACTTACTACAGCTTGTATAAACCTGGTAGGAGACTCCACTTACTACAGCTTGTGTAAACCTGGTAGGAGACTCCACTTACTACAGCTTGTATAAACCTGGTAGGAGACTCCACTTACTACAGCTTGTATAAACCTGGTAGGAGACTCCACTTACTACAGCTTGTATAAACCTGGTAGGAGACTCCACTTACTACAGCTTGTATAAAACTGGTAGGAGACTCCACTTACTACAGCTTGTATAAACCTGGTAGGAGACTCCACTTACTACAGCTTGTATAAACCTGGTAGGAGACTCCACTTACTACAGCTTGTATAAAACTGGTAGGAGACTCCACTTACTACAGCTTGTATAAACCTGGTAGGAGACTCCACTTACTACAGCTTGTATAAACCTGGTAGGAGACTCCACTTACTACAGCTTGTATAAACCTGGTAGGAGACTCCACTTACTACAGCTTGTATAAACCTGGTAGGAGACTCCACTTACTACAGCTTGTATAAACCTGGTAGGAGACTCCACTTACTACAGCTTGTATAAACCTGGTAGGAGACTCCACTTACTACAGCTTGCCCTCCCTTTCCTTGGCTGAACATACCTTTAAAAAGGAACAGACCAACATTATGTGAAATTAGTTTATCGTCTTCTCCAGAGAGAGACAAGTACTGCTAGTAGCTCTTCCTGCGAAACATTAATTCCCTCTTTGTCATCTACTGAAGCCTCTCTCCACTGCTTTCTTATCCGTCTCCTCTTTCTCATCTACTGAAGCCTCTCTCCACTGCTTTCTTATCCGTCTCCTCTTTCTCATCTACTGAAGCCGCTCTCCACTGCTTTCTTATCCGTCTCCTCTTTCTCATCTACTGAAGCCTCTCTCCACTGCTTTCTTATCCGTCTCCTCTTTCTCATCTACTGAAGCCTCTCTCCACTGCTTTCTTAGCTGTCTCCTCTTTCTCATCTACTGAAGCCTCTCTCCACTGCTTTCTTAGCCGTCTCCTCTCCTTCACCAATTTCGCCATTTCTTTCTGCCGTCTGGACCTAAGTGACTGCCATCTCTCCACCCTCTTTCTCTCAATGATTTTTTTTACTAGACTTCACTCAGGTGTATTATTGATACTCTCATTGATACTATGTTTGTTTCTGACTCGGAGTGAGAGTGAGCGAGAGAGCGCGGGGGGGTGAGAGATGAGGAAGGGGCAAGAGAGAAAGAGAGCTGGGAGAGTGTCTGTGTGTGAGAGGGAGAGAGGGGGGGGGTGTGAGTCCTCAGCCCTTGTGTGGGTGAATGTAACAAGTTCCTAACGTTTTCTTCCCCCTATTATTTCATGCACACTTTATTATTGTTTTAAATTATTATTTTCTTTTAAGTTAGTTTGTGCATCACTCGGTTTTGAATTTGATGCAAATTTGCAATGCATGAGGGTCATCCTTTTGTGTTAAATGGCTGCATAAAGCAAGCATTTGTTGACACATGTTGATTTTTTTTAAATTATACATTTATTATTTGAACGGCTTAAGGCTATATCTGTACTTGATGTTTGTTTGTTGTGTTGCATATTTGAAATAAACTTCAATCAAATCAAACCCACCCTCTTAAAAACAAAAACCTGTGTTTAACCTAGCCATCTATAAAACATCATGCTAAAACTGTGAAACAAATGTCCTACTCCCCTAAAGAAAGAAATACATAGCAAACATGATTCAGTTATGCAATAGTGCTGCTGCTTTTTATTTGGTTAAAATCTTTTAGTTAATAAGACTAAAAGACTACAATATGACTACAACGATTTCATGACGGCTTCCTGTCCTTGCAATACACAGAGCATTAACGTAACATTTTCAAGAACAGATTGCTGCTAATTAAACACTTCATGGAAACGGAGTAATGTTAACGTTATGTCGAGTTCAAATAAAGAAATAAAGAAATACGTGTAGTGTAGTATGAACTCGACATAACGTTAACGTTACTCCGTTTCCATGAAGTGTTTAATTAAGTCCGTCGTAGATGGATGGTACACTGGTAGCTAGCTAACTTTAGCCACAGCTGCTAAATCGAATTTCAATGATGTTATGAGCTATCAGTAGCTAGCCAGCTAGATGACGTTAGACAACGGCTCGTGTATTAAACTAAAGTGAATAGTTTACTGGGCCATTGTTTAATGCTTCAGTGATGTTAAAAGGGGAGCTGCACGCTTGCCATCTTCGGTGCAAATGAGACGGGTCTGTGACAAGACGGGTCTGTGAGGGGGAGGGGCAACGAGGGCAATGCGTGCAGCGTGTGCGTGCGTCAACAAGAGGAGGGAGGGGGGGGGGGGTCGCACCAGAACAATTATTTGTGTTCGCACGAATGCTCCCAATTATATTTTGAGGTTGCACAGATACAATTTCGGTCGCATATGCGACCAATTCGGTTGCAATTTCGAGCCCTGCTATGATGCTACAGTAGGCATCCATGGCACGTGACAACGCTTCTGATTTTCAAAATATACTGCAAGTGCTTTGGACTGATATTTTGAAGAGCAGGAGTAATATCAAAATAATCAACATACCTGTGGTGTATAGACAAGGACCCTACAGTAGAGGTCTGCAAGCCAGAAGGGGCCCGACACCATGGACAGATTAGGAACGGGCTGGGGCCGATTTATTTATGCATAGATGGGGTTTGGGTAGGGCTCGGGCTCCTTTTATTTGTCTCGCTTCATTTTACACACACAAGTCGTGCGCGCACACACAATCGCGCCGTCACATAGTGTTTCCATCAAAGCAACAAGCTAGACCGCTGAGAGTGTGCGTGTCGGAGAAGCTGCCTTTGCTAGCTAGACTTGCGTGCTATGTGTTGAGTATACCTGCAAGCAGCAGCTCGAGCGAGCGATATTTCAGCACTGCAGGGAGAACGCTGGAGGAGAGGAGAACAGCGCTGAAGCCATTAAAGGTGGATGCCATTCTTTTCCTTCAGAGGGCCCACGAATGTACAGCAGAGTGGAATAAACTGTAAAAGGTTTTGCACGATTGTTCTTGGATTTAGCCGGTTGGTGAAGATTTGTGAGTAGGGCTGGGCGATAAAACGATAACGATAATCATCGCGATAAATTATTTCCTCGAAATAAACATGAAACGTGGTCGCAAAGTTTAGATATATCGATTTCCCAAGCTTGGACCAAACAGTGTTCCATTCTATGCATATGATCCAGTGGCGGTAGGTTGCCCCCTGGTGGAATATAATAATCTATGCACTGGGCCGTGTGTGTACTGCGTAGAAGGTGGTGCGCGGACTGATGACCGTGATGATGACATCAACTCGAGACAAGACATTCAGTTTTGGTGTTTTGAAATCACGCGGCATAATCACAAGAGAAAACATTCATTCAGACTGTGTTGGAACAGTTGTATATAACAAAATGGATTTATATGGATTATGGACTTGGACACATTCATGGAGAATTCAAGCCGGGACCACGACGCTTCTCAAAGGGTTGGCTCGACACGCGAGTCGCAACGGCTCTCCAACTCGTCTCGTAGTGACCGGCGCAGCAAACAAAGTGAGTCTATTAATAGCCCGTCCGTCGGCGCGGGGCATAAGAAGTTAATTACTGACAGAAATGTATATCGACGATAATTATCGATATCGAGTTATATGAAAATAATTTTATAATTTTATCGCGATAACGTTTTTGGCCATATCGCCCAGCCCTATTTGTGAGTTTTGTTAAAGTTATTCAATGCAAGACGTTTTTGTTGCAGGGCGGCTGGGTGGCGCAGCGGAGATTGCGCTCGTCACCAATGCAAGAGACTCCGGTCTCGAATCCGGGTGTCGGCATTGCCTCTGGCTTGGGCCGGCCGTCACACCAACTCATTGGTAGAGTTAGCGGGTGGAAGTCAATGAGTGGTAATCTGGACGTTGTGGACAGCGACTCCTACAGGTCGGTTGGGGGACGCCTGCACAGCAGAGACAGGAAATCAAGTTACACGTTACACCTCGCCAATGAGAGTCCGCACTGGCAGGTGAAAAGATGCGACAGGCTGCCTCCTCGTGTACCGGAGGGCCGACCAGTGGGAGGCATATGCGAGCAACGTTCAAGACAGGGGAGGGGAGAATTGGAAACATGAAATTGGGATGGGAAAAAAAGTTTTTGTTGCCGACGTTCATCTAACAGTGAAGTGTTGAGACCATCCTGATTTACTCAAATTAATTGGCTGCTGGTTAGAGTGTTTTCGGTATGCTTTAGTGTCATGACATTAATGTTTTAGTCTGTAGGCATGTTAATTGTTGCTGTTGTTAGCCGCAGAGCTATGTCGTTATTGCATTGTGCATTTTTTGTCGTAATGTAGCATTTGTGTGTGTAACGTAGGTAACGTGTGTGTGTGTGATGTCTGTCATCACATCGTAATATTGGCCTCAGGCTTAAGTCGGACTAGGGCAGAATAATTGCTTAACTTTTCGGGCTAGGGTAGGGCCGGGCCTGAATGCTACAGGCTTGGGCCGGGCTGGGGCAGACATGGCAGGCCCCTGCAGACGTCTACCCTACAGCCTTAATCAATAGGTGACAGAAGAGAAATTATCATATTCATTTTTAAGAATTCACATTCTTAAGCTCACATCTAGAGACTTAAAAAGATGTCTAAGAAAAAGAAAGAAAGATGACAATAAAAAGAAAAGTAACATACTGGTCTCCTGGTGGTCTGTGGGCACCTCCTTCAGCCCAGTGGACATATCCGTGGGTGGTTCCAGCGTGTCCTGAACCTCCTCTATTTTAATCATCACTAGGTCACTGGGTGGATCTGGAACAGAGGGAGACAGAAACTAAGTATTTACAGTGGCATAAAAAAGTATTTGTCCACTTTCTGATTTCTTCTGTAATTACTAGTGGTGGGACTCGATTAAATTTTTTTATCAAATTAATTCGAGACTTTATAGTTAATTAATCTAAATTAATCACATTTTAATCGCATATCAATATTTGATGCAAAAAGCTAAATGTTTCCATTCAAATGAATTTCGGTATACGAGTGATCCTGTATTAGCTACTACACAGACCAACAGATCAATGCCATTTTTAACAAAGTGCATCAATTTTAGGAATATTATATATATAGCGCAAAGGACCTTTTGTAAACTCAAGCACTTTCAAGGTAAAAGTAAAACAGTACTTTCAAGTACATTCCAGAACAGTTGACCATTAAAAAAAAACTCTTGATTGATCTCAATTTCTCTCTTCTTTTTTTTTAACACATTGAGTGCCACGCCCCTTCCGGGAAGTGACCCCTTACTTGCCGTCCATTAACCCCAAGTAAACATAGTTGTAGTTTGTAGAGCTAAACCTATATTTTATAGTATAGCTATGGGTCTAATAACGCTGTCAAGTCTCATTGAGTTGCTTCTGGTCAACGTGCAAAAAACAGATTCTTTTTTCATCCGTACATTTCCGTTTTATACCGTTTTAAATATGAATATAGTTTGGTTGCTTCTGAGTCATTCCAGAGAAAAGACGCGAAAACTGCATTTTTGTGTAATTCAATAAACACGTTGTCATTTTTCGCCTGATTATCGGATCTTCCTGAAATCAACGTTAGATCATAATTATTATCGTTCCTCGTGCAAGCATGCAATGTGATTTAGACCGGCGCGCTGCGCCCCCCTCCTGCAATCCAACGGCAAACAGCCATACACATAAAACACAGATAGCTTCAATCAC
Organism: Notolepis coatsorum; assembly: GCF_963971535.1. Lineage (NCBI taxonomy): Eukaryota > Metazoa > Chordata > Actinopteri > Aulopiformes > Paralepididae > Notolepis > Notolepis coatsorum. Next base: position 16,770,517 of record NC_140170.1, on the reverse strand, counting down.
CGTAGAAATAAATATCAGATCAACGCAAGCTTTCATATATAGTTTCCTTACCTGGTCTCTGATGTAATGCAAAAAAAAGATTCCAAATATCTGATCGCCATTCCAGTTATCCACAGCGATCCTGTCTCCGACGTTGTTGGGCATTGCACTTCAACGGGCGGGCGGGGTCAGTAGTCCAAACCATCCCTACAAGCGTGTGTTTTGCCGGAGTATTTAGGACCTGCCCCCACGCCGCAGCTCGGTAGAGAAAAGAAACGAACCCGCTTCTAACGGGGTGCAATAATGGCCGAATGTGTTAGAGGGCGGTATAAGACAGTCTGCCAGCTCAGACACATTCAGTACAGATTGCACAAGGTGCCCCGCTGAATTATAAATGGCAATAGCGAATAAAAGAAATACCGTGAGAAAAACATTGATCTACGTTTCCGGCACTCAATGATCGGGCGACAGAAACGTAGTTTCTGCAACCAAATAGTTATGAACAAACCAGACTAAGAAAAAAAGTTATTTGCTATTTATTATACTTTATACTTATAGCACATGCATGAGTTTGGTCTCCTTTGAAAGGTAACATTCTTACACAATAAAGAAAAATAATCATGCGATTAAATGCATCCATTTATTTTTTTACTTTTAATTGTTTCTGTAGTTAATTAATTGAAATGAATGCAATAAAGTCCCAGCCCTAGTCATTACAGATCTTTTTTTAATAATCAGTAGGTCTCTTCAATCTCTGGACCTAAAGATTTCCCTATGGATTTATTCCGAACTGTATTTGACCAGGGACCAGCCATATACAGCTAGTGCAAGACAGTCATATAGAGAGTAATGAAACACATGGCCATTTAGTTTACTTTCCATCCATCAGACTCTTCAACAATGTATGTGAAAATACCACACTTTGTTATGGTAAAACAAATAGATTGAGGCTTCATGGAAAGAAAGAGGAGCAAAAGCTGTGGACACAGAGACATACAACTATGCTGCAACAGAGGATGGACAACAAGAGAAAAGACAAGAAAAAGAAAAGTAACATACTGGTCTCCTGGTGGTCTGTGGGCTCCTCCCTCAGCCCAGTGGACATATCCATGGGTGGGTCCAGCGTGTCCTGAACCTCCTCTATTTTAATCATCACTAGGTCACTGGGTGGATCTGGAACAGAGGGAGACAGACAAAGTATTTAAAGTGGCATGAAAAAGTATTTGCCCACTTTCTGATTTCTTCTGTAATTACAGATTTGTCACACTATGTTTGTTTTTTTAATCTTTAAACAAAAATCTAATACAGGATGTAATTGAGTCCTGAGCCTCTTCTTTCATGATTGATAGGAAATTGGAGGTAGATTTGGGGCAGAGGGCGACAATAACTAAGGAAACTCCAGTATTTACAGTATTATTTGACAAATTATTATATTTATATACTGAACTGTGTTTAAAATCAAACCTACTTCCTTTTCCTCCATTACATTTATTTAAGTTAAACAAGACCACGGACTCATTTAGCTAAGGCTTAATACATCACAGTTGGGATCCCTTCTATCAGCTTAGTACTCCTGGTTGCTATTCAATAATCCAGCAGGGGAACCAGGACAAAGGTGTTCCATTTATAAAAGATACCAGAATAAAGTGCTCTAACGAGTTAGGCTGAATGTGAACAAGAGTTTGATCAAATTAAAGAATGAGAGGAGAGAAAGCAATGGTGACAAAGACAGAGACATACAAACATGCTGGAGCAGAGGAAGGAGAAGACTAAATCAAGATAAGAGAAAGAAACAACATACTGATCTCCTGGTGGTCTGTGGGCTCCTCCTTCATCTCAAAGGAAGTCTCCTTGGGTGGCTCTAGCGTGACCTGGTCTTCTTTAATAATCAGTAGGTCTCTGGGTGGATCTGGGACAGAGGGAAACACAACTCAACATACTAGTCTTTGTTTACTTCTGGGTCTGGAGAGTAAGGAGGTAGGAGGTCTTGTTCTGACTTACAGAGGTCCTGCTGGTCTGATTCCTCCTCCATTCTAGCAGGTGTGATCTTGGACGTCTTCTACTGGAACTGGAGTTTTGCTACAAGGATAAATGCAGATGGTCACAGAGAGCTCATACTGTAGATCAGTCGTGCCCAACCAGTCGCGACCGGTAGATCGCGCGCTGGTTTCAAGTAGACCGCGAGATTATTATATTGAATGGGTATATAATATATACCCATTCAATATGCACATGACAGAAAATATTATATGCCATATAATATTTTCTGTCATGTGCATATTGAATGAGTAATACTATTACTACTAATACTAGCCTTATGCACCTTATGACACTGTGAATATATTTTTCAGTTAGTTAGATAGTCAATTATATTGACCTATTTGTTTACACTGCTTGTGTTGTTTTTACTACCTGTACCCCCTTCCCCCATGCTGCTATTATGCCTGAATTTCCCCAAGGGGATCAATAAAGGAATATCTTATCTTATCTTAGCCGAGAGTAGGACAAATTTGGGCTGGTAGCTCTCGGCTAGGTGGCAAATTAAAAAGTAGATCTTGGTTCAAAAAAGGTTGGGCACCCCTGCTGTAGATCCAAGTCTGGAACTGACTGGTCAGCCAGGACATATATAGAGACTTCTCTCCACCAATCACATCACAGTATGGAGGGGGAAATAATGAGAACTGTAGGCCAATTAGTCGACAAGCTTTTATTCAAAGCTGATTACATAAATGCAGGACTTAATTTGTGCCAGGACCAGATTGGGACCGGCACCTATTTGATCGGATCCGGCACCTCCTCTGTCATAATCTTCTGTCAATACATTTAGTGGGGGGCGTGGGCAGGCAGCATATGGTTTTGAACTTTTGATTGAATTGATGGATTGAAAACTTTATTAACAGATTGCAGAATGGGTACACTACAGTATGGCTCAATACACACAATAGACCTATCGCTAAGCCACGCCCCCTTTGAAAACTCGGACAAACAAAGTCGACCGCAAATGACTGTTGACGATGGCCGCAGGTAGCCCCTTTCCTCACTGTGATGCAAGCCTTGCTTCACAGTCACGAAAGGGGCTAGGCCGCGGGGGAGTTCAAGTTCAATTGTCAGATTTACCACAGCAGGTAATAGACCTGTTTTTTAAAGATAACACAAATATTTCATCTATAGAAGCAGACAGAGAGGGTTACAATATGCAGTGGAAAAGTACGTTCATGAGATACACATTTACCTTAGACCTCCATGGTGATGCAAGCATTAGCTATATATAACGTTAGCGAGCTAGCTACTCTCAATCATTACTTACAGTTGACTTGATTGAAGATTACAAGAACTATGACGATAATCCATGATTACTACTATTGCTGATACATTTTAGTTTAGGCTAGTGATCCAACGCAGTATACGAGCTCTCTCTCACCCGGTATACTGAGTGGGTGGGGCAGGGCTAAAGTCAGGCAGACATTGGATTTGCATATGTCAAAGTCACTGTGTAGGCCAGTAGCTAGACCCGACAGCTGTGTCATTTATGTAACTCTAGTGACAGGCAGGCTACTACATCTATTCAATGAGTAGCATTGGTGGCAAAAGCCAAACTGAACCGCAAACGGAGACCAGTGATCCCCACCTACACTCCTAACAGGTCGTTTCAAAGCACAATAAAAACACAGATACATTTGGTAATAAAGGCAAAATGGTGCTCATTCACAGTTTATTGAAAAATAATGTTTGCACCGTCATGCAGTTTGATGTGAAAGAATAATAGCCTAGGCACAACATTTCTACAGTGAATAGTTAATACTATGCATAACAGTTAACCATAACATGTATCTTTCTGCCTTTAGGAAAGAGTCGGGAATCAGTGAGGAAATATATAAGACACTGAGAGGAATGAGAGGCACACCTATAAGCTACATCGTTAACCAGACCACTATACAGGTAGCAGTAGGTGGAAAGGACTACCCCATTGGTTGTGGCTTGGGCTATCAGTTATGGTATTCTTGGCTGGAAGTTAGACAGCATGCTCACAACATACCAGATCTGGTTGATGTTTGTCAACCTTATGTTAGGGATCCTCTCTGACACAATTTTAAATGTATTTATCTTTGATATAGCACGTTCAACATGTATCCTGTGTGCAGCCACTTTTTTTTTGTCAGGCAGACATCTGTAGAGGGAATCTGCCTTTTTCCTCTGACAAAGGGTGGAATGTTTATTTCAAGTCCAATTTCTTGTAGGTTATTTTCAATAAAAAAATCCTTTATCTACCATAAGCTCATCCCCTTCCTGCAGATAGCCATGTTTAAGCAGATTTTTCATTAGCTTAATAAAGTTGCTCTGCCTAACTATTTCTTTGTCAGACATAGATCCAGTGAAAAGAGTTGAACAAAATATTACAGAACCTCGTGGATCACATGCTATGAGGGATTTCAATGTGTTTGCAGACTTGTAGGTTGAGTAGCTTTGGAAGTTGGGGTTTGAATTTTTAACTTGTACAGTCTAATATTGCCATCGTTGTAGGAAATTCCTCTCTGTACTTTCCTGGCATTTGTGCCATTATTATGTCTCTATGAGGCCATGCGGGTAGTTCCCCTAGAACTGTGAACATGTAGTCCACCCATGCATTGAACAAAGTACCAACACTTCGTTCATCAATCATAAATGCCAAATCTTTTAAATCATGATTTTGTCTCAGTTTCATAAGAACAAGCAAGAGCTGCACACGCAGGGGCATTGTGTTAATTTGCCAATCACTTCTGCTATATGTCAATGGGACTGAAGTTTGCTGTGCTGTTTCACTGCTAGGTATACTAAACACAGTACATAGATTATTGAATTGATCATAAGTGAATCCAGTGACATATTTGAAATAGGCTGGTACACGGCTGTTCTGCAAGACCTCTGGTGTTAATCTATTTGGTACTTGATTATGTCTCAGAACAGTATTTATACTCGTCAGTGATTCGATTTGTGCTTGTTGATTTCTCAATCGTTCATCTCGCTCCTCTTGTCCACCTTCTTCCATTTGGGGGAGGCTGCTCCACAGGCCGGCAGAAGTGCTTTGAGGGAAAAAGACAGTTAGCAAACGTTAAGTTAGCTAAAAACACATGCTAACTAGCGAGGAAGAAAAGTCAGACAGCAAATTACTGACAGCAAAGTTGATGTTGATAACACTGTAGCTAGCTAGCTAGGATAATACCAGCTAGCTAGCTAGCTTGCAGCTAACGTTAGCTAACGAATAGTTTGGTCTACATTTCTAATACATGCCGTCAAATATTATGTCTTTATGAATTGACCTTACCTTTGAGCAAACATAAGTGTCCTTGGAAATGGTCTTCACATTCAGTTGTGTATGTGGTCGATGTGGGCTTCGGAAAAGGTACAAAATATACTCCTCCATCCAGTCTTTCAGGGTACCTGGTGTCCGAATTACAGGTACCCCACGCACAGCGTTTCACCATCAGATATTAGCTAGATAATAAACATAGAAACTGAACTCTTCACAGTGGTTTCGATCACAGACGTTTGGTTTGATGCGCCCTACAAATGGCTTTTTTTTGCACTGAGGAGCTGAGACAGACTATTAAAGGAGCTCCCGTCTTATACGGAGCTACTGAGAAATCTTGATCCCCAGTTAGACTGGCTGACGCGCCGTTATATTCCTGGTCTCATACCAAACAGTCCTTGTCCCAATGACACAATGCAGGCAGCTTTCTTGGAAAATGATATTTATTTGCTTCACCGTGCAAACAGAATATCCTTGTTTTTTGTTCCTTAAACTGATTAAATGATAATGAATATGATACCTAATTGGATACAAACATTTCGACCTGAGACCTGCGTCGTACGTGCGGTCAAAAACCATTGCCTTTTCCGGGTCAAAACTCCTCCTCCTACAGGTGTACCTGACGCTTATATAAAAGAAGCGCCACCCCCTGGTCACATAAATCCATTGCACATTAAGTCCATTTTGGCCGTTACACACCGGCCCCTAATTGTTAAGGCAGGCAGACATAACAATTCAAAAAATAAACAAAACAAATAAGAGCCAAAACATGTCATGGATTAAGTGCATGGATCCACATTTTCATGAACCAAACACAGTTGTCACTGGCCTTACAATGGTGCTACGTGTTCGTCTGGAAAGACCTCCAGAACCCTGCCAAGTGGCCAGGACCCACGAAGAGCTGAAGAGTCCATGACGACTACAATATCTCCAGCTGCCAAACTAATTCTACTCATGTCCCAGAGAAAGCACAGAAAATCACTGCCTTCCTCAGCGACCTTCACTTGGCGGAACATGGCTTGAATGTCACCCATGAATGCCACCGGTTCCTCTCTGAAGCGAGTTAGCACTCCTGGCTCCTCCTCCTTTCCTGGTTCTTCGACTTCCTGTTCCTCCTTTTTTCCTGTTTCCTCTTCCTTTATCCACCCCTGTGTTGGTAAAAGGTGGTAGGTCAGGAAGGATTCTGTCTGCTGGAAGATCCGCCATCTTTTGCTCCACTGCACTGTCACTGTAGTGTTTGCAAAAGCTGCATTCAGCGATGATCTTCTCAGCTGCATGGGCGTTGGTGAACCAACATTTCTTCCTCACTTTAGACATTGTGTGAGTCCTTCCACCATGTCTCCGATTCTGGTGTACATGCTTGAGAATGAGCATTGAAACATGCTGGTCCTTGGAGAAAATGAGTGGAGGTTTAGCTTCCTCTGGTGTTGATCCTCTGCTCAATGTTCCTACAACTCTCAAGAGTCCATCCTCAAACGCTGTATCCAGCCTAGTCACTCCCACATTGTTGGGCAGACAGACCTCCTTGTTAAAAGGTAATTTCAAGCAGTACCTCTCCTGCTGAAGCACAGCTGAACTTTCAAATTTTTCCAGATGGCTTAGGTCTTCTCTGGACACTTCCTTCTCCTTCACAGCTACTTCTTTGAAGTTGTGTTTGTCCTGATCGGCCAGCATTTCTTCCCGTCTGCACACAGAGATCCTGTTCACTGTAGCAGAGGGAAACTCTGACTCCACAACACCACTGTTTCCATTCAGTGGACCATTAACGACCCATCCCAGCACTGTCCTTATAGCATACGGGCCATTCCTGTGACTGTTGATGACCTCCCAAGGTTCCAATATCTTGGGAGTGTTGGTTCCAATCAACAGGTCGACATTTGCTTTTAGGCGTGGGATGTGTACGTTGGACAAATATGACAATTTAGACAGTTCTTCAGGTGTCACCATGTTCTCAGCCGTGACTGGCATTTTCTTCTGTGTGAGAACTTCCGGAAGAACATAAAAGTCATCGCTGTCCAAACCAGCTACCTCCAACCCAGTCAAGGAGTAAGCTGGAACACCCGTCTCTTGCCCCATGGTGCTCAGTAGGAAGGTGGTTCCTCTGCCTGTGATATTCAGCCTCTGCATTAGGCGTTCAGAGCAGAATGTGGCTGAGCTACCAGGGTCTAAGAAGGCGTATGTTTGTACTATGTTTCCGTTTGCTGCTTTCACATTCACAGGGAGAATGGCTAATACACACCGGTCCTTACCGGCCCCTGTATGTCCACATGTTTGCAGTGAAGTTGGTTGCTGTAACTGTTCTGGAGAAAATGGTTGCCTTTTGATGTGAAGCAGGGTGGGGTGAGTTTGACCACAGACTTTGCATACCAAGCGCCTTTCGCAGTCTCTGCTCATGTGACCAACACATAAGCATGCAAAGCAAACTCCCTTTTCCCTCAGAAAGTACATTTTCTCCTTGTGCCTCTTCTCCTGCAGTTGTTTGCACTCCTCCAACGAGTGACTGCGAGCACAGCAAAGGCATCCAGCTCTCCTAGCATTCACTGTACCTGGTGTTGGTGATGTCAGCTCCTTGGCTCTCTCAGATATTACTGTGGTGGCGACAATGTTTCTTTTCACTCTGTTGGGATATGATTCAAACCTGGTGAGAGATGTTGTGCCAACCACACCAGAATTTGGATCCTGTATCTCACCAAACAGAGGGTCAGAAAGAATACTGACGCGTCGCTCCACAAACCTGATCATATCACCGAAGTGAGCTCTTTCCTGTGTATTTTCCATTATGCCATGAGCCGTACTCCTCCATTGCTCCCTCATCTTGAATGGCAATTTTGATATAATGGCCCTCATGTTGACAGGCATGTCCAACTCCTGCATGTACTGAAGCTCCTCCATTGCATTGCAGCAGCCACGCAAGAATAAGGAGTAGGCTTGAAGTGCCTTGACATCCTCAGATTTTATTGTTTGCCATGCCAAGGCCTTTTGCATGTAGGCACTTCCTATTTTGTACTGGTTTCCAAAGTGTTCTTTAAGAAGACCCTTTGCCACTGCGTAACCACGCTCAGGAGCCATATGCTGGCAGCTACGCACCAATTCCTGTGGCTGTCCTCTTGTGAACTGCTCCAGATAATACAAAGCATCAGCGTCTGTTGCCTTTTCCTCCACTCCTTGTTCAAATGCTTTGATGAATGTTCTGTATTGGAGAGGGTCACCTTCAAATGTTGGGATATTTCGTGGTGGCAGAGACCTGGAATGCTGTTGCTGCACCAGAGCAGCAGTTATCTCATTTTGCCTCTCCATGATGGTAAGCATGTTTGCAGGTTGGTTTGAATTGATTTGAACATTGTCAGTTGTTCCCATTCTGCTTTCCTGTTCCTTGTGGTTGTGATTATATTGGCGGTTAGCAGCAGTGCTATGCCAGTGACCACGTTCCTTTGGTCTCACATCCACAGGCTTGTTTGGTGGTATTGACAATTGTGTCAATTTACTTCGTTGTGTTAATGTCCCAGGTTGGTATTCCCTTGCAACAGGATTTAGCTTGTGTTCCCTTTCAAAATAGGAATTCATTGCATTTGAAGGTGCACGAGATGAACGCTTACTTTCAGAGGAGTGCAACACGGCCAACCTTGCAGTGCTTGCAGCCAATTCAGTGTCCACCTCTAGTTGTTCCTTTTTTCTTTTCAACTTTAGTTCCTGCTCCTTCAACTGATGCTCCTGCTCCTTCAACTGATGCTCCTGCTCCTCCAAATCATGTTTTTCTTTTAGAGAATCAGCACGAGCGAGAAGTGCAGCTCTATCGGCTTCAGCTAAGATCCTGGCAGATGACCTGCTACTTGTTTTTGAATATTTGCTCACAATGTTTGACACACTGTCATTTGGAGCAATACCATCATCCATTAAATGCAAATCACCTTCAGTTGTTTTACCATCATATACATTCGTTATACCTTCAATATTTGAAACCCACAGTTTTGCATTTGAAATACACTCATTGATTGACAACATTTTTGCTTTAAACCAGGTGTCTTGTTCTTCTTTTTCATCATGTAACGTATAACCCAACAGAAGATTGTCATGTATGCATTTCGCCTCATAACACACCTGATTCAAATCTGTAAGAGCATTCTCTACTTTTTCCTTCTCATTATTTAACATGAAACCAAGAATTGAATCTTTTATCTTGGCTGCCATGTTAAATTTACGTTTTCTGCTGGCATCCAATTTGCCACAATGTTCTGCAACAGCCTTGGCAGTCATTTTAACGACACGTTTCCCAGTGACGTCACCGCTAACAGCGGAGCGCGCTGTGGTCTCCATGGAAACGTTTGATGCCGTTTTGCGCGTCGCCATGTTATTAGATTGTCTGAATTAAAACGAGACGGCTGGTGACGAGTCGCGCAACATAGTCACTACAAAAAAGGTCCGCGTAGTCAAGTGTTATTCCTCTTCAGCAACCATGGATTTACGCTCAACCCCAAGTTATGTGTGCACACAATTTTACATGGCCATGTATTTATATAGCGCTATTCACATACCTCCTTGCGTTGGGTACCATGATGTCGCCTCACGGATCAGTACTCGCGGTCCAGTACTGATCCTCAGCCACTTCGGGTCAGCACCGGTGTCTTCCTCCTCCACGAACGGCTGCAGGCGCATCCGCGATGCAGCAGCAACAGTAGAATCCTCTTCCTCCACACAACAACAGCAGCAGCTCCTCGCCTTCCTCCGGTTGAGATTCTCCGACGTCCCCTAACGCATCGAATCTTCCCCAGTCTCCAAGCAAGAGTCCAACTGGTGCGCGGTTTTTGACTAATATTAAAGGAGCTCCCGTCTTATACGGAGCTACTGAGAAATCTTGATCCCCAGTTAGACTGGCTGACGCGCCGTTATATTCCTGGTCTCATACCAAACAGTCCTTGTCCCAATGACACAATGCAGGCAGCTTTCTTGGAAAATGATATTTATTTGCTTCACCGTGCAAACAGAATATCCTTGTTTTTTGTTCCTTAAACTGATTAAATTATAATGAATATGATACCTAATTGGATACAAACATTTCGACCTGAGACCTGCGTCGTACGTGCGGTCAAAAACCATTGCCTTTTCCGGGTCAAAACTCCTCCTCCTACAGGTGTACCTGACGCTTATATAAAAGAAGCGCCACCCCCTGGTCACATAAATCCATTGCACATTAAGTCCATTTTGGCCGTTACACAGACTACTTGTGAACTAGCTGTGTAAAAAGAAGTGAGTAGCATTCTGTGTATCAATTTGGTTGCTGTTAGTCTCTGAACCAATCAACTGAATTCACCCCTGTCATAAGTGGGTGTGAATCTAGCATCTGGCTTTTCTCCTGCTAATTAGTCCAAACAATTGTCAGAGGCCAGCCTCCTACAGGTGTGGGACAATATTCATTAGGAATTTAAGTGTAGTTTAACCAAGCGCCAGCGAAGCGCAGGCGACTGACTAAGACAGACAAAGACTTGGAGTTTTCCTGCTGGAGTTCTCCGAGGAGGCAACCGAGTGCATTTGAGTATCTACTGCCTGTTACTTGCCCTCCTCCAGCAGGCCACTCTTTTGTATCTGCATTTTCTGGTCTTGCCTTGTTAGCTTGTCAACTATACTATCCTAGTCCGCTAGCTTCCAGGCTTACTAGCTCGACCTACTGGTTTTAGCTCTTTAGCTAAACCTTCAATTGGCTTCATACACATAGCCTTTAGCAGTTGATCCATAGCACTTTTTATTTTTTCCTGGTCTACAACCGCCACCTGGTGTAAGCGTGGCTCTGTGTTCTGTCTGCCCCTCTCTCCTAGAAAGGTTAACTCAGTTAGAGAGTCGTGTCCTTGAACTTGAGTCAGGAAAACAGTCAGCTTTAGACGTCTCGGACACTTCAGGCTTTTCTAAGGAGCCTCAAGCGAGGTCTTCTAGTCTGGAGAATCCCAGACATAGTGCTCAGGACGTGGTCTTTGCGCCCAATACGGAGTGGCAGTGTAACCGCCCGGTCTCGGCCTCAACACTTGCTCCGCAACATGATCTTACACGTGTTGCGGGTTCCGGTCCCAGTACGCAGCGGCCTCCACTGAAACCCTGTCTTCCTGTCCTTGTGATTGGCGACTCCATCACCCGGCATATTAAGCTAGACAAGCCAGCCGAGATCAAATGTTTTGGGGGAGCCAGAGCTACCGACATTGAAGCCAACCTGAGATTTCTTTCTGGCGAATAGCATAGTCAAGGGAAAAGTTAACCCACATCTCACACCCACTGAAGATAAATTTGAGCATATTGTTATACACGTCGGAAATAATGACTGTAGGATGAAAGTCTCTGAGGTCACAAAGATCAACATAGTTAGGCTTTCTGACCTCGCCAGAAAGATGAGTCGGCATCGAGTAATCTTCTCTGGCCCCCTGCCTGTAAACCGGCATGATGATGAGTTCATGGGTAGGACAGCTTCTCTACACAGATGGCTGGGAAAAAAACTGTAAAGAACAGGGCTTAGGGTTCGTGGATAACTGGTCCTCTTTCTGGGGGCGCCCTGGCTTGCTGAGAAAGGACGGCGTGCAAGCAATTTGGTCGCACTGTAGAGCCCTGCCTCTACAGCAGCGGTTCTCAACAGGGGTGCCGCGGCACCCTAGGGTGCCTCAGAGAGCTGCCAGGGGTGCCTTGAGATTACGGAAAATTATCACTAAAGTGCTATCTGTTGCAGCTGCACTGTTTTCCATGAAAATACCATATTTGGATAAGTTTGACCATTTCTCAAAATCTGAAAATCATTATTTAATAAAACAGAAAAGGATCACAGAGTTACTCTGGATAAAAAAAAACTTTACAGACAACATTGAGACAAAGCTTCCTGACACATCTCCATCCAAACTCTTGGAAGAACTCACTGAAATCTCATCTGATACCACCTGGAGAGCTCGTTTCAGAGTGTGGTGCTGAGTACCAAGTATCTCATGATGCAGCAGTTAAGGTGTTGATACCATTCAGCCCCACATATCTGTGTGAAGCTGGCTTTTCATCCATGACAGCTCTGAAAACAAAATATAGGGCCAAGTTGAGCCTTGAGGATGACATGCGTGTTGCCTTGTCAAAGATCTCCCCACGTATTGACCGTATTATTAGCCAGCAGCAGCAGACCTCGCATTGAGCTAGAAATGTCCACTGAGTGAACAAGTGCTTATTTCTGTATTTATTTATATTTTTTGAGAAATGGTAACTTGGTGATCCTTTTCTGTGAAATGGTCACACTTATCCAAATATGCTATTTTTATGGAAAAGAGTGCAGCTGCAACAGATAGCACTTTGGTGATCATTTTCTGTAATTTTATTTAAAGGGGAACTATTTTACTATTTCTTTCACTATTTGGGCACTTTTACACAATTCCTGTGAGTTTATGGAACACCTCTGTAATTTTTAATTTTTTTTAATTCATTGTTTTGTATTTCTAATCAAGTCCTCAAAAACAGCATTTTCTACCTCAAGATCCTAAGCTGTTTTGAGCCTGGGCTCCAGCCACAATGGTAAGTTACTGCGCCGCCTGAACATCATCATGCAGCGGTGTCTCTGACATCACAAATCAGCACATTTTCAGATGACTCAGTTCAGTGAGGGTGAATATTGTGAGAGGAGAATTGGAAGAATGCGCCAATATGAGAATTAGAGACATAGAACATATTAATATAAGTCCACATAGCTAGGAAACAATGCTAAACACTGAAAAAGGCCATTATAAGATAGTTCCCCTTTAAAGAAATATGCTATTTGATTTACTACTACAAGCAGTGTAATGTCAACAGTACTAAGCCATTTAGACCTGAAACACCTGTTAATAATGCATTATATAGTGTGTTTCCTGGTTTCTTAAATAAACATTATTTTGAAAGCAAGCACTTTTGTCATCATTGTAGCAAAAAAGACAGGACCGGAAAAGTCTTTATCGTATGTAGGGGTGCCCTGGAATATTTTATTGAACACAGGGGTGCCTTGGAAGCAGAAAGGTTGAGAACCACTGCTCTACAGGAAGGCACAGGGCCGGTTGTTTTTTCTGAGAAGGCTCAGGTCGTTTGATGTGTGCAGTGACATGCTGTACATCAGGGGTGGCCAACCTTTTTTGAACCAAGATCTACTTTTTTATTTACCACCTAGCCCGAGAGCTACCAGCCAAAATTGTATATTGTAAGCCGTCATTTGAGGCTTTATAAAAGCAGCATAATGAACACAAATCTGTCAGTGCCGAGTCCGACCTCATCTTAAATAACAAACAGCATTGCTTGTTGTAGTTAACAAGGAGAGGAAGAGTTGATTTAGCAAAAAAAAAAAAAAAAAAAAAAAATTTATAATCAAATTTTATTAATCAAGATCTACTTGAAATCAGCCCGCGATCTACCTGTCGATCGCGATCGACTGGTTGGGCACCACTGCTGTACATGTTCTACCAGTCAGTGGTGGCAAGCATTGTTTTCTATGCTGCAGTCTGCTGGGGAGGCAACATGTCAGCCAAGAACACCGGGCGGCTGGACAGGCTGGTTCAGTCCTTGGGCATGAGTGTGGACCCACTGGGGGTTGTGGTGGAGACTGGAGAGGCGGCGGCGCACACAGAGTAAGCTGCAGGCCATCATGAGCAATGACAGCCACCCTCTCCACCACACGCTGACAGGACAGAGGAGCAGTCGCAGTGGACGGCTCATATCGCTGCGATCGCGGACTGAGCGGTTCAGGCTGTCCGTTGTCCCCACAGCCATCAGACTGTTCAACACCATATGACCCCCCCCCCCCCGCCCCCCCCCCCCCCCAGGGGAGGAAATTAGGCCATTTGACTCGCCAAATGCGAGTATTTTCTATGTTTGGCGAGTGATTCATGAAGACCACTCGCCACACTGGCGAGTAGTAAACAAAACAAAAAAGGATCGGTTCATATTGCGATACTCTTATTTTGAAAATCCGGGCCGTCGTATCCGCCCAGTATGAAACGCTGTGTAGCTTAGTCTGTACAGCAGAGCAGCGCTACAGAGCCAGTAGTCTGAAACTCCATGTAGACATTACAGCAGAACAGCACTACAGAGCGTCTATTTTGCGACCCGATATAAGTCCGTGCAGTTTTTTCCCACAACGGGTCAAATGCATCTAACATGCATCGTCGCCATTCCTTTATGCCCACGTCGCATTAAATGCCTAAATTAATGTTACGTTGGCTGCTTAAGCTAACTAAGCTAAGCAGCTAACCCTGAGAGAGAACAGGAGACAGAGGGGGAGGGGGGGGCAGTCTACCTTTCTGTGTGGGGACTGGGGGAGGGGCATTCTGTGTGTGTGTGTGTGTGTTTGAAAATACCAGATGAAGTCAGGAGTATTATATTGATAGTATTTACTGAGGATGCACAGATAATGTTGATATTTAAACATAAAAAATACAATACATAATAAATGTATTCATGATCATCATGCAACATAAAACAATTGTAGGAACAGTTTGGGAGAGGAAGGGGGAAAATGAACACTCACCATGCCCCGCTCAATCCAATATTTAGTCCAGTCCATTCCAGCATCTCTTGTCCAGCCCAACCCAGTCCAGTGCAACCCAGCACAGCCCAACCCAGTCCAGCCCAGCAGCTTTCACTGCCCAACCCAGTCCAGTGCAACCCAGCACAGCCCAGCCCAACATCTTTCACTGCCCAACCCAGTCCAGTGCAACCCAGCACAGCCCAACACAGCCTAACCCAGTCCAGCCCAGCATATTTCACTGCCCAGTTCAGCCCAACCCAGTCCAGAATAGTTCCCTCTTTCATGTTAATATGTTTTATGCTAATATTGTGAAGAGTAGAGACACTGTTATCAATGTTTTATGCTAATAAATATTTTAAAGAGTAGAGACACGGTGTGATTATTACTATGATTGAATTGAATTCAATCCCCCCCCCCCCCCCATTGGGACAATGTGCAATTCATTTGATTATTATATTATTAGTTATTTAATTCATTGTAACTTTGTACCTCAGCGCTGACCTTCATTGTTTGTTTGTTTGTTATCCTTTTTTATCACTCTCTATTGTCTGTTAACTGCCTGAGCTGTTACCTGAATTTCCCCAAGGGGATTAATAAAGTATCTATCCATCTATCCATCTGTTACGTATTACTTTCACATGGTGGAGGGATACTTACTGTCTGTGGTGCATATTCACATTGTGGTTGTAGTGTGCTGTCACTAATTGGTGGTTTAATTGACACTTGACAATTCTTTCGGTTATTTTCCATGTAATTAAAATGGCTGTTCTTCTAATTGACACAGGTGTGGTGATGAGGCACCACGCCCTACAAAGCAGAGCAGGCTGCAGGCTGCAGTGTCTCCCACTTCACAGGAGATGTCAGCTCACCAGAGTCTCACCTGCTCTCACTGCTTACCTGTCTATTTTTGCTGCTTGTTCTTTTGGCCTTTGTGCATTCGTTTTGTTATTGAACTTTGGAGTCTGGAACACCCAGCTCCCACTCTTTTTTGTCCATTTAAATAGCTGTTCAAATAAATCCTTATTTTTGATAAACTCTTGTCCAGTGTCCCGTGTCCACCACTTTACATTCAAGGCCTACACGAGCCATATTTTAGGCTTGAATGTAACACCATCTATCCATCTATCCTATCCATCTATCTATAGGCAGACTATTCCTCGGTTACAGTAGTTACCTTTGTGCCCATAGATGTGAAATAAGATGTGAACTAACTAAGTTCTTTACATCTATTATGCGTATGTTGATCTGATAAACACATTACAAACGAATTGACAATGAGTGTCTTTACAGCTACACAGATATCAGAGTATCGGGAGAAATGTAATATTACTGTGAAGAGAATCACGTCGCTGCAGATGCTCGCAGTTAGTTGACCATGGAGATGGTAAAGTACTGCGGATGTAAAACATTTGGATTTTTTTTACAATTAGGCTGTGATTGTACAACTTCAAGGCTCCTTTCGATCGCCGTGCTGCTGGGAAGGAGCAATAAGAGGAGAACAATGTCAACATAATTGTACTTACAGATGTTGTGATGTCCACAGTCTGATCTGTTTCCACAAGAAGAAGGTTTTGATCCAGATGTGAAGTCTTGGTCCGGTACAGTTCTGCCACAGAGACGTTAGAAGGTTTTGATCCAGATGTGTTTAACTTGTCCTTTGATAACGGGTTTGTAGCAGAGAAGCGAGTTAAAAGCTCCTCATTGTAAACAGCCTGGCTGTAGAAACGTTTGCTGCTAACAGTGATGCACAGCCATCTTGGATGACGTCACGCCCCTGGTAACTCGCTCCGGTCGCCCCGTAGACTCCTCCCCTTGGTTGAATTACGACATCTGTGTCGCAAAACAGAGAGGCAATGGAAATCTTCCAACCTCCAAGCACACCTTCTCTATCTCAAAGAGTTGATATCTGAATTTAACAATCTAATTAAGAGTACCAGGGCTACTTCGTTCTCTAACCTTATTTCTGAATTAATAATAGTTATGATTACAGTGTAGGCTAGTTGTAGAAAGCAGTAGATATTCCCTTTAATTATATTTAAAATTTGTCTAGTTTGCCCTCAATTCTTCTCTCTCCTCTATGGACAATAATCATGGTGTTTGCCCCTTAAATACAGTGTCTGTGTTGTGTTGCCCCAACGCCACAGTAGATATATATATGTACATATCCCTTACTGATTAGCACTATTACCAGTAGTTTCAACTTCAAGTTTCAAGTTTGCTTTTATTTGTCACGTATAAAGTACATATGTACATTAAAGTGAAATGCTTGGTTCTGTATGAGCCCCAGATAATTGAGTTGAGTTTATTTTATCTCGAACAATCAACCATATAAAACACAATAAAAACAAAATAATTCCATTCTTCATTACATGATAAACAAATGAGTTCAAGAAGGAGCAGACGGAAGCAATTACTTATCTAGTCCTGCCCCTTCCTCACAATATCATAAATAAAACAAACTGTGGTATAGTGGTTAACTCAGAGCTAGAAGGTTGTGGGTTCGAATCCCGCTTGGGGACCAGGTTGCCAGTTACCCAGGTGGGGTATCTCCCGGGCCTTTCTGTGTGGAGTTTACATGTTCTCCCCATGCTAGCAAGGCTTACCCAATAAGATAAATCCAATGGAAAAACATGCACAACAGATCGCTAACGCTGTCGTGTCCCTGACGAAGACGGACAGGAGCACTTGGATTGGTCCCCGGGCGCGGCACTCGCTGCAGCCCTTGTCTGCTCCCGGCTGCCCTTGGGGGGGAAGGACGACAGGATGGGAGGTGCAGAGAACATTTCATCAGCGACTCAGTGCATGTGTGTTCCTGTGGGTCGCCCATCGCATGTGTGTGTTTGTGTTCATCTGATGACAAATAAAGACTTATACTTATTTTATTTGGTAAGAGATATTTAAAGTATATAATTAGCCTATTATTATATAACTATTATTTGCATTTAAGACTGAGATTATATGAGTTGTATCCATTAATTGATCAATATTTCTGTCTGTTTCAGCACACACATACACACATTTCCCCCACCATTTCCGTGATGAATAAAACCCACTGAGAGTTTAAAGTGGAACTCTCTCCTGTCTTCAAACCTGACCAGTCATCTGACCGTGACTCTTCTCTGCTCACCCTCACTTTCATTCACCATGTGGGCCTGTGCCAACACGTCCCTAGAGCAGCTACTATTACAATAGTGTCTTTATACCTGTATCACGGTAAGGAGTGACGTTCAGGTGATACATGGGGACATTCTGCCCTCTAGTGGTAAATGTGCAGAACACATCTGGAGGGCGATTGATTGATTGATTGAAAACTTTATTAACAGATTGCATAATGGGTACAATACAGTACAGTTCAATACACACAATTGTTAAGGGGATGCAGACCAGAGAAAGACTTTCGTCTTGTTTACATCAGGGTCCCCCATTTTCAATTCATCAGGACATATATGACATACATGACATACAGATAGTCAGTACTGCTACATCTATACATTTATGACATACCAGATTTGCAAATACAGTACTGTTTGTGATACAGAAGGAGTCAGGAAAAGGGAGTATATACATTTGACGTAGAAACTGTACATTGGAGGAGGTTGGGTGGGGGGGGGGTTGGGCACACTGGGATATTGACAACCATACTGGGTAATCTACATTGGAGGTGGTTGGGGGGGGGGGGGGGCACACTGTATAAACAAGCAAAACTGTACATTGAGGGGGGGGGTGGAGACACTGTACAAACAAACAAAATTGTACATTGGACTATTGACAAAACCATACTAGGTAAATGACTGTACATTGGCAAAACTGTACATTGAGGGGGGGGGGAGACACTGTACAAACAAACAAAATTGTACATTGGACTATTGACAACCATACTAGGTAAATGACTGTACATTGGAGGGGGTTGGGTTAGGATATTTACAGGGGCCAGTGTTGAATTGCAGTCTCCCGTAGATGTCCCTTGAGAGAGGTTTTGAAAGTGGGTAGTGATCCACATTCCTTTACAGCTTTGGGTAGGGCGTTCCACATTGATGTGGCATAATTGCGAAACGTGTTTAGTCCCTTATTTGAGCCGAATCTGGGTTTAACATGATTTGTGGAGCTCCCTCTGGTGTTGTGATCGTGGTATTCACTAACCTTTGGGAAGTATTTTGACATGTACATGGGTACCTTGGTTGTGTAGTGTATATCAGTGAATATCAGGAAGGCAGCAGGTCCGGACGGCATCCCCGGCCGCGTCCTAAAAGTCTGTGCCGACCAACTGGCCCCAGTATTCACTGACATATTTAACCTGTCCTTAGAACAGGCTGTCATCCCCACCTGCCTGAAGAAGTCCACTATTATCCCTGTACCCAAAAAATCCAAGCCTGCTTGCCTCAACGACTACCGCCCTGTAGCTCTCACCGCCATAGCCATGAAGTGCTTTGAGAAGCTAGTAAAGGGCTACATCTGCTCCTCCCTCCCCATCAACATGGACCCCCTGCAATTTGCATACCGCCCCAACAGGTCCACGGAGGACGCCATAGCCCATGTGCTGCACACAGCAGCATCACACCTGGACAAGAGGCAGGGGAACTATGTGAGAATGCTATTCATCGACTACAGCTCGGCATTCAATACCATAGTCCCCTCCATACTCATAGCCAAGCTCAGGGACCTGGGCTTGAACTATGACCTCTGCCAGTGGGTCTTGGACTTCCTGACTGGCAGACCCCAGGTGGTGAGAGCAGGCAACTGCACCTCCTCATCCATCACCCTCAACATAGGGGCCCCCCAGGGCTGTGTTCTGAGTCCCCTCCTCTACTCCCTGTACACACACGACTGTGTGGCTCAGCGGAGTAGCAATACAATCATCAAATTTGCTGACGACACAGTGGTGGTGGGCCTGATCTCTGCCAACGACGAGAGGGCCTACCTGGAAGAGGTCAAGGTCCTGGCGGGATGGTGCCTAGGGATGGGACCTAATTGGCCGATGCCTGGAATCGTGTGGCTCCTGTGACTTTCGATTCCCTTATCGCTGCCAGGTTTTTCCTACAGTTGAGCGCGTTAGCATGTAGCCATGGCAGACTCTTGATTCCTTAAGGGCTCGAAATTGCCTGGCTTTTGGTCATATGCTCCCGAAATGCTCCCGCTGTTTGGCTACTTCTATGTGCAGTGAAAACTACTTGAATGCTTTAGAACATGGTCATTGATTTAGTTTAGGGTGAGCTAAAATTAGCCGCGGAGCTATCGCTAGCTAACGTGAGCTAACGCTATTTAATCAAGCTCACAAAGAGAGATAAACAGCTGACAGCGGATAGTACAGGTACAAATACAATAAAACAGCGGGTGGGGACTGTTGTGTAAACATTGTACTCTTTAGTTCACATATAATAAGAGCCGGATTGTTTATTTACTAAGTCTCTACTCTGAGTCCGTCAGACAGGAAGTACCATGGTGCAACATACAAATGTGTCCGTGTAGCAACACAAGCCAATACCTACAGGACAGGGGCCCGGGGAGGGAGCTCTGTGTGTCTGTGTGTGTGTGTGTGAGACAGAAGTCAAGAGGAATAACGACTGTTATTCAATAGATTAAATTAGTTTAAGAATAAAAAAATAAATACATTTTAAGAGAATCTCAAATACATTATTTTATTTAAGTGTAGGCTATAGTTAATGTTTTATTTTTTGTATTTTTCTGACATGGTAAATGGCTGCTTTTTTATATAGCGCTTTTATCCAAAGCGCTTTACAATTTGTTCCTTACATTTTACCCAATCACTCACACATTCACACAACGACGGCGCAGGCAACCATGCAAGGTGCCAACCTGCTCATCGGGAGCAGTTAGGGGTTAAGTGTCTTGCTCAAGGACACATCGACACGCTGCCCGGGAGGAGCGGGAATCGAACCGGGAACCTCCGGATTGCCAGACGACTGCTCTACCTCCCGAGCCACTGTCGCCCCTGACATGGGGGCTCAACAATAAATGACAATCAGAAATGTCAAGTTGCATGTTGTTATTCTAACCAGCTTAGTTCTGTTGCATTTCCAATTTATTTATTTAAATTATAAATTGATCAGGTAGCGATAAGAGAATCGATAAAGAATCGAATCGATAAGCAGAATCGATAATGGAATCGTATCGATAAAATCCTATCAATTCCCATCCCTAATGGTGCCAGGAAAACAGCCTCTCCCTGAACGTCAGCAAAACAAAGGAGATGATTGTGGACTTCAGGAGGTCGGGGGTCAAGGACTACAGCCCCCTCAGCATCGACGGGGCACCGGTTGAGAGAGTCAACAGCTTTAAGTACCTCGGAGCCTACATATCCGAGGACTTGACATGGACCACACACATTGACAGTGTTGTGAAGAAGGCACGACAACGCCTCTACTTCCTCAGGCGCCTAAGGAAGTTCCAAGTCAGTCAGAAGATCCTTAAGAACTTCTACTCATGTACAATAGAGAGCATCTTGACCGGCAACATCACCTCCTGGTTTGGGAATAGCACTGCACAAGACCGAAGCAGACTACAAAGAGTGACACGTTCAGCCGAACGCACAATTGGAGGGGGGCTCCCCACCCTCCAGAACATTTACAACAAGCGTTGCAAGGGCAAGGCTAAGAGAATCATTAAAGACTCCAGTCACCCGAACAACTGCCTCTTTGAACTGCTGCGGTCAGGCAAGCGATACCGGAGTCTCAAGGCGAGCACAGAAAGACTCAGAAGAAGCTTCTATCCCCAGGCCATCAGGCTGCTAAACGAACAATGAACACTACACAACAACAACCACCAAACGCACATAGCACACACATCCACACGCACACACTCACTTTAAACAAACACACTGTAGCACCCACTCCACACACTTTATAGCACACACCCACTTTAAACAAACACACTGTAGCACCCACTCCCCACACTTTATATTTATTGATGAAGGATTGCACTACAACCCGTACACCTTACTGTAAATTGTACCTAAATTGTACCTCATCCCATTTCTGCTTTGCACTATATAGTACTGTACATTAGTACACTGCATAGTATTGTATATTATATGGTAACTCAGAACATTGTACATATGTCTATACCGAACACTGTGACCTCATTTTCTTCTTCTAAATTACATGCTATACTATGTTATTTGATACTATCTTGTCTAGCACAGTCTCTGGAGCGTAACAGTAAGAAGCATTTTGTATGAAAGTATTCTGTACTTCTGTATGACAACTATTAAAGAAACTTGAAACTTGAAACTTGTATCTTGTAGACCAGGCCCATTGCATGATTAAATGGCTCAGTGACTATTGTAAGGGCAACCTAACAAGAAATGTTGCCAGTGAGGGAATACTGGGTGAAGCTCTTTCCTACGCGTGATGCTTGTTGATAATAAAATGATGTCTTCTCCTTGGTTACTGTTGAGAGTTTTTATTACTACTTGCGGTGTGGACAAATATAAGCATACAAAATAAACTCAAACAGTGACTCAATGTAACTGAAAACAAACAAACGAGCACGGTAAAAAGATAGTGTGGCTTCCCTGTGATAATTACCCAATTCCCTCCCGCTGCACACCTGTGAACACATACATATAGACTGCACCTAAGCGCACATGAGCCCCGCCTCCTGTGCCCACTGCCTGCTGATTGGTCAACACTTTCATGGTGACACGGTGCCTTCATACAAAAACATAACGGCAGAAAATCATTAAATTGGCTACAACAACTATCTTTATAATAGGGAACAGTTTGTTTCCATAAATGGCGATGACTCTGACAGGGCAAAGCTAGTCTGTGGGGTTCCTCAGGGCTCTATACTTGGCCCCCTTTTATTTTTGATTTATATAAATGATTTTGCTTGGGTATCTCCTAGAGTATTCTCGATCTTGTTTGCTGATGACACCAACATTATAATGTCACATGAGAATTTTGCAGTATTAATTAGGGAAGCAAATGATGGTTTATCTTGTGTCTCAGATTGGTTCCAGACTAATAAGCTATCGTTAAATGTAGAAAAATCAAATTTTATTGTATTTTGTAATAAAGGTAAAAGTTATTTGAAAAAGGAGGCAAAGCTATTAATCAGTAACACCGAAATCAAACAAGTAACTTCAACAAAGTTTTTAGGGATCCTAGTTGATGATAAACTCAATTGGAAAAAACACATTGATCATGTTTGTAAAAAAGCAATGAAGTCAGTAGGTATAATTAGGAAGGTGTGTTCATAGATAAATAGAAGTTGTTTTTTAATCCTGTATTATAGTCTTATCTTTCCTTACATATCTTATTGTAACATAATATGGGCTAGCACTCATTCATCTCATCTTCAAAAAATTATTTTACTTCAAAAAAGATTTGTTAGACTGGCAACCCTCTCAGATCGATTTGAACCATCTGCTCCTCTTTTCAAGAAACTAAACATTCTGACTGTGTCTGAGGTTAATTCTTTACAGATATGTATATTTGTGTAAATGCATTCATGATCACAATCTACCAAATGGTTTAAATAGTTTTTTTTCTTTTAATTCAGATGTTCATTCATGCTACACGTCAGTCCAGGGACCTGCATATACCTTATTGTGGTACTTCACTTAGGCAGTTCTCAGTGAGGTATAGAGGGTCCAATCTTTGGAATGCAGCTGATCCTATGCTGAGGAAATCTCCATCTCTGCTTATTTTTAAAGCAAACTACAAAAGAATTCTCATCCAAAAGTAGTAGATAGATAATAGGTCATACATGTAGGTATGCATTTGGTTATGTGGGTGGGTAGGTGTGTAGGCAGGTGGGTGGGTTTTTATATATTATTATGTACACAGTATAGGCAGTTATGTACTGTGTGTATGTATGTTTGTATTAACACAAATCTTTTTAATGTATTCTGGTATTTTATAATATGCATATTTTTGTATTTTTGTATGTTTGATTTTATAAAACAGGGGAAGTTCTTGATAAGCCTCTAGGCTTCTAACTTCTCCTTCACAATCGTTATAACTTATTATGTATTGTTTTTACTTCTGTTTAACTGTTAATAAACAAACAAACAAACAAACAAACAAACAAACAAACAAACAAACAAACAAACAAACAAACAAACAAACAAAGGGTCAGAGTGTCAACGTTGAGCAGAAGAGCTGTGTTCAGCCATATAGCCATCCTACTCAGCAAGCCAACTTGGGAAGCAGCCGAAGAGGGCCTCACTGAAGATATGAACATCCTGTCTTCATACCTGAGGAACGGGCGTCTCAAGCTCAGCATGGGAAAGACAATGTCTACAATGTTCCACCTCAACAACAGGGAAGCGACCCGTGAGATGAGCGTCGTGGTGGATAACGTCCGGCTACAGTACCAACATACCCCCACATACCTCGGTGTGAAGCTTGACAGAACACTGTCATTCAAACAACACCTGGAAGGTGCCAGGGGAAAAACAACCGCCCGTGCCGCGCCGATACAACGACTAGCCAGCAGTCATCACCACATGGGGAGCCTCAACAAAGACACTGCGCATCTCCTCACTATTGCCAAATGTACCTCACACACATAGTGAACAGTGTATTCTTGGTACTGTATGTTACCTGCCACTGCATGCCTGTCAGTATCATCAGAGTCCATGATCCCATTGGCTGCTACAATATTCAATATTCATTATAGCACTGCGTGATTATTAATATCACGTATTAGGATTTCTCCACAGAAAGGGAGAGGAGGCAACAGAGCCAGCTGTGGATGAGATTGATGTCAACAATATCTCTGTTTACTTCAAGAGGACATTTGCCTCCTACTGTATCATAATATAACCTTTATGATTTTTCTCTCTCTTTGATTGTGTTGTGTGATCTTGCATGGATAAATAAAGAGACATTACCATTCAAGTTGCTATTCTGTGTGACCTTCAACAACCAATTATTTGAAAGACCCATGAAAGACCAGTGAAAGACCCGTGTACCAGAAAGAGTTAACAAATGTAGTTGGTGGGGGGGGGGGGGGGGGGGGGGGGGGGCAAACAATGAAAATCAAATACAATTTACAAATAAAATAAACAAAAAGGGTTGCAATATTCTAATAACTGAGTTGACATCCATATTGGTTGCCGGTGTCGTCTGTACCTCCAAAGGGAACTTATCTCCTGATACATCTGTTCCCATTGGGATTTATTTCTGACATCATTGTCAATTTCTTTAGCTTTCCAACAACTGTCCCTCCGGTTGATTGCCATGTTTAAAATCAAACGTCCACGGCCACAGTTGAGAGAACATTTGGATCTCAGAAGTATTACAGCTCAGTGAATTGCTAAGGTAGCAGTCCCTATAAGCACAACCCCTGTTAGCTGGAATACCAAACCACTACTATGATCAACCACATAGTATGAGTTTGGGTGAAAATACCATAAGCCAGAAAACAAATGCTCGTAATGTAAAGACGTGAAAAAAGTTTGTTATGACACTACCTTGGTCACGCCAATGGAACGAAGTGTCAATATTCAGTTGATCATTTGTAAACGTTAAATCTTCCGCCGTGCCTACATCCTTATATCTGATGTAAGGCCACGACTCCTAGTCCACCTGCATAACTGTGACATCACGACTAATTGGAAAGGCTTACAGTTTCACAAATCTAGGATGTTGGAGTCCCATAAGCTATTTTGTTTTGTTAGAGGATTCTGTGCGACGTTAGTAAAAGAAAAGGGAATAGGTACATTTCCAGAACATTTATTGATAAAATACAATCATGTGAAAAGATAATTATGTCATTATTTGGATAAAGTAGAAGTGTAACCATGTAGATTTTAAATTGGGACCACTGGGTCCACAGTTGGCCGCACTAACCAGCTGAGCTAAAGGGTTTGGCTCATTAGCTGATGCTGGTTGACTGTGACCAACTCCTCAGTAGTTTACAGAAGTTATGAAATACACATTTGTACACATTTGGTCAGAGACATAAAACATTACGAGTCGATCTTTTCAGCCGTGTCCTGTTTGTTGCCAGAGTCAGTCTGTGTGGTGCTTCCCTCTGTCTGTGTGCTGAGGAACTGTGGTGTTGGTGTCTTCTTCTCCAGGCAACATCTGATGGCAACCTCTCTCTCAGCCTCCTCAGCAGATGGAGGCGTTGCTGCCTGGATGTGGAGCCTCCCGTCCTGAGCCAGGGAGCAGGTGACGGCCTCAGGATCCACCCCTTCAGGCAGATCAAACTCCTGTCTGAACTCCTGCCGTCTGTAAGAGTAGGAGCTTTTCCCCTCCCCCCGCTTCTTCTCTGTCTTCCCACTGACTCTCAGCTTCCTGCCCACCTGCTTGACAGACAGCTCCTCTGGGGAGAAGTCTTTAGTGTCCAGGATCAGGGCAAAGCTCTCTCCCTCTTTCTCCAGCTTGTAGGAGACTGGCTGGATGGCCACAGAGGCTGGACACGCTCCACCTCCTCCAAGATCTTCTGTTGAAGTTTGTCCAACAACTCCAGACTGCTGTGGAGCGTCTGCATGTTTCTCTGCAGTCTATCCCGCTGGCAGGGAAGAGGTGAGACCTCTGGCCAGAGACTGCTCACAGGCCAATAGAAGTCCATGAAGGGGCTGAGAGAAGGCTGGACTCCACGGTAGTGCAGCATCTTCACTGACTGTTGAGTCCTCTTGTTGTGATGGAAGGCTGGAGTGTGTTCAGTGTTGCTTGTGTTGCGTTGTGTCTCAGCAGTGGGACTGTCTCAGCTTTTATATTCTGCCTCTGGGAGTTCCAGTGTCTTCAGGAATGTTCCTGTCCTTACCACAAGTCTCCACTGGGTGGCATCCTCACTGCAGGTGATGTAAACAAACCACACCTCATCTTCTAAAATTGGAATGGTCCAGAATGACCTAGTCAAGTATATCATGTAGATTGTGTACTAGCACATAATGTTTATGCTATTATTAGTGGTGTGTGTGTTCAGAAATATTTGTAACTATTTAATCACAATATTGAAGACCCTGTGTGACCAATTAATCATGATGTCACAGTTATACAGTTGGACTAGGAGTCATGTTCTTATTTATTTAAAGTACAGATTAGACATACAGTATGATGACGGTTCTATTCATTTTTAACCTTAGTATGAAAATATTAGCCAGATCTATAAACCTTCTCATTGCACACAGTCAAAACATTTTACCCCTGAATTCTAAGTTATTTTTCACTAAACAGTAAATGTGCCTCAGTTATTAATTACAGTGAGTAGTTTATTTAGTAAACTTTTCATTATGGGAATTAATATCCAACACTCTTTACTCTGCAAGACTACTGACTGATGTGGAGACAGAAGAGAGTTAATCTGAAAGAGAAGAGAACAATCCATCACTCCATCTTCAGCAGGTTAAAACCAGTCAAGTAAAGAAGCCTAGCCTTCACTCTACCACCAGGTGACAAATGAGGACCATCAGATATAAGGATGTAGGCACGGCAGGAGACTTTGATAAGAGTCATCCTACAATACATTTGAAGATCAGGGTGAAAATCCTATGTAAAGGAACACTCCAATATTTTGGGAAATACACTTATTTGCCATCTTCCCCACAGTCAGACAAGAATATATGGATTTCATCTCTGTGTGTCAGTTTTGGAGTTGTTGGAAGTTGTATTTCTTCACTTTTGATTGAGCTAGGCTAGCTGCTCCCTACTGCTTCCAGTCATTGTGCTAAGCTAGGCTAGCATGCACCTGTAACTCTCTTGGGCTACTAGACACACAGAGATGTAACTGATATCAATCTCCTTGTCTGACTCTGGGGAAGATGGCAAATAAGTGTATTTCCCAAAATGTTGATGTGTTATTTTAATATTTTATTCAGAAGTTTTCTCTCAGCATCCTGATCTAGAAAATGACTCATCTTGCAACTTTGATCTGAATTAGATCAACCACTGTTCCTGAAATCATACATGTGTACACCCATCTTTTAGGTGAATATTTCTCTCACTGAAGTATATATTATGGTATTAGGCCTATGGATGAAGGATTTATTAACTCCACCATATGGAATGAGTTTACTTAATGAAGAGGAATAAAATCATTATGTAGATACACGTGGTAGTGTCAGTGTGTATGAGAGGTCATCAGCCCCAGGTGTGTTGTGCTGGGACCTCCCCTAAGGTCAGCCCATCAGCTGACTCTTTTACTGTGGTGTTGGTGTCTTCTTCTCCAGGCAACATCTGATGGCAACCTCTCTCTCAGCCTCCTCAGCAGATGGAGGCTTTGCTGCCTGGATGTGGAGCCTCCCGTCCTGAGCCAGGGAGCAGGTGGCGGCCTCAGGATCCACCCCTTCAGGCAGATCAAACTCCTGTCTGAACTCCTGCCGTCTGTAAGAGTAGGAGCTTTTCCCCTCCCCCTGCTTCTTCTCTGTCTTCCCACTGACTCTCAGCTTCCTGCCCACCTGCTTGACAGACAGCTCCTCTGGGGAGAAGTCTTTAGTGTCCAGGATCAGGGCAAAGCTCTCTCCCTCTTTCTCCAGCTTGTAGGAGACTGGCTGGATGGCCACAGAGGCTGGACACGCTCCACCTCCTCCAAGATCTTCTGTTGAAGTTTGTCCATCAGCTCCAGACTGCTGTGGAGCTCCTACATGTTTCTCTACAGTCTCTCCTACTGGCAGAGAAGAGGTGGGACCTCTGTCCAGAGACTGCAACACTGTATACACCGTATACATGTATCTATATCAGTATGGATATATCTGCATATACCGGTATACAGTACCTGTATAGTACAATTCTGTACACTGTATATATACTTTTTCTGTTACATTTACAAGATGCTTTAATGCCACACAACGATGGTTGGTGGTAATTGTTTGCGGTACAGTTTGTTAAGCACTGGGACATCAACATGAAACATCAGACATCAAACGCCCCCCTCCCACCTCCCAATCCCCACAATAAATACATATACATAAATACATACAGGACAGTCAGTGTAACAGTGTCAGTCAGTGACGGATGCTTGCCCGTCTGCAAAGGGGGGCGGGCCAGGGTGTTCAGTGTTCGGACTGCTGTGGGGAAAAAACTGTTTGTGAAGCGTGTGTGTCTGGTTAAAATGGACCTGTAGCGACCTGAGGGCATGCGCTGCAATAAGTGGTGTGCTCTGGTTAGAACTTATTTTCATTCTACTGAACTTGTGCGGTATGATGACAATAAATCATAATCTAATCTGATCTAGGACGTTTGTTGTGAGAGTCAGTGTGTCTGTTTAGAGAAAATAAAGCATATGCTCCAAAAATTACTTTAGTTAGTCAGTGTTTTGTGCAAACCTCCCATTTACTGCACTTCATTTTATACTTACTGCACTTCAAGCACCATCTGTTGGCAAAATTAGAGTTGGTCCGACCGTTTTGAGGAAGTCCCCGCCCCAGCGGAAAGTACCTCAAGGCCCAAGCTCAAAAGAATCCAGAGACTCAAGGGGTAGGGTGACCAGGTGTCCCACTTTTGGTTGTACTGTCCCACCATTTAACCGAATGTCCCGCGTCCCACATATTGAGAGGATGTCCCTCTTTTTGAAGCAAAAAAGAAACATTGGTCTAAAAGCCCCTCCTTACAGTAAACGTAGCAACCCGCCTCTTGTCCAAACACATTGCTCTGCTCGTGACGCTACCTCATATCGCAGATCTGATTGGTTAGGTAGTAATTTAGTGCTCAGCTCGTGAGATTCGTGACGCTACCTCATATCGCAGATCTGATTGGTTATAGTAATTTAGTGCGCTGTCAAAATGTAGCGCACTGTCAACGTTTAGCGAGCTGTCAAAAAAGAAAACACAACAACATTACAAGCGAACTATGAATCAAGATGGAAAGCAGTCAAAAGAAACGGACCTGCAGTTACAACCAAGACTGGCAAACGACACATGCCTGGGTGAGGCCGATGTCAGGCAATCCTCAGGGAGCTTTCTGTGTTTTGTGTCATACCGGTAGTTCGTTTTCAATTGCTCATGGAGGAGAATACGACTTGAAGCGCCACAGTGGACGTGAGTCTCACATGAAAGTGGCTCACCAAAAAGAAACATCCAGATCTATGGATATGTTTCTTCTTAAACCAAAAAATTATAGCCAGACGGACAAGGTCACTGCAGCGGAGATAACAAGCGTCTATCACACTGTACAACACTCCCATTCATACAGGTCAGCCGACTGTGGTAGCAAGCTAGCTCCTGTCATTTGGCCAGACTCGGATATTGCAAAACAAATATCGTGTGGTCGTACAAAAGCTACATCCATAGTTATCCATAGTTATTCTAATAGAGAAACACAATTTATTTGTATTATTATTTTTGTTCCCTAGTGTTCCCTAGTTCTGTGTTAACAGGGAATATCGAACACAAGACATTCCTGTCAAGTGATAAAGTTTGAATATTTAAAACAGATGTTAGGTGGTAACAAGCCAGCTGCCAGTGCCAAGATGAATGTGGAGAGATATAATTCTGTATTTAATTTGTATTTATTTTGATTTAACCTTTATCTATTCGGTGAAGACCAATTATTCTAATAAAAAAAATTACATTATCTATCTGTCCCACTTTGTCCCACCAAAATCTTACTGTTGTCCTGCTTTTGGACTTTTTGCATCTGGTCACCCTATCAAGGGGTGTTCAAAAAGGAATGTACGTCATCTGTTTGGGATATATTATGTATAGTCATTAGGGTGCTGGAATGTTATTATGTTAATTAATTGCCATCCAGAGTGAAGGGGGTG
The DNA here is from genome assembly GCF_963971535.1 of Notolepis coatsorum. NCBI lineage: Eukaryota > Metazoa > Chordata > Actinopteri > Aulopiformes > Paralepididae > Notolepis > Notolepis coatsorum. The sequence goes on along the minus strand of NC_140170.1, from coordinate 16,740,077 downwards.
GGGGGGGGGGGGGTTGTAAGATTAGGGTGTTGCCTGCTTGAGTGATGTATTTTATTGACACTGACACTAGAGGAGGCATTACAGGGTAACTCAGACCCTAGCTGGTCTCTGTCTGTCTGTCTGTCTGTCTGTCTGTCTGTCTGTCTGTCTGTCTGTCTGTCTGTCTGTCTGTCTGTCTGTCTGTCTGTCTGTCTGTCTGTCTGTCTGTCTGTCTGTCTGTCTGTCTGTCTGTCTGTCTGTCTGTCTGTCTGTCTGTCTGTCTGTCTGTCTGTCTGTCTGTTTGTCTGTCTGTCTGTCTGTCTGTCTGTCTGTCTGTCTGCCTGTCTGTCTGCTTGTCTGTCTGTCTGTCTGTCTGTCTGTCTGTCTGTCTGTCTGTCTGTCTGTCTGTCTGTCTGTCTGTCTGTCTGTCTGTCTGTCTGTCTGTCTGTCTGTGTGTCTGCCTGCCTGCCTGCCTGCCTGCCTGCCTGCCTGCCTGCCTGCCTGTCTGTCTGTCTGTCTGTCTGTCTGCTTGTCTAAGCGAGTGCAGAGACAACAGCACCAAAAGAGATACTAGGACAAGTCAGCTAGACCACTGCCCCCACTACACAGTGGAGAGTCTGTCAGACTCCAAGAGTATGGATGCTGGAGGCCAGCAGTAGTCATCCAGCCAGCCGACACCGAGCGTTCGTACCACGTTCGCACCCAAGATGGACAAGAGTACCGCCGTAACCGCAAGCACCTACGGGACACAAAAGAAGAACACTGTTAGGCAAGCAACGGTCTGCCAGACACAGAAGGCATAGATAACTCACCTGATACCAACACCCCTGAACTGTCAGATGACTCAGAAGCAAACTCAGCTTCATACCACACCAGGTCAGGCCGAGCAGTAAAGCCTCGGGACATACTAGACCTGTGAATGTACAGGGTGTAGGCGGATCACTGCCCTAAAGAAAAAAAAAAAGAGAAATGTAACTTGAATACTAATGTTTATTGAAATGGCTGACTTACTAATGTTTATTGAAATGGCTGACTTACTAATGTTTATTGAAATGGCTGACTTACATACCTTGTTCACCTTGTTGAAATGTTCCAATATTCAAGCAGGTTGTTCTGTGAATAAGATTTGCATAAGGTAAGAACTGTACTACCTTTGAAACAAGAGTATATCTTTTTTAAGTTTGATACCTATTGATACTTACCTGATTATATTGCCTGCTATATTGTTAACACACCTGGTTAAACTTTACAAAGAATGACATACAGAGTAATGCATAATATATTTTTTTACTTGCAGTCTGTTGTTAATAGCTTATAAAGTTTTCTTTAAAAGAAGGGGGATGTAATATTCATGCCTTGAAGATGTCATTTTATGACAGGCGCGCTGGGCGCACCTTTCTGTTTGGTTCCCCCACACGGGGTCCTGATGGTCAGTTGACTACTAGCTAGCTAGAGAGAAGTTCACGTAACGTGTCCTGATTATTATTTATCTTAAGCATAAATACGACATAGGGTAGGTTTTTGTTACAGTAAACTCTGCTTTTATTCATCTACTGGCCGCACATCTGATCTGTTGGGCGTTTCTGCCACTTTTCCATCCAGACTGGGCCTTGACCAGAGGTAAGTTAGCTGGAGCAGCTAACAAGCTAAGCTGCTATGCTAATGCTAATGCTACTACTGAGTCTGTGAGAATGTGTGACGTTAGGTCAGAAACTGGTGCGACTCTATGTATAGAGAGACATGTGCGTTTATTCAGCTCGTTACTAATAATGAGTAATGACCGAACATCTCAACTGTTGAGCATTTCAGCCACTGTGTCACTTTACTTGAGAGGCTATGCTGCTGAAATGCTTCTTAGGCCGTGAGCCAGGGCCCCACATTTGGACCACGGGTACCATCTTGGGGGACTAACTTCCATAGTGATTTTTGGGAAGGTATTCACCCTACTGCTAGAAAAGATGTGATAGAAGGTATTCACCCTACTGCTAGAAAATATGTGATAGAAGGTATTCACCCTACTGCTAGAAAAGATGTGATAGAAGGTATACACCCCTACTGCTAGAAAAGATGTGATAGAAGGTATTCACCCTACTGCTAGAAAATATGTGATAGAAGGTATACACCCCTACTGCTAGAAAATATGTGATAGAAGGTATTCACCCCTACTGCTAGAAAAGATGTGATAGAAGGTATACACCCCTACTGCTAGAAAGATGTGATAGAAGGTATTCACCCCTACTGCTAGAAAATATGTGATAGAAGGTATTCACCCCTACTGCTAGAAAAGATGTGATAGAAGGTATACACCCCTACTGCTAGAAAGATGTGATAGAAGGTATTCACCCTACTGCTAGAAAATATGTGATAGAAGGTATACACCCCTACTGCTAGAAAAGATGTGATAGAAGGTATACACCCCTACTGCTAGAAAATATGTGATAGAATGTATTCACCCTACTGCTAGAAAAGATGTGATAGAAGGTATTCACCCCTACTGCTAGAAAATATGTGATAGAAGGTATTCACCCCTACTGCTAGAAAAGATGTGATAGAAGGTATACACCCCTACTGCTAGAAAGATGTGATAGAAGGTATTCACCCCTACTGCTAGAAAAGATGTGATAGAAGGTATTCACCCCTACTGCTAGAAAATATGTGATAGAAGGTATTCACCCCTACTGCTAGAAAATATGTGATAGAAGGTATTCACCCTACTGCTAGAAAAGATGTGATAGAAGGTATTCACCCCTACTGCTAGAAAAGATGTGATAGAAGGTATACACCCCTACTGCTAGAAAATATGTGATAGAAGGTATTCACCCCTACTGCTAGAAAATATGTGATAGAAGGTATTCACCCCCACTGCTAGAAAATATGTTATAGAAGGTATTCACCCCTACTGCTAGAAAAGATGTGATAGAAGGTATTCACCCCTACTGCTAGAAAATATGTGATAGAAGGTATTCACCCCTACTGCTAGAAAATATGTGATCGCAATGCAGCAGGTGCCTCCAAATGTGTGCTATCACATCTTTTACAACACTACATATTGTTCAGGCCTCCTGTCTGAAATTACATGCCCCAAATTAATCATGATAGCTTCTGAACCATAAGGCCTATAGCTATATGCATGTTTCTGGTCTCCTTTGATAGGTAACAAGGTAGGACATATGAATCAAGTGTAAGTAAGCCCACATATATTACCATTAATAAATGGAGATACAATGAAGGAAAACATGATATTTTTACCCTAGCCTGGTACATAATCTTAATTTAAAAGGCAATATGACCATTACGTTGTTTAAGTTGCATTAATAGTTGTCATAGTAAAATACAGAATACTTTTCCATGAAATGCTTTTTTCTGTATGAGCTCCTGAGAGTGTGCTAGATACAATAGATAAAAAGTATAAAATAGAAAAAGTGTTCAGTCAATCAATATACATATTATATACAATATACAATACAGAGTAAAAAAAAAGAGTAACAGTGAGGCACAATGCAGCAATGGGATCAGGTACAACTTAGGGTAAGGTGCAATGAGGTATGAATTGTAGTGCAAATCTCTTTGCTAATAAATATAAAGTGTGTTAAAGTGTAGAATGTTTTTGCTTGTATTTTCTTCCAGGTTAACTGTTGTTTACCTTGTGGCTCTGTGCGGCACAAAGACACTGGAAAGGGTCCTCGGTTCCGTCTCAGCAAATCAAAATAGTACAAGGTGACTGTATGATATTGTAGATTTTATGATGACTGGATCTTTTTTTATTTGATACATTTTGGCTTTGAGTGGGAGCCGATCGCTATCCTTGACCCACTATTGTGTGAATATTGTATCTCAGTATAGCTGCCTTGCCAAGGTAGTCAGCCATGTCAACATACTCGTGTAAAGCCAGATTCTTGTGTGCCTGCTTTTTTTCACCTGCAACAGGGCAGTGGACAGACTTGTCTTTCTTGCCTGCAACTTAAAGTAATGGCTTTGCTTGTCCAAATGACAATACTGACCAAATTGAGATTTATTTTTTCTCTTTTATTTTGTTTGCTTTCTAATTTAAAATAGTTTGAAACCGTCTGTACACAGTAGGCTATGTGTGCTAGCAGAGCTAGACTCCAGTCATGAGTCACGGTGCACATGTGCGGTGGTTTGTCCACCAAAAAAGCGCCAAAAGATAGAAAAGAAACTAGCAGAGCCAGAACTGTTCAACTCCCCTGGAGCCACAGCCAGCAGAGAAGCCGGTTTACTTTAGCTTTTAAACCAGCTGCAGCCTGAGAACTGGAGTGTGAGGGGCTGTAACACTAAAGATGGCGGCAACGACAAAGAATTGCTGCAAAATAAACATACATCTGTTGTTTAAAAAAAAATATATATATATATATTGAAATTTTTATCGATATTGTTATCGCGATATCATTTTTGGCCATATCGCCCAGCCCTAGGGGGTGGTAGGCCCCCCAAAACTACTAGTGTTGTCGCGGGGCGCGCGTGTCACGGATATGTGGTGTCAACAGTGTCGTCATAGACGCACGCAGTAAGGCGGTTGTTAGTATCGGTGCATTTCTCTACACTGAGCTGAAATGAAACGATTGCACATAAATTAGGTAAATAAATATTAACAATATTTATTTACAATTTTACATACAGTAGTGACAACACGCATATGAACTATTTACAATACAGGGACAGTGTTTCCCACAGGATTTGATGACTGTGGTGGGTGAACCTCTAGGGGGGTCCGGGGGCATGCTCCCCCGGAATTGCTTTTTTTGTTGTATATTTTAAAGTTAAATGCATCAATCTGGTGCACTTTGAGAGCAAAATAAAGAGGCCAGATCTATGATGAACTTTGTGCTCAAAACACAAAATCGACTCATTAGAGCATACATTTGAGCCATCAAAGAAATGAAGAGGTTACCTGTGTTGAACTGGTTTATTTTTTTGAAAATATAAAAATATACTGGATTACTATTATGACTACTACCACTGCCAATACTACTGATACATCCCTATTGGTAATGTATCAGTCTAGGTAATTAATGGAAAAAAAAGAGGGAGACACATACAACACTCATAACTATTTACAACCAGTGTCAGAGCGAGCGCACTCAAGTTGTTCGGAAATTCTGAGTGCACACTGGACGCAGAGTGAATTTATTAACTCACCGTAACACTTTGAGTGCCAACGATGAGAAATCTTGTTATTTAATCGTTATTTCTTTTATTAGCGATATCCATTCATTTTTCATCAATCCAGCCTCACGTTATTATTGGGACTGGCTCTGACCTCGAAAAGGGAAAATACCGCCCCTATCGTCTCCCGGATGGTAATGCACCCATTGGATTGGACTCGATGGAAATGCATGGGGGGGGGGGGGGAAACCCGGATTCCACATTTGACTTCTCAGGCATGTAACCCGAGACGATTGCATTCATTGGGTACCCTCAGAGCAGCGTTGAATATGTGTTTCGAGGTTGGATTGTTGGATCAATAAACGCGATCGATATTTCGAATGGCGATCAGGAATTGGAATAATCTTTTTGCAGAACATCTGATGTGAGGTAAGGAATCTATTTTACCAGTCTTGGGGTAATCAGATGTTTTTTTCACATATTCCACAACGTGTCCCCTATGTGTGTATATGACGTTAGTGCTGACCAGGTCATAGATAATCGAGTTTTCAGCCCGCTTCTCTAGCGTGCATAAGTACACATATACTATCGATAATCTAGCGTTTATTTGAAAACGATTCATAAATCAGCCGGAATATGACAGCGTGTTGTGTGTATTCCAGTAATTGGCTATTTCTGCGAAATCTTTTTTTCTTTTCTAGAAATGTACAAAAACGTCCGTTTTTCAAAACGGTATAAAACGGATATGTACAGATGAAAAAACAATCCGTTTCGTACATGTTGACTGCAAGCAAGTCATTGATAAGCGACGGGCGTATTAGACACATAGCCATAATATAGAATATAGAAATAGCTCCACGAAAATCATGAAATATCGGAAAATCAGTCCCAAAAGGCTGGCATTCAAGCGATAAATCGTGCGCCCCCTGCTGGCACTCATTGTGTTAACTAGGGCCCTTTGAAATCCGTTTGAATCTTTTCCTGTTTTTGGATATACATTTTCCTGTTTTTGGATTTCTCTCTTTTAAATTTTCCCGTTTTCGGATTTCTCTGATTTAATATTTTTTCTTTTGGATTTAACCAAAAATAATAATACACAATTATGTTTTTAACTAACTTTAATAATAGTACATCTGCAAACAGTGCCAATGTAGTTCAATGTTCAGTGCCAGTTAGGTTATGATGTTTCTTTTTTTCAATTAAGTTCAGTTCAATGCAGTTCAACTTGTCTAAATAACTAAATAATAATGAAATAGTTAAATAATACAAAAGAATTTTGTTTAAAAGAAATCAAGAAAAAAAACTGTAAAATGTAATTTATTTCAAAGAGATGTCCTTTAAAGGTTCATGCTTCTCCCCATCTCTGGCTGACATCACCATTGTGATACATGATGGATAGGCCTTTGTGTTTTCCTCAGTGAGGGATTCTCTTTTGTCGGTCAGCAGCGTTTTTTGTACTTGCTGAAGTAGGGCTGGGCGATATAACGATAAATATTGCGATATATTTTAATAATCGATATCGAATATCAAAAAAAAAATTGAAAATCGTTTTTTTTTATATATATATATATATATATATATATATATATATATATATATATATATATATATTTTGTGACCTGCAACAGGGCAGTTTTAAAACCAGAGACAGTGGACAGACTTGTCTTTCTTGCCTGCAACTTAAAGTAATGGCTTTGACCGACATTTTGTACACTGGCGCTGCTCTGATGGCTGCCTTTCTGATCGCTCCGACGAGACTGTGCTTTATTTTGTTAATTTTTATAGTATTAGGAGTTTTATTTGCACCAACTGTTGGTGCATTATATGTGTATGACCGTCAGTCAATCATTGACATTGGATTAAGAAAAACTTACCGTTTGGATTGCTCTCTGGATCGGATCGCTGAACAGCAGAAATGGCCCGCCGAGATCCTTTGTTATGCCGGCCATGGCCAAGACCAAAAGCCGCCGCGAAGACGAGGAAAGAGAGCCGGGGTCCGGAACAGACTGAGGTCCAAACGACACAGAACCACATTGCCCAGCATATTGTTGGCCAATGTGCAATCGATAGGAAACAAATTGGACGACATCAGAGCAAGGATCCAATTCCAGAGGGACATTCGGGATTGTAACGTCCTCTGTTTCACAGAAACTTGGCTGAGTCCAGATGTCCCGAACCACGCAATAGAACCGGCAGACCACTTCTTCGTTCTCCGCAAAGATCGGACGGCAGAAGAGTCACTAAAGACGAGAGGAGGCGGCATTGCCTTCATGATAAACAAGGAGTGGTGCGATTTAGGCAACACAAAGGAACTGTCTAACCACTGCTCCCCAGACCTGGAGTTTATCACGATAAAATGTCGACCCTTCTTCCTCCCAAGAGAGTTAACGTCCATCATCCTCATCGGAGTGTACATTCCACCACACGCGAACACTGGGGTCGCACTTTCAAAACTTCACGACGAGGTAAACAAACTCCAGGCAGCTAATGTTGACGCTGCCATTTTGGTCTTGGGGGATTTCAACAGCGCGCGTCTTAAAAAGGTGCTGCCGAATTTCTATCAGCATGTGACCTGTCCCACCAGAGGCGAGAACATATTAGACCATGTATACTCGCAATTTAAGAATGGGTACAAGTCACAGGCTCTTAGTCCATTCGGTAAAAGCGATCACGCCGCCATCTTTCTTTTGCCAAAGTATAAACAGAGTCTCAAGCGAACGCCGGTGGTCTCGCGAGAGGTTAAGCGTTGGGCCGTGACGTCAGTGGAGTCACTCCAAGCAGTGCTGGGAAGCACAGAATGGAGTGTATTCCGTGATAACACAGCCAATATTAACGAATACACCGAAACGGTGATTGACTATGTCTGTACTCAGGTAGAAGTAATAATCCCCTCCACCAAAATTAATATCTACCCAAATCAAAAGCCCTGGGTAGACAAATCCGTCCGTGAGGCTCTGAAAGTGCGCACATCAGCATACAACACCGGGCTGGTGACAGGCAACATGGAAGAACACAAGATGGCAAGATACAACGTCAGGAGAGCAGTAATAGAGGCAAAACGGCGTTACAGGAATAAAGTTGAACTTCAGTTTGAACAGGCTGACTCTAGAGGCATGTGGCAGGGCCTCAGAACAATGACAGACTACAAAGGAACCCCCCTCAAACTGAACAGTGACATCTCCTTAGCAAATGATCTCAACTCCTTCTATGCGAGGTTTGAGGCTGTGAATAACAACACCAGCCTACAAACCACGGCAATGGGGGGGGGGGGGTCTGCTGATGGAGACTCAGGCCCCGTCCACACGAACGCTGGGTTTAATGTAACCGTGATTGTATGTGCGCAGTTGCACTGTTCGGCCACACACAACCGGGGATTTGCTACACTGCAACCGCGGTCTTTTGAAACCGGTGGCCAGGGTGGAGTTGTGCGGTTTTGCAGTTGCGTGTGGGCATAGCAACCGAGGTTATTCCCAGTGTTTACAGCAGAGCTGTCGCAATTATTCCCCATGTTCACGGCAGACCGCGGGGTAGAGAGATTAGAGCAGAGCCAACTACACCAGTGTTTACAGCAGAGCTGTCCCAAGTAGCGTTATATGAAAATGATTGTAACAAACTTTTGTTCAAAACATATCGTCTGTGTTGAAGAGTGTTGTGATCGACTGATGTCTGTTGACGCTCAGAGTAAACATGTAGCTGCAGCTAAACTAAACTCATGTGTTGTCAAGTTATTGTTATAAGGAACCCAGTCCAGACTGCATCCCCATAACAATTGTTTGTATTGAGCCGTATTGTATTGTACCCATTCTGCAATGTGTTAAATAACGTTTGCATCCATTCATTATACTAGCGTTAACGTTACATTATTACGTTAGCATTTAAGCTATATACTATACATAGAGAATGCCATTGACATTAGCATGTGTAGCTAACAACACCGGAGATCTTTTTTGTGAGACTAAACTATCCGCTCTTGGTGGTAAATTGTGTTGCTGATGGTTTTGTTTCATCAACAAAATGAGAGGCAGAACACAGTGAATGTATCCGTTTGTTTATTGCAGTTTCTTTCTTTGCTGAAAATATATGTTCCGTTGGCAAAATGATCAATAGGGTCCAGCTGTGCTTCTAAACGGGAAGTTTCCTTCTTCTTCTTCTTCTTCTTCAGTAAATTAATGGCAGATCGCGACCCAACGGGAAGTTTAGTGAGCGTTCAGTCTTTTCTGATTGGTTGAAATGGCCTTCATGTCTGAACAACATCGCCGCCTACTGCTTTGGCATTGTATTACATTGTACTAATGTATCGGTTGCTGGGTTCCAGCTCTGCCTGTGAGTACGCAGTTATACACGGTTGTCCACCTGTGTTCACCGTGTGGACGGAGTTTTATTTTTTCAAACTTCGGTCATATTAAATCCAAACTCTCGTGTGGACAGGGCCTCAGTGTTCAGGGTAACAGAGCATGAGGTGAGACGGATCTTTAAAAAAGTGGATATCAGGAAGGCAGCAGGACCGGACGGCATCCCCGGCCGCGTCCTAAAAGTCTGTGCCGACCAACTGGCCCCGGTATTCACTGACATCTTCAACCTGTCCTTGGAACAGGCCGTCATCCCCACCTGTCTGAAGAAGTCCACCATCATCCCTGTACCCAAAAAATCTACTCCCGCTTGCCTCAACGACTACCGCCCTGTAGCCCTCACCTCCATAGCCATGAAGTGCTTTGAGAAGCTAGTGAAGGGCTACATCTGTTCCTCCCTCCCCATCAACCTGGACCCTCTGCAATTTGCATATCGCCCCAACAGGTCCACGGAGGACGCCATAGCCCATGTGCTGCACACAGCAGCATCACATCTGGACAAGAGGCAGGGGAACTATGTGAGAATGCTGTTCATCGACTACAGCTCAGCATTCAATACCATAGTCCCCTCCAAACTCATAGCCAAGCTCAGGGACCTGGGCTTGAACTATGACCTGTGCCAGTGGGTCCTGGACTTCCTGACGGGCAGACCCCAGGTGGTAAGAGCCGGCAACTGCACCTCCTCATCCATCACGCTCAACATAGGGGCCCCCCAGGGCTGTGTTCTGAGCCCCCTCCTCTACTCCCTGTACACACATGACTGCGTAGCACAGCGGAACAACAACACCATCATCAAATTTGCTGATGACACAGTAGTGGTGGGCCTGATCTCTGCCAACGACGAAAGGGCCTACCTGGAAGAGGTAGAGAACCTGTCACAGTGGTGTCAGGAGAACTGCCTCTCCCTGAACGTCAGCAAAACAAAAGAGATGATTGTGGACTTCAGGAGGTCGGGGGTCAAGGACTACAGCCCCCTCAGCATCGACGGGGCACCAGTTGAGAGAGTGAACAGTTTCAAGTACCTCGGAGCCCACATATCCGAGGACTTGACATGGACCACACACATTGACAGTGTTGTGAAGAAGGCACGACAACGCCTCTACTTCCTCAGGCGCCTAAGGAAGTTCCAAGTCAGTCAGAAGATCCTTAGGAACTTCTACTCATGTACAATAGAGAGCATCCTGACCGGCAACATCACCTCCTGGTTTGGGAATAGCACTGCACAAGACCGTAGCAGACTACAAAGAGTGACACGTTCAGCCGAACGCACAATTAGAGGGGGGCTTCCCACCCTCCAGAACATTTACAACAAGCGGTGCAAGGGGAAGGCTAAGAGAATTATTAAGGACTCGAGCCACCCGAACAACTGCCTCTTTGAACTGCTGCCGTCAGGCAAGCGATACCGGAGTCTTATGGCGAGCACAGAAAGACTCAGAAGGAGCTTCTATCCCCAGGCCATCAGGCTGCTAAACGAACAATAATCGCTAAACGAACAATAATCACTATGCAACAACCATCAAATGCACACAGCACACACACCCACACGCACACACTCACTCAAACAAACAACACACTGCAGCACCCACTCTCCACACTTTAGATCACACAAACACACTTACACTTTATATTTATTGATAAAGGATTTGCACTACAACTCGTACACCTACTGTGAATTGTACCTAAACTGCACCTTGTCCATTTATGCCTTGCACTATATAGCATTGTATATTAGTACACTGCACAGTATTGTATATTGTATGGTAACTACGTCTACGAACATTGTACATATGTCTAAACTGAACACTGTGACCTCTTTTTTTACTTCTAATTTTTACTATGTTTTTATTTCATACTTATCTTGTCATGCACAGTCTCTGGAGCGCAACAGTAAGAAGCATTTTGTACAAAAGTATTCTGTACTTCTGTATGACAACTATTAAAGAAACTTGAAAGAAACTTGAAACTTGAAACTTGAACTTGCTTGTCCAAATGACAATACTGACCAAATTGAGATTTATTTTTCTCTTGTCCATTTATTTTGTTTGCTTTCTAATTTAAAATACAGTTTGAAACCGTCTGTACACGGTAGGCTATGTGTGCTAGCAGAACTAGACTCCAGTCACGAGTCACGGTGCACATGTGCGGTGGTTTGTCCACCAAAAAAGCGCCAAAAGATCGAAAATAAACTAGCAGAGCCAGAACTGTTCAACTCCCCTGGAGCCACAGCCAGCAGAGAAGCCGGTTTACTTTCGCTTTTAAACCAGCTGCAGCCTGAGAACTGGAGTGTGAGGGGATGTAACACTAAAGATGGCGGCAACGACAAAGAATTGCTGCAAAATAAACATACATCTGTTGTTTAACACTTTGATCGCCATGGGTTAAATTCATAATTTACCATCCCTAGCCAGCTCTATTTGTCTATGGAGAAGTTCCCCTTCTTTGCAGGGCTATAACTTTTTAAATTCTATTGCTAAATTGCCATTATTATGGCCCATTCAATGTCCTATATGTATTGTTCAGGGTGTAGCAACGTTAAACTTTTTCATTCACATATTCATACTAAAATATGGTCTAAAGTATAAGTGTTTTTATCGTTTTCTGCAGCTTTCTTCAGAACGTGATTTATAGCGCCAAATGCATTATATTGATGATCAAATACAGTTTGGTAGGAATCTGTGCGAGATAAAAAATTTCAACTGGAGTTACTACATATCATCTGATGATGACCGGATGGGCGGGGGATCGTTTATAATTCCGTGGGCAGCGTTGGATGATTCATCCAGAGTGGGTCATCATATGTTCATCATAGCAGTTTATATGGAACACGTTAGAATATAATGCTGAATCTTACCGTGGCTTCCTCGCGCCACTGGCAGATGAGCGTGGAACAGAATTTTTTCTATTATGGGATGGAGAAATGCCCGATCCATTTCCAGGTTGTATAATAGTATATACGTCCAAATCATGTTGTTTTTTCGAGTTATTTGCACCGATCGATGTTCACTGTGTCAAGACGGAGTCTCTCTAACGATAGCGAGTGCCCGGACCACATATGGATGAGCACTTCCGGTTCAAAGGGTCATTTCCGGTTGGCGATCTGCCGATCGGCCACCAGATGGCGCTCTTGAACCGCTAGAGAGTTGAGTGGAGCTTTGCAGTGTGTCTCGGGGCTCCGGAGGGGAAATATGATTTTGATCACAGATCTTTGAAATATTGACATCAAAGACGAGTTACGGCGTCTTCGGCAGAATGAGCATGGCTAGGAATGACGTCTTAACTCGTCATCGGCGATCATAGTGTTAAAACAATTTAAAATTAATTTTTTTATACTTATAACAATTTCGATAATTATCGATATCGAGAAATATGATAACATTATCATATCGTTATCGCGATATGAATTTTTTCCATATCGCCCAGCCCTATGCTGAAGCTTCTCTCTGTATAATTATTTTTTAAGTTTAAATATTAGGGATGCACCGAATATTCGGCCGCCGAAAATGATCGGCCGAAAATGGCTAAAAAGGCTTTTTCGGCTTTCGGCCGAAAGGGTTTTAGCACCGAAAATATATCACCGAATGTCAAAGAACAGGGTTACGTACCGTTCATAACCTAAAGTGTTGTTGTGATGACGTAATCCAAACGTGCAACGTGTAACGTGAGCAGCTTGGCAGCTCTTCCTGCGTTCTGCAGCCTGTGATAACTAACTCCTCTTGGGAGTTGCGCTGTTTCTATAAACTCCGCAAGCAACGCATCCAATAAATGCGTGTTTAACATGCTTTATATCCTCGCCATTACTATATGCCCGTCGCGGTTAAACGTTAGCGTTAAGCTAGCTAACTCTTCCATTCCTCTTTGACCAGTCTCTCGTAAGCTACGTCATCCCCCGCTAAGAGTCATGGGAGATGTAGTAAATACAACAGTCCTGTGTGTGTGTCTTTATGCAGATCGTTATGCAGTTTTAAAGCACCTTGGCTTTGTTCTGAATGCACTTTGTTGTAGTTATCCTACAGAGAAAAGAAAATGCGCTTGACTTTAATGCACGTCAAGTCAAGAGTTTTAATTGTCACGGCATACAAGTATACAATGAAATGTGGGTGGTCTTGCCCGCAACGATGTGCAATACAGTAGTAGTAGTAGTTTATTTTTTTCAGTCATCAAAAAAAAGTACAATATACATCATCATTTATCAATATTTGATTATTTACAGTGACTGAAAAAGGTACAGACTGAAGCATAGTGCTTATATGTGCTTTTTTTTTTTTTTTTTTTTTTTTACTCTAAAACAGTATTATAAAGAAAAGAAAAAAAGCAAGCAAAACAGTGTTTTTCACCCTTGTAGTTTTTTCAAAATTTAGCATTAAAAAAAAATAAAATAAAAAATACAAAAATGTAGATTCCAAAACAGTATTCTAAAAGAAAAAAGAAAAAAAGCAAACAAAACAGTGTTATTCACCCTTGTATTTTTCAAAAATTGTTTTACAAACCTTTTTCTTAAAAACCAAAATCGAATGACTCATTCTTAACTGTATATCCGCATTGTTCCACAATAATAGAAATACACCTCCTTTTAATCCCTTTCTTAGCTTTCTGAACAGTACATTTACAAATATCTCTCAAATCATATTTTGAAAAAAACCTTTGCACCCCACCTGGGAGTAACTTTGCTTTAGCTCTGTACATTATTTGCATATTTTTATAGTAAACCAAATCATTAAATTTCATAATATGAGACTTTATAAACAATGGATTTGTGTGTTCATAGTAACCAGCCTTGAAAAGGTTCCGAATGGCCCGCTTTTGCAGTACGACTATTGGATTTACTGTATTTTTAAATGTCGACCCCCATACTTCCACACAGTAAGAAATGTAAGGAAGTATAAGTGAGCAGTAAATTATGTGCAAGGCTTTGTAGTTTAATATATCCTTACATTTATACAATATTGCTACTGACTTAGATATTTTTCCTTGAATATAGTTAACATGTTGTTTCCATGTTAATTTCTGGTCAATAACTACCCCTAGAAATTTTATCTCAAAAACTCTTTCTATTTTTACATCACATATTTTTAACTCTATCTCCCCCTCTATTTCTTTTCGATTTCCAAAAACCATAAATTTAGTTTTCTTAATATTGAGAGACAATTTATTAACATCAAACCAAGTTTTGAGAGTTTCAAGCTCTCTTTCAATATCAGGCAAAAGTTCCTTTAAATTACTTCCTGAGCAATATAAATTTGTATCATCTGCAAAAATAACAACATACAACATATAATAGAATCCAATAAAAAAACAGCATTGTGCAATAAACAGGTAACAGGTAACATGGTGTGACATCTCGGTATCTGTACATAGTTATTTACAGAGCATATAGGACATGCTAGGTAGCTTTGGTAGTGCAATACACTGTTCCTGTTGTTATACTAATTTAAAGTGGCCTTTCCTTTTGGCCATAAGTGTGCGTGTGTGCGGCATGAGTGTGTGCCCGCTCATGTTAAAGTGTTAAAGTGGCTGCTAGTGTGTGAGCGTGCACAGCGTGCGTGTCGTGTGTGTGTTCATGTGTGCTTGTGTGTGGATAGTTCAGTGTTCTGTGGCACTCAATGTTCATTGTTCAAGGCTCTGATGGCCTGGGGGAAGAAGCTGAGCCTAAGCCGCTCTGTCCTAGTAGCTGGAGTTCGCAGGCGTCTGCCTGACCTCAGCAGCTGGAACAGGCTGTTATTGGGGTGGTGGGGGTCTTTCATTATTCTGCAGGCTCTGGATTTGCACCTCTTGTTGTATAGAACCTGCAGGGGAGGTAGTGCAATATCCGTGGTACGCTCGGCTGAGCGCACCACTCTCTGTAGGGCCTTCTTGTCTTGTGCCGTGCTGTTTCCATACCAGGCAGTGATGTTTCCGGTCAAGATGCTCTCTACAGCTCCTGAGTAGAAGGACTGGAGTATCTTCCCAGATACTCTGAACTTCCTTAACTGTCTCAGGTGGTAGAGGCGCTGCTTCGCCTTCTTTACTACTGTGTCTATGTGTGTTGACCATGTCAGATCCTCTGAGATGTGGACCCCCAGGTACTTAAAGCTGCTCACCCTGTCCATGGTAGCCCTGTTAATCATCAGTGGTGTGTGTGTCTCCTGCTGTCCTCTCCTATAATCCACGATCAGCTCCTTGGTTTTACCAATGTTCAGGAGCAGGCTGTTGTCCTGGCACCAGCGTTCCAGTACCTCAACCTCCTCCCGGTAGGCCTTCTCGTCGTTGTCCGAGATCAGCCCCACCACCACCGTGTCGTCTGTGAACTTCACTATGGAGTTGGAGCTGAACTTGGCCACACAATCGTGTGTAGAGTGAGTACAGCAGGGGGCTCAGAACCAGCGTTTCCGTTAGCCGGTAATTACCGGTATTTGACCGGCAAAATCTGTTGAAGTCCGACATATTTAATCTCTCCGGTCATAGTGTCCGGTGAAAATAGTTCCCTCTGGGCACAGTTTGATTATTTGAATTGTATTTGGATGGGCTGGAGTTGGGTGGCCTATGCGATGAACGAAACAATCATTGCGTTTGTTGTCGTTGCTTCGCTCAGCGAGAGCTTGCTGCTGGATTTGCGGAAGGCATGCAGCTGCAGACCCACAGAACCCACCAGCTTTGCTGGCACAGTGCGGTCCCCAGACCTGGAAAGCTGCTCTGCGGGTCTGCAGCTGGATGCTTCTTGCAAACTAACTGCGGCCGGCTCGCGCTGATAACAGCTTTCATTGTTGGACCGGCTGCTTGGTGGAGCAACGATGAAACGAATGTAATGAATCGTTCGTCGCATGGGCTATTTAATTTTGGCCTGTTTTGGTACGGTTCGGGTGGTCAAGTTGTGCTTGGAGGGAGTTGTTTTCACCGGACATTATGACCAGCACCAAGTCGTTGGGAGGTGGAGATATACATCACGCAAACCCACGATAATGTTGCCGTCTCTCTCTGCAAAATTTCTCAGTTCTTTGCTTGATATAATTAATACAAATGTCTAATATAACGGAATTCGTTAGCTCATAAAAATGTGATTATAACAGACTGCTGTTTAGTGTCGGACCGACTGCCCACATACGCGGTCTATTTTATTTCAAGTCAGCAGCAGCACGGAGTATCGAGGGACTTATTTTATTTGGAATATATTAATGACTGTATACGCAAAAGTAGCCTCGTTTTAAGTAATAATATTATAAATCTACATGCCTTGAGGATGACATTCTTTATATAGCCTGCCTATCAATTGTTTTAAAGCTCAATAAACTATGACCGGAATTAATCTCATTTGTCCGGTAGATTGAAATCTTGCAGGTCACGGAGACCGGCAACAATTTTTTCTAACGGAAACCCTGCTCAGAACACAGCCCTGGGGGGACCCGATGCTCAGGGTGATGGTGTTGGAGGTCTGACCCCCCACCCTGACCGCCTGGGGTCTTTCACTCAGAAAGTCCAGTACCCAGGCGTAGAGCTGCCGCGGT
The DNA here is from genome assembly GCF_963971535.1 of Notolepis coatsorum. Lineage (NCBI taxonomy): Eukaryota > Metazoa > Chordata > Actinopteri > Aulopiformes > Paralepididae > Notolepis > Notolepis coatsorum. The sequence continues at coordinate 16,723,147 of NC_140170.1, read as the reverse complement.
ATTGATTATTTCCTTATCGCACAAATTTGCAAAATATTTCCTACCGCCGCGGTTTTTACCGCACGCACACAAAAAATAAAAAAAAAAGTTTGAATGCATTTTTTTTTTTTAGTAGTAGTCTACTCTTTATAGCATATAGCCTGCCTCTAGTCTAAATGTCTATCTTTAGAGGATGACTTTGCAGCATGAATATTGTTTGGGATTCGGCAAGCACGCATTAGTTATTGAAAGTGAAACACGGATGCGCAGTTCACTCGGTGTCGCGGGCACCCCCCCGACCCTTTCTTATTATTATTACTATAAAGTTACTACTTTATAATAAAGGCATTCGTTTTGTGGCATTGACATTATATAGTTATGCGTTCAATAACATCAGCGTATTTACCGGACCATAGCAAGCAATACTCTATTCATATCTCAGTTCCGTTCTTTGCTCAGAGCGTGCCGAGTTGTCCCATTCTGCGGTCTGTTAATAAAGTTTTCAATCAGACAAGTGTATAGAACGAAGGGCTTTTATTATAACATTCGTTGCAGACAGTAAAATCATTATGTCTCGTTTAGTACTCCTGAAGAGCGATGATAGTCCACTCCGGCGGAGAGTTAAAGCTAACGTTATTAGCTGTTGTGATGAACTGACATTCAGGACGTAAAAACGTGTGACGCGTCTCTCTTCTGACCAATCAGTGGTCTGCAATGTTTCACGTGACTTTTCTGGTACCCAATAGGGTCGCTTGGAACCTCGATAGACGAGTAGGGTATATCTGCAGAGCCGCAAGCCCAACGAGAGGAGGGTAAATTATTATTATTATTATAAAAAACAGCGGTGACGCGGTATTCAGCCTACTCTGCGGTGGCCGTGATGTAACAGCGATACCGCGGTAATGCGGTAATCGCGGCAGCTCTACCCAGGCGCTCAGGGCGGAGCTCAGACCCAGCTCGATCAGCTTGTCCACCAGTCTGGTGGGGACTATGGTGTTGAACGCTGAGCTGTAGTCAATGAACAACAGTCTCACATAGCCCCCCTTCTGACGGTCAAGGTGAGAGAGGGTGCTGTGCAGTACCTGGGAGACCGCGTCGTCAGTGGACCTGTTTGTCCTGTATGCAAATTGCATAGGGTCCATATCATATGCATATGTTGTATGCAAAGAGAAAATGTTTAAATTGTACAATCTTTCAGCAGTCAGTCTGGAATTAATGTATGCATTCAAAAGTGCTGAATAAATGTTTTATGGGCCCATAATAGTGATTATTAACCCTTTATTCGCCAATGACGTGTTCCCACGTCATTCTCCGCCATGCGTAATCTGCCAATGACGCCGTAAGGTGTCTTTGAGATCAATATTTCAAAAATCTGTGATGGCAATCATATTTTACCCACGGAGTCTTGAGATCTCCTGTTGATCTCCTCTCAACTCTCCAACGGTTCAAGAGCGCCATCTGGTGGCCGATCGGCGGATCGCCCAAATAGGAAGTGACGCGCCGGAAGTGGTGCTCGCCCATATTTCGTCCGGGCACTCGCTATCGTTAGCAGAACTCCATCTTGATACACTGGACATCGATCGGTTGCAAATAACTCGATAAACAACATGATTTGGACATATATATTTGTAACTGACCGCCAAGGGTAAAGATGCCTATCATCTTTACTGTCAGTAAGCTTTGATTTGCGTTGGTCTAGATGATCAACTTATCTGTATTGGCTCAGAATACTGAGCTCTCTATTTATCTATTTAAGAAAAGAATATTTCGGAGCCACTTGTGCATTTTCATTTAGTGTCCACATGGGGGCAGAGCTCGTCTTCCTTTAGTATAAAAGTCACAGCTTCCTGTGTGACCAAGGCGGAAGTAACTCAGAGATAACGACGGAGCAGGCAGCGAATTATGTATGATAGAAGGACCTTACTCCAGTTAAATTAACTACCCTTGGTAAAGCGGAATAAGGTATGTCGAACACTCAAATGTATTATTATTACTGTTGTTGAAGATATGTTGTTGTATATTTATGTGTGTAACCGCCAAACATTTATAAACATATAAAGTGGTGCACTCACGAAGTAGCTTCTAATCAAAGGCACCTGCTGCCGGACAAGTAACGTTATTATATATCATTGTTTTTCCCTGAGTGCCTTTGTTATGGAAGACGAGTTCACCTTTAAATATCTTTGAATGCAATTGTTTGTTTGAACACGTTGGTATAATAATGAACAACATGTGAACAATATTGAACTGTGAAATATGTAACTAATTGTATGTTTGTGTTTGACTGTCCTATGCAGTTTTCACGGTGCAAACGAGGTGCAAACGGGGTGCAAACGGGGTGCAAACGGAGCAAATGAGGCAACCGTCACTACCTGTACAAACGACAAACTACCAAAGAAAAGCTACAGTACTGCTAAGCTGAAATGCAAAAGAGAAAATAAATAAAAGCATCTGTACGAAACATAACCGCATCTTTATTTCAACACCAAGCCGGGGGGCAGTTACAGTGAAAACTTACCGACCAGTGGTGAGTGAAAACTTACCGACCAGTGGTGAGCGAAGACTTACCCATACTCTGAAGATGATAAACAGTGAGTAAAACCCGTACTCTGAAGATGATCAACAGTGAGTAAAACCCATACTCTGAAGATGATAAACAGTGAGTAAAACCCATACTCTGAAGATGATAAACGGTGAGTAAAACCCATACTCTGAAGAGGATAAATGTATTATGAAACCTCATTCTGAAGTGGATAAATGTGAAGTAGACCTTACTCTGAAGAGGATAGATGTTCTGAAGAGGATGGATGTATTATGAAGACTTTATTCTGAAGTGGATAAATGTACAATGAAGACCACCATCCGAAGAAAATACATGTATGTTGAAGATCTTACTCCAAAGAAAATACATGTATGTTGAAGATCTTACTCCAAAGAAAATACATGTATGTTGAAGATCTTACTCCGAAGAAAATACATGTATGTTGAAGATCTTACTCCGAAGAAAATACATGTATGTTGAAGATCTTACTCCGAAGAAAATACATGTATGTTGAAGATCTTACTCCGAAAAAAATACATGTATGTTGAAGATCTTACTCCGAAGAAAATACATGTATGTTGAAGACCTTACTCCGAAAAGAATACATGTATGTTGAAGATCTTACTCCGAAGAGAATACATGTATGTTGAGGACCCTACACTAAAGAAAATACATGTATGAAGAGAAGGAAGAATGAACCTACTGAGTTAACCCTATGCTGTCTGGTATCCATCCCAGCAAAACCACGGACGTGTGGCAACTCCTGTATATCTAATTAACCCTATGCTGTCTGGTATCCATCCCAGCAAAACCACGGACGTGTGGCAACTCCTGTATATCTAATTAACCCTATGCTGTCTGGTATCCATCCCAGCAAAACCACGGACGTGTGGCAACTCCTGTATATCTAATTAACCCTATGCTGTCTGGTATCCATCCCAGCAATACCACGGACGTGTGGCAACTTCTGTATATCTAATTACCCTTATGCTGTCTGGTATCCATCCCAGCAATACCACGGACGTGTGGCAACTCCTGTATATTTAATGAATATTATGCTGTCTGATATCCATCCCAGCAAGTGGAACTCTTAAATACCATCTATTTATTTGATATTTTGAGTGTGTGTGATCAAGCACAATGTCGGCCCAAGAAGACGATGCTGGCAACCTCTTGGAGATGGAACAGAACAGGACAGGTGCTCGCAGAGGAACTCTAACAGAGAAAGGAAAGGAGAATCGTGAGGTGGAAAATATGAAAAATGAGAAGGTATTTAACAAGGTTTACCACACCTGGAGGAAGATGGCAAAGGAAATTAGAGGAAAACTGAGAGCCTTCTGTCCGACAGAAGAACTTGGAAAATTAAAACGAGACATTCAAACAAGTTGTGACCTAGTATATAGTGTGTATGAGTCAATTCTATGCAATCATGCCACAACTCCAGAGATAGCAGATAAAATGGACGCCTGTATCCAGCTGACGACAGACACACAGGAACTTGTTTGTAAACGATTAGAAACAAAGGAAGAAGATTGTAATGAACGACATGAAAAGGAGAGAGTGAGGATAGCACTGAATAAAGCGTCAAGCAGAAGGATGGAAGCTGAACTTGCAGCTAAAGAGGAAGAGGTGAAGGCCATCTGGGGAATACAGGCTCTGCAAACAAATCTCCTCAAACTAGAGGAGGAAGAGGCAGCCATGCAAACAAATCTCCTGAAACTAGAGGAGGAAGAGGCAGCCATGCTAACGGAAATGGAGCAGATGAAGGTGGAGAGTCGACGTAGGCTGGAGACGGAAAGGATGAAGCTACAGCAGCTACAAGCAGAAAATGAAGTTAAGGTAGCAGCAGCCTGAGTGAGGGCATACGGTTCTGGAAGTGATCAAGATAACAAAGAAGAAGAAGAAAACACTGATCATGAAATAAAAACTGCTCACCAAAAACCTGAAGATAGTGCTCTGCTACATCCAACATTCCAACGTCAAGTATCTCCTGGAGCAACTGTGAACCAAGAGGCCTTCAGTCTAGCCCAAGCAAGCGCACTAAGCAGGAACCACCTACCTAACCCTCATCTGGACAGACAAGGGAGTCAGAGCTTCGTACATAGAGTCGCAGTAAAAGAAATACCAGCCCCGTCTACAACAGATGTCCTGAAAGCCCTTGAGTCGGACTTCTCTGAAAGGAACTACGAGGACAAGTACGTGTCTCAAGAAGATGTTCGCTTCATACAATTTCTCAGTAACCACATCAGACAGAAAGAAGATGGGCACTACGAGATGCCTCTACCTTTCAAGGGTAGCAGCCCACCATCCCTACCAAACAACAAGAGACTAGCTACAGTCCGCCTCCAGTTTCTAAAGAAGAAGCTAAAGACGGATAAAGAATATCACGAACGCTATAAGATTTTCATGAAGGAAATCATTGAGAAAGGTGATGTAGAACTGGACCATACAACAGCAAAGGGAGAGACTGCCTGGTACCTTCCTCATCACAGCACCTACCATCCCAGAAGGCCCAACAAGCTAAGGGTCGTGTTCGTCGACTGCTCAGCAAAACTATTCGCCACGCCTGAATCCCGAAAGTACCTTAAGTTCCTATGGTGGGAGGAAGGAGATTTGGGAAAAGAACCACCGGAAAACAAGATGACAGTTCACCTATTCGGAGCTGCTTCGTCTCCTGGATGTGCCAACTTAGGCCTAAGGTACATGGCACACCAACATAGAGAAGACTACCCAGCAGCCTCAGCCTTCATTGAGAAGAACTTCTACGTTGATGATGGGTTAGCCAGCGTTTCATCAGTCGAAGAGGCCAAGAAACTGATCATCGAGGCACAAAAATTGTGCAAACGAGGAGGCCTACGCCTCCACAAATTCAACTCTAACCACAAAGACGTCCTCGACTGTGTGAAACCCTCAGAAAGAGCAACAATCACTGACCCTCTCGAACTTAAGCTGGAAGCGACCCCAACTGAGCATGCACTTGGCCTTCAGTGGTCTATAGACAACGACACCTTCAGCTTCAATGTCAACATGAAAGACCAGCCTTCAACCCGTCGAGGAATCCTCTCCATCGTCGCCTCTCTTTATGACCCACTCGGGTTTGTTGCCCCATTCACCCTAAGCGGAAAACGCATACTCCAAGAACTATGCCGCAGAGGCATAAGATGGGACGATCCACTGCCAGATGACTTAAAGCCACGGTGGGAGGAATGGAAGATCGGGCTATATAACTTAAAGGAATTCACAATCCCTAGATGCTATCACCCACATGACTTCGGCAACATCATCAAGACGGAACTGCATCACTTTGCCGATGCCAGCAGCATGGGGTATGGCGCTTGTTCCTACCTCAGGTACAAAAATGACAAAAATACAGTACACTCCAGTCTTGTGATGGCCAAAGCAAGAGTAGCATCCCACGACTAGAGCTCTCAGCGGCAGTGGTCGCAACCAAATTAAGTGTGTTGCTGAAAAGAGAACTGCAGATGAAGATCGATGAAGAATTCTTCTGGACAGATTCACAAGTAGTTCTGGGCTACATCAATAATGAGGCAAGAAGGTTCCATGTGTTCGTCGCGAACAGAGTCCAACTGATAAGAGAAAACACTGACCCAAGTAAATGGCACTATATCGAAACAGCAGAGAACCCGGCAGATCATGCCTCCAGAGGCCTTCAGGCATCTCACATTCCTTCAACAAACTGGATGTCAGGTCCTACATTTCTCTGGGAGCAAGAAGTACATCCCAAACTGAATCCCTTCGCAGACCTACTCATAGGCGATCCTGAGGTTAAGGCTGTCCAAGCTTTCACAACCAAAGTTAACAGTTGTACAGACATTCTAATTCACCTAAATCAGATCTCTTCATGGTCAAAGATCCTTAAAGTAGTTGCAAGAATCAAGAGGCTGGGATCGGGAAAAGTACACAACACCGAACTGGTGACAGTCGAAGAACGAGAAAGAGCTGCCAAAATAGTGATCAAGCTTGTCCAGCAGCAAGCCTTCTCTCAGGAAACCAAGAGATGGCGCAGAGTCCAGTACCTAATCGAACAATTCTGGAGCCGCTGGAAGAAGGAATACCTCCTGAACATTTCTACACGCCAGAAGTGGCACGTACCACGGCGTAACCTCAAGGTGAACGACATAGTCATCCTCAAGGACAGTAACCTGCCAAGAAGCCAGTGGCAACTATGTCGGGTCGTCGAAGCCACTCAAGAGAGCGACGGTCTAGTACGTCGAGTAAAAATACAGACTGGGGAGCGAAAAGATCACTCTACCAGACCTTCAGTCCTCGAGCGACCGATCCAGAAATTGGTACTCCTCCTCGAGTGTAATTAGTATAGAAACGCTTGAATTGTATTATTTTGATGCTATGTGAAATCTAAAAAGAAATCATGTATGACTAAATTAATTGTTTTGTGCTTATCCGTCATAGCAGGATTTGGTGGGAGTGTAACTGACCGCCAAGGGTAAAGATGCCTATCATCTTTACTGTCAGTAAGCTTTGATTTGCGTTGGTCTAGATGATCAACTTATCTGTATTGGCTCAGAATACTGAGCTCTCTATTTATCTATTTAAGAAAAGAATATTTCGGAGCCACTTGTGCATTTTCATTTAGTGTCCACATGGGGGCAGAGCTCGTCTTCCTTTAGTATAAAAGTCACAGCTTCCTGTGTGACCAAGGCGGAAGTAACTCAGAGATAACGACGGAGCAGGCAGCGAATTATGTATGATAGAAGGACCTTACTCCAGTTAAATTAACTACCCTTGGTAAAGCGGAATAAGGTATGTCGAACACTCAAATGTATATTTATGTGTGTAACCGCCAAACATTTATAAACATATAAAGTGGTGCACTCACGAAGTAGCTTCTAATCAAAGGCACCTGCTGCCGGACAAGTAACGTTATTATATATCATTGTTTTTCCCTGAGTGCTTTTGTTATGGAAGACGAGTTCACCTTTAAATATCTTTGAATGCAATTGTTTGTTTGAACACGTTGGTATAATAATGAACAACATGTGAACAATATTGAACTGTGAAATATGTAACTAATTGTATGTTTGTGTTTGACTGTCCTATGCAGTTTTCACGGTGCAAACGAGGTGCAAACGGGGTGCAAACGGGGTGCAAACGGAGCAAATGAGGCAACCGTCACTACCTGTACAAACGACAAACTACCAAAGAAAAGCTACAGTACTGCTAAGCTGAAATGCAAAAGAGAAAATAAATAAAAGCATCTGTACGAAACATAACCGCATCTTTATTTCAACACCAAGCCGGGGGGCAGTTACAATATTATTATACAACCTGGAAATGGATAGCATATATCAACATCCCATAATCGAGAACTTTCTGCTCCACGCTGACCATCCAACGGTCAGAGGAAGCTGCGGTAAGTTTTAGCGTGTTTGAATATTATGATCCATATAAACTGCTGTGATCTATGTATCGCCCATACTACATAAATGATTTAACGTCGGCCACGGACTTATAAACCCCCCCCCCCCCTCCGGTCACCAGCAGATGATGAGGCATGACTCTTAGGACCTTGCGCAATTGAAAGTTTTAATATGACGTCAATCGGTATCAAACTACATTTGATGATGTAATATATGTATTTAGGGCTATAAATCACGTTCTGCAGAATGCTGCAGAAAACGATAAAAACATATTTATACTTTAGACCGTATTTTAGTATGAATATGTGAATGAAAAAGTAGAACGTTGCTACATCCTAAACGATAGATACTTGACGTTGAATGGGCCATAGTAATGTCAATTTAGCAATACAATTTAAAAAGTTATAGCCCTGCAAAGAAGGGGAACATCTCCATAGACTTACAGTGGTGGCAGAGAGGGGTATAAGATCAGAATAATCCCTGGCAGATAAAGGGTTAATATTATTTAAATTAAGTTTAGCCATAATCATGTCTTTTGCCATAATCAGGTAGCTAAATTTTCTTTTTTAAATACATTATATATATATTTATCTTAATCATTTTCGGCCTTTCGGCATTCGGTTTTCGGCCAACTGTTTCCTATTTTCGGTATCGGTTTCGGCCAAGAATTTCCCATTCGGTGCACAATATTGCTCTATTCTTTTTTTTGCGGCCCAGTACTAAATGGTCCACGGCCCGGTACCGTGGACATTTTGGGATCTATAAATAATGTCTGATATGTAAAAAATCTAATATGTAAAAAAATATAAATAAAGAAACTCAGAGCATGAGAGGTTGGGCGGCCCTCGCAAGTGGACCGGCCCACCAGGAACATTCCAGAATTTCCCGATGGCCAGTCCGCGCCTGTGTAGCGTGATTCACTCTGCGTTGTGTAGTTATTGGCTAGGAAAGACACCGCTACAACCAAGTCATCTTACGTCCAGTTTATTCTCCTCTGTGGTCAAACAAACACAGTGATGCACAGTGAGCAACAACTCTGCTCCTCATGCTGTGCTCCACCTTGTCCTTCACTGTTCAGTTCAGAAAGAGCGAACAGCACGTGAACAGCAAACACACAATGTGTACACTTACTCAATGTAGTGTAACCAAAGTGTAACACAAACATATACATTTAAATCAGGATACATATTTACAAAATGATAAATGTGTGCCATTCTCAATTAAATAAAAAATAAACGGAAATACAAAACAGCGCTACATACCTGTGGTCAAACAGAGAAAATGCACGGTGAGCTGCTCTCCTTATTCTGTGCTCCACCTGTCAACCACCAACACAACCTCCTCATTACACAACAGTGTATACAGCACAAAGAAATAAACCAGTAACGGCTCATATTAACAGCAACATGGCAATGCAGAGACTCTATTTACATAAAATTATCCTTTATTAATCCCCTTGGGGAAATTCAGGTGTCAAAGCAGCATTGGGGGGGGGGGGGGGGGATACAGAGCTTCACAGTCCGATAATATACTATAAGATACAATATAAAAAGTACAAAATACAAGATGGTACAAGGTAAGTAGGTATGCCTACAGCAGAATTACACAAGGGAATACAGTGTATATATACCCATAATATTTGTATACCTGAGACTGACTGTATATACATAAATATATGAATACTGAAGACACTATAGCGGTATGAACAGAATTAACACTATGGACAGTATAAAACAATATGCGTATATATATATATATATATATATAACACAGAATAGGACTAATATGACTGGTATGAGTGTAAAGGAGTATGATATACGGGTGGATGGATATGATTCACGTGGTGAGAACAGGGTGAATAGGTGGATGTATATGAGTGCACGTGGTGTGAACAGGGTGAATAGGTGGATGGATATGAGTGCACGTGGTGATAATAGGGTGAATAGGTGGATGGATATGATGCACGTGGTGAGAACAGGGTGAATAGGTGGATGGATATGAGTGCATGTGGTGAGAACAGGGTGAATAGGTGGATGGATATGATGCACGTGGTGAGAACAGGGTGAATAGGAGTCATCTTTCTAGTTGTTCTCCAGTTCTGACGCCGTTAGTTCTGACACCGTTAGTTCTGACACCGTTAGTTCTGACGGCAATACAACCAAAAATAACAGAGCAAAGAAATGCATACCATCCTTCACTGTTCCGTTCAGAAAGAGCGCGAACTAGCTCAGTGAAGGACTTTCACCCAACACGGGGGAATCCATTATTTACATTTATCACAAACACCAAATACCAAACCAAAAAGATTATCTATAAATACTAAACCTTGTAATAAAAAAATAAATAAAAAAATTCATTTGGCAAGTCAATAGCCCATCGCTTTGAAATACATATTTCTAAAAACCAGGAAGTTACCCCCAACGAAACAAAAGTCGAACGTGCCCACTTTGCTCCTTCAAAATAGGTTTCTCTGCATTGCTACTACTTTAGGTACAAATAAAGGTTTCTGTTTATAATCTAACAGAACAACATTGCACTGCTACATATATGTTATGTGACCGTGACATAGGGCTGGGCGATTAATCGATTAATTCGAATGAATGATTTAGGACGATTTTGAGAGAAAAAAAATCGATATATAAAAAAAAAAAATTCTATAGTCACCTTTTATTTTACAAAAAGTGATGTTTGGTGAAAGTTAGATTTGCACTTTATTAATCCCAATAGTGAAATTCATTCTTGTTTGATGATCAAGAGGCACCTTTTATTTGTTTTAGGTGAAGTTTGTTGAAAAAGCAAGTCATTGCACTATTAATCCCGATAGGGACATTAATCTTTGTTTGATCAAGAGCAGGGGTGGCCGGCTCGCAAGCCGCATGTGGCTCTTTGCCTGTCAATGTGTGGCTCTTCCATCCATAAAAAAAAAAAAAATATATATATATATATATATACATATAATAATAATTTCTTTTTTCTTTTATGTCACTCATTCCATAAGGACGTAGAATAAACATTTACAGATTTGTTTTTAAATGGTCCATTTGCATGTTCTTGGTATCTGAATCTAGGGACATCTATGGATCTCAGGGAATGTATTCCCAGTGTCAGAAATAGTGTGTCTGTTACTAGGCTTGAGTAAATTGTAATGAACCAAAGGAGAATATCAATTATATTAAAAAAAAAAAAAAATTATCTTTGACTGTGAATAACACCATGCTAAAATTGACCAGGCCTGAAAAATCTAAGCAAATGAATAAAGTGAAGATGATTAAACAGAAGGTTTTGTAGATAAAGTACTGAATTCTGCCATCTTTTTTATAATGTAAATTTCTCCACCATTTTTCATCATATTGCAACACCGTTTTTTGCTAGATGTTCACAGAAAGGTAGAGAAACTAACTGCTTTCTGTTTTATGGCAATAACGTTCAGGTTTGTGGAAGATAATCTCAAAAAATAAGAGAAATTAAAAAGTAAATCCAGAAGTCAGATGATTGACAGGGGCTGGTGTGAGCTGGGTAGGGTAGTTTTTCTAAATACAAAAGCCCTGAGTCTCTTCCTTCAAAAGACTACAGTCACTTTTGGCTGTGCCACTTCCTCCTGTCAATATGCGCCGGTTTCCGACTCAATGCCCTGAGATTTCTATAATCTTATATTTCACTAATAACAGTTACAATCATTGGTAAACAAATGTAATGCTGAAAATATACACTTTTACTGTATATCTCGGGCATAAGAGGTTAACCCTGTGATGCCCAAATTAAAAAGACATTAGCAACTTCAGAGGCCAGAGGGTGGGACATAAACACATTTACTATCAAATAGCATTGATGCTGAACAACAGGACCAATTGACTATACATGTGCTTAAGAAAAATTTAAATAAACATTTACAGGCTTTTCTTTTTTAAATGGCTAAAAGTGATTTTGTAATTTTGCAACCTTGGGTCTCACAGGGTACTTTTAACCCTGTGAGGCCCAAATAAAAAAGACATTAGCAACTTCAGAGGCCAGAGGGTGAGACCTATAAACACATGAAGGGTGCTGTGACAAAAAAAAGGTTGAGAAACGCTGGTATAATGGTGTGGCTCTTTGTGGTACCACAGTATTTTTTGTGGCTCTTAATCTCTGACTGGTTGGCCACCCCTGATCAAGACTAACCTTTTATATATATATATACTGGCTGTCGAAGTTAACGTGGTATTAACGCGTTATCGCCCGATTATATTAACGCCACTATTTTTTTTAACTCACGATTAACTTAAATTTTTTATTTTTATTTTTTTTACTAGACTTCACTCAGGTGTATTATTGATGCTCTCATTGATACTGTGTGTGTGTGTGAGATAGAGGGGGGGGTGTGATTACTCAGCCCTTGTGTGTGTGAATGTAACAAGTTCCTAACGTTTTCTTTCCCCTATTATTACATGCACACTTTATTCATTGTTTTAAATTATTATTTTCTTTTAAGTTATTTTGTGCATCACTCTGTTTTGAATTTGATGCAATTTTGCAATGCATGAGGGTCATCCTTTTGTGTTAAATGGCTGCATAAAGCAAGCATTTGTGGACTCGCATGTTGATGAGAGTATTAAAACTTGGAACTTGAAAAAGATCTGTTTAAGGTAGGAAAAAAAATGCGATTAATTTGCGATTAATCGTGAGTTAACTATGGACGATCATGCGATTAATCGAGTTAAATATTTTAATCGATTGACAGCACTAATATATAAAAAGAACATTGGTGAAAGTTAGGTTTGCACTTCAATCCCAATAGGGAAATTCATCTTGGTTTGATAATTTTTTTGTGTCAAATAAAAACGTGGCGTTTCTAGTTTTCAAGAGAGAAAAAAACGATTAAAATCGGATTACATTTTTTTTAACTCAGATTTTATTTTTAGGCCATATCGCCCGGCCCTACCGTGACATTGACTTTATTGATGTCATTTTTTGATTCTGCCTTGACTGAACAGTTTTGTATTAGTAGATTCTGCCTTGACTGAACAGTTTTGTATTAGTAGATTCTGCCTTGACTGAACAGTTTTGTATTAGTAGATTCTGCCTTGACTGAACAGTTTTGTATCAGTAGATTCTGCCTTGACTGAACAGTTTTGTATTAGTAGATTCTGCCTTGACTGAACAGTTTTGTATCAGTAGATTCTGCCTTGACTGAACAGTTTTGTATCAGTAGATTCTGCCTTGACTGAACAGTTTTGTATTAGTAGATTCTGCCTTGACTGAACAGTTTTGTATCAGTAGATTCTGCCTTGACTGAACAGTTTTGTATTTGACATTATTGTATCATTCCTTACACAGACGTGAACGAGAGCAACGGTGTGTCCTGTGTTTGATTGATTCTTTACTTCCCCCTATGCAGGTAAGAATGTGGACAATTGGGTTTTAGTTTGGTTGCTATGAATAGATTTGTGTTTGTGTTTATGGGTATTATTTAGGACTGACCTTCGAATTTTTCTTTGGCATTCGAAGCTTTGGGGCAAAGATTCGATTTTAATTCGAAGCTTTGAGATATAAAAAAAATATATATATATATATTTATTTTTATGTTGTGGGACTTGTACAGCACTTTGGTCAACTTTGTTGTTTTTAAATGTGCTCTATAAATAAAGTGGATTGGATTAATTAATTAAATTAATAATGAGTCGCGAGCTGCGCTGCCTGGGCGGCTGCTCTCCGTTACACAGCCAACAACATTACATTACATAATTATGTTGCAACCTTTGTCTATAAAGCAAACAATTATATAAATATTTATATGTAGTTAATAGAGACAAAGGCAGAATTCTACTTAATTTTTATTAAGACATGTTTTTATATGGGTCGGGACACTATACAAAATACTATAGAGAATTTTCAGTGCTGTAAAGTTTAAACCTTTTTAAATCTTAGACAAACGAAACACTTTGCTTTCATGAAATATTGTAAGCCGTCATTTGAGGCTTTATAAAAGCAGCACAATGAACACAAATCTCTCAGTGCAGAGTCCGACCTCATCTTAACGTTAGGTTATGACTATAACCAAGTTCTGTTAGTTAGGGGCGATGCTTGGCATCGCTACTGCACTATCTCGCGTACGTGCACGCGTACTGAATAAACCACAAATGTACCTCTAATACCAGTATTAGTCTGACCACACCCCTCATCAGCTTACCTTCATAAGCAGGTGTGTGGTCACCTGCTCTCCTCCTTCCCAAGCTTTCACCACAAGGTGAGGACAAGGGCTGCAGCGGCCGTCCGATGCCAAGCATCGCCCCTAACTAACAGAACTTGGTTATAGTCATAACCTAACGTTCTGTATCGTTAGTGGCTTAGCTTGGCATCGCTACTGCACAAGGGAGGCCAAGCGGAGCCACTTGGCTGACAAATACACCCCGCTGACAGCCCCCCAAAACCATCAGAACAGGGAGGGCCGAGCCCCCCCGACCCCCCCTAATGGAGGGTAGCCCCCCTATCAGGGACGTCACGGGAGGGCGACGGACCCGACCGTGCGAAGAGGCACTCAAGCAACTCAACGCACAGGGTGAGCAGACCGTGGCTTGACCCCACGACTACACACACGCACAACCCGCATGCCACCCGGGAACGAACGGAGGAACAACCTCGTTACTGCCCCCAGAATCACGGGGTCAAGGGCAAACCCAACCCCGTGGCAAGGCCGTAGCAGCGGAGCACGAAGGAAGACCCAGACCCACCAAAAGGACTGGACTCCCTAGAATGGGGGCCCGGAGAAGTCCATGATGCCAGCATCAAGACCCCACCAGGTGGGCACGTAGTGCCCCGCCCCCCACATCGCCAGCGTATTCGGACAAAGGCCCCTCAGTTACTGCACCTGGTATTCCCAGGCGGAACCAACCAGGCCAGAACCTGCCCAGCTTCCGAGATCGGACGAGATCGGGCGTGTTCAGGTCGGTATGGCCGTAAGCCGAGCGGGCCCCGTCCCCCCAATAGTACACCGCCTGGCACACTGACCCTGCAGAATAGGCAGTCAGCATGGCCGTAAGCACACAAAAAAGGTTAACCAACGGAAGCAGGCAGCGCACCGGGGAAAAACCAGGCAACAGGCTGTTAACCCTAGCCTGGAGACTGCGGACGAGACAGGCGCCAGAGGGGACAGCTGAACACAGCCGCCCCGGCGGAAGGAGCGTAAGCTGGCGGTGTTGCATGACCAAGCCTCCATTTAACAACCCCCACCCAGAGGGGTCGAGGCAGAGAAGGCTGACACGATTGGCAGACGTCATGAACGTGCAGGGGCACCCTCAAACGGTGAACCCGGGAGTTGACACTGCTCCAACACACCAGGGAATCAACCACCTCGGTGTTACCCAATGCGGTGGTTGTTCCTATAACCCCTCAAGAAAAAACTCCAAAACACACCTGCGGGTATACACCGGCTATACCGCAGTACAAGTGTTTCAGTTTCCAAAAAGGGTTAACCCAGGCCTACGGGTCGCAAACATCACTTCGGACCGGGCCTGGCGGTACGGGAAGCACAGGGTCACCAGAGGAGGTCAAAAAACCACCCCCACAGGCCCCTCTTCGCCATGCGTGAGAGAGGAGCGAAAAATAATGGAGAACCAGCCCCTAAGCACACCGTACCTGGTATTCCCCGGCGGTCTCCCAACCAAGTACTAACCAGGACCAACCTGTGTAGCGGCCGAGATCCGACGAGATCGAGCGCGTACAGAATGCCATGGCTGTAAGCCATGACGACAGTGCTGAGTAAAAACATACCCAACCAGGGTCTCCATAGCGCTTAACCCTGTGACACCCAGACCGACCTGGCATTTTTCCCCCTGAAAAAAGCCCAAGTCCCTCAGGGTACCAGAACAGCAGATCTGCATCCCCGGCGGACAACGGGTTCAACTGATCTGGACCAGCGTGACCAGAACCAGTCCCGTGCCCTAACCACGCCGACATGCCTACTCCAGGAGAAGGGCAGATATGCGTGTTGATCTTAACATGAAAAGAAGGCGCCACCCAGACGTTCGGACGAACCGCGCCTGGTGGCCCACCCCAAGGGCGTGAGACCCCACTACATATGTTCAGATCCATCCCGTCATCATCCCCCAGACATGAACGAGAATCCGTCGACAACCCACCCAGGTCATGGGATGTGGTCGCCGGAAGAGGAAAAACCCCCATCTCAGTTGCTTCATAAAAACGCTGTTTCAACCACAAGCAACCAAGGCGTGCCAGTCAATCGCCTGTTTACAGCGAGCTAGCACTATACGTGCGTCGGGACACACCCCCATCAATGAACAGGCTAGTTAGACCTGTCATTGAATCCCCAAGGCGCCCAGGGGAACGACAAGAGGGGTGTGACACTCCCTAACTCCAACACTTCTGGAATAGAAAGAAGGAAGCATCAACAGTATGTATCCCAGTCTACACAGCCGGGGTAAAAAATGTTCACATTTTTACATCCCACCACCCTCCCATAGGAAAGAGACGGGGATCCCCAGAGAGACTTCCCACGTGAGCTGTACAGATTGAAAAGAATATATTGCACCTTGAGCCATGTAAAAAACTGGTTTTAGGGCCTCCGGGGAAGAGGCACCGAACCCATACACACTCAATAAACGAATTGAATCGAATATACATACAATAGAAAAGGACCCTTCTAGAGGGTCCACTCACTTTGACAATCTGAGGAGGAAGGCTCTGTACTCTGATGGAGGCTTCCTCACATGGAAGAAGGAGTCCGAACTCACAGAAGGCCTGAGTAGGCGCTTGGTGAGGAGGAGCCCTGACCACCCCCCCTGAAAACAGATCCATCACATGGACCTGAACAGCACACGGAAGTCCTACCAACAGAGACGCGCACGGTGACGTACTCCATGGCGGGGGAATTCCTGCGGTGCACACGCCCAATATACCAGGCCGTGGGACCAGGAACTCCCTCCCCCCCCCCCCCCCCCCCCCCCCCGTAACGTGCCGAACCGCCACGTGACGGGAACCTTGAAGGACAGGGGGTGTACCCCTGACC
Source organism: Notolepis coatsorum (assembly GCF_963971535.1). NCBI lineage: Eukaryota > Metazoa > Chordata > Actinopteri > Aulopiformes > Paralepididae > Notolepis > Notolepis coatsorum. The sequence continues at coordinate 16,706,226 of NC_140170.1, read as the reverse complement.
GACAGAACAATGGGGAGAGGAAAGGTTACCAGTTCACCCCTTTACGACCCCACACCCATGATACGACGTAACGACAAAAAGAGAATATGACACAGTCATAGTCAGCTCTATGAAGCGTTTCACAGCTCCACACAGCGCACGAGCTAACCTGCTATCTGATTTTTACTAAGGAAAAACACAGAATAGAGAGGGCTCTAAGAACCCCGGTCCAACATACACATGTGCTTCTGTGGCCAGTACAACCCAGTCGTAGGTCACATGACACACACAACCCATCATCACCTACAAAAAATGGCAAAAACACTCAACAGAGGAACGCCGTTTTTTTCACAATGAGAGAATACATCATTCTTGATTAGTATCGACCACAGGCCTTGCTAAGCACACATGACAGCAACCAAACCAATTTCCCTTTAGGAAAAAAGTTTCTCCAGCAGATTTAGCACAACCTCAGCAATCAAGCTAAGAGTTACATCGTATCCCTACCACACAAAAGACACAATTAATGCACAACATGTCTGATAGGAGGTGATAAAGTCCCCAGGGAACCGGGGGGGAAAAACACAATCCTCCTATTTTACCCTCAATACGGCCAGTTAAAACAGGAAAACCTGTTAATGTGTGAACTCACTGTTCATTGTCATTACAGTCTGAGAAAGAACATTCTTTTACTCACTTGTCACCAAGCATAGCTTCATAGGTTAGTTGCCTTAGTAGTGAGTACACGGTACACATAAACACCATGATGTTTCTCACACAACAACCAGATCAATACATCACGATCTGCACGGAGAAGCTAACTGCCAGTGACAAAAACAGCTCACACACAACCCGCAACGTATCCCAAATGCATTGCAACAACACACGTTTTGGGAAAAAACACCGTTATTCACAATACATTTAGCAAGTAAAACCAGAAGACGTGTTATGAGGTCTGGCCAACCCCGTACCTACCCGGAACGCAGATCAGCGAAGTGCAGTCACAAGACACCGTAGAACACAGCCGTCCTGTGTTGTTCGATCCGGGCAGCGTCGCCGCTCCACCAGTCGCTACAGTCCTCTTTGTTGACGCAATCCCCGTCTAGGCTCAGGCAGGGTCGACGAACATCCCCTGTCAAGGATGACGTCGTGGTCAAGAGTGTAAAACATGTTAAAATCAAAGCACGTTCAACAGAATAGCATCAAGCTAACGGCTGCTCCAACCGTTCGGGTGCTATTGCTTCCGCTCGCGAGACGCCGATCTAACGACGCACGCGATCAGAAGCGAGCTCCCGGCGGCGCGCGAGAAGCTAAGCTACCCCGCGCCAGGCCACTGACCGGCTAACCGTAAGCTATGAACATGTAAACAATGACATAACACTCACCCAGACAGGCCGCCGTTCTGAACCCTCCTCACTTTTTAAGAGAAAAGAGAAAACAAGACGTCAACACCGCTTCACAACGGTGACATTACCACGTCCGGCGGAATCAGCACAGTACCAACTGGCCTGTATAGCTGACTTTGAACATGAATCTGCCGCTATCGCACATTACATGCACATATCCCCTCGTGAAGGAATACTCTCATTTGGATATGAAAGATGGGGTCTTAACACGGTGACAGAGAGAATCCACTCGTCCAGAACACACAGGGATCACCAGTGTCAATGGTCGCGGCCCACTAGTTAAAACTATAATGGTCGCCAGACCAAGGCCTTCTGTCGCCTAGACGGCTAAACAAAGGACCCTAGCCTGGGGCCGGTTTCCATAAACTTTGTCAAGTAGCCCCCATAGCACTAACAGACAAGTGGAGCCCGCCAGCAAACACTACTCACCCAACCTGGAACGCACCGCTCCTCACAACAGCGGCATGTCCGACAGTTCAGCTGTGGCCTGACAGGTTTCACCCCAACAAACACAGCAAGGAACTGCAGTTGAGAAGCATGCAGCGGCGTGCTCCCAATACGAAAACCGGTGGAGGGTTTTTAGAATGATCATCATCTTCTAGACACTCCAGTACGAAGACAATATCGCCGTATTTTCTCGAAAATAGTGAGAGAGAAAATAAAGATATGATGTCAACGTATCCTTGTTTCCCAAGCTGTTCCTAATCCAATTTCTTCCATCATGGTGTCAAGTGTGGGGATCTACCGAGGCACCTCTTCCTTGTGGTGAAAGCGAGAAGGAGGAGAGCAGGTGACCACACACCTGCTTATGAAGGTAAGCTGATGAGGGGTGTGGTCAGACTAATACTGGTATTAGAGGTACATTTGTGGTTTATTCAGTACGCGTGCACGTACGCGAGATAGTGCAGTAGCGATGCCAAGCTAAGCCACTAACGATACAGAACTAGGGGTGTAACGATGCGACCTCACTAGGGATGGGTATCGTTAGGATTTTATCGATACTACTACTCTTATTGAAACTGCTTAACGGTTTGGTACTTTATCAATACTCTTATCGGTTCTTTTTGATTATTTTGCAAGAAAAAAAGCGATTAATTAAGAACAGAATCGACATTGCTTTATTATTCTTTTATATTACTATATAAATAAATAACATTTCTTCAGCAGCAGCAATGTTTTAAATGTGTCTGAATTATAGACTTTTTATAATTAACAACAAATGTAAGATAACATTTTTGCTGTTTTACAGCAAAAGTTCAAACAAACAGTCAGACAAAGGAGTCATACAATACTATTTTGATTGACAGTCGATTCTGCCAATTACGTCACACCGCTTGCACCCACCTCTGGTGTTCTTACCACCAATCGGAAGCTCTCATTTGTTTTTTTTACTTCCGGAATGTCGGCCATTACTCTACTCGAGAGAGTACCGGAGCTCAGGCTAATAACGTTAGCTCCCCGCCAGCCACATTGACGAGTACCAGCGCTTATACATTACTGGCAAATGTCTTGTTGCACTTGTGGCAACGAGTGTTATTAACATCGACTTTAGTAAAATAGACCCCGACTTTTGAATGTTTCGTTCTGTCCGCCATGATGAGAGCAGAGCTGTCTGTAGCCTACAACTTGAGAAATGTTCTGAAGCACCAGTGTGTGTGTGTGTGTGTGTGTGTGTGTGTGAGCACAGCACAGCCCGCTCCTCCTCGCGCAGGCAGAGAGAGAGACAGAGGGAGGAGAGATAGAGAAAACGGCCAACAAGATTAGTTTGCGACGTTTAAATTCCTAAAAAAAAAATCCATAATTTCTCAAGTACCGATAGCAAAACCGATAACGTCGGAGCTTATCAATACTCCAGTTTTTCCTAATTTAGTACCGGTTCCGTTTAGAACCGGTTTTCGGGGGACATCCCTAGACCTCACAGCGATTAATTTAGATTACGATTAGTCAGGCAACGATTCAATGCATCATGAAATCTCTTCATTTGACCACGATTCGATAAATTTTCGTTTAATTTTCTATCAATTAATTCCCCAAAATTTTTTGAATACACAAATGTGGCTGGGGGAAATTATTCACTCAGCATGAATTGACTATAGGTCAATAAAAACAATGCACACAAAAAAAACATAAAAAAAAATATTTATTTTGTTTTTTTTATTTAATTTCGATTAATTTCGATTATAATCTATTCTAACATTTTCAAATCGATGCAGTTGAATCGTCACATTATAATCTATGCATTTCGATTAATCGATGCATCGTTACACCCCTAATCTTAACACATTGTGCGCCAAGAACGGCGTAAATCGTTATTGCCCGCCATGCGTTGAACGCCAACAACGGCGTATCACGTGTTTGGGATCAATATTTCATTTGTGCTGATGGCAGTAGCCGATAAATATCCATCAATTTGTGTAGCGTCAAGACAAAAAAAAGTTCACTCGCGACCTGCACAACGCCGTCCCCAGTCCCCCACACACACACACACAAGCTACTGCATCAAAGTTACTACTTATGATTAACAAGGCATTCGTTTTGTGGCATTAACGTTATATAGTTAGTGTTACACGATCAAAATTTCATTGGTTGAGACAATAGTATCTAGTTGCAGCCCAGCAGGTAGACCATGCTGGGAGAACTAGTATCTAGCTGCAGCCCTGCAGAACATACTGGGAGAGAGATAGTGCTATTTCTTGATGTTTCCTTTTTTTAAGTAAGTAAAGAGGCCTATGTTCATATCGGTGAGCACAATTTGTAACACAAATATACAGTAGTTTCATAAAATAAAATAAAAAATATTACAAAAAAATATATATATTACAAAAAAGAAAATATTAAAAAAAGATTTAAAAAAAAATGTGTTGCCACAAATATCGGTATCGTTATCGGCCGATTGTGTTAGTTGAACAATCGGTATCGGTGGCAAATTTTCATATCGTTGCATCCCTAGTCTATAGTGTTCCCAAGTTTTAATGTACTTAAACACAACGTTTCGGCCTGTGGCCTTTTTCAAGGCCGAAATGTTGTGGCCGAAAACGTTGTGTTCAAGTACATTAAAACTTGGGAACACTATAGACGGTGTGCAGACTTTTTTCCCCACAACATTATGGATCAATATACACACTCGAGTGCATTTGGATCGCTTTCGAAACGCAATAGTCGATATGATTTTGGCGTTATTGCGTCATACAAACTGGAAATGGATCTAGCAGATCGACGTCAAATTATTGGGATCTTTTTCCTCCAGTCTCATCGGCGAACGGTAAGAGGACACTAACGTTACTTTCAGCTTGATTGTCCATTTCTTTGTTTGTAATCAGTCTGATTAATATATCAACCCATACTAAATAAAGCCGTTACTGACGATCAAGGAATTATAAATGACCCCCCCCCCCCTTTCCTTCACGCATGATGAAGCATAATGTATACCGATCATAACATTTGAATTTTTTAATATAGCGTGTATAGGAAAGAAATGCCAATCGATAATCTATCATATGCTTCAGGGCCTATAACTAGCGTTTTTGGAATTACAGCAGAAAAGCTTAAAAACACTTATATTCTCGACGGTATTAACACAACAATGTATGAATGAAAAAAAATAACGTTCCCACATCCGGAACGATAGATACCCGATGTTGAATGGGCCATAGTACTGCAGATATAATATTAAAAAAGTTATAGCCCTGCAAAGAAGGTAAACATCTCCATAGGCTTACAGAGGTGGCAGAAAGGGCATAATTATGGGCACAATGCATGGCGCCCAATGTGTTAACTCAGGTCGCTGTTTACCTTCTGGTTAGAACGCCATCGCTGTAATGCAATGGGGAGAATGCCAAACTTGCGAGTGCTAAAACTATCTGAAATATTATAGCTATGGATCTAATAAACACGTCGATTGTCAGTGAGTTTCTTCCAGTCAACATGCACAAAACAGATATACATTTCCGTTTTATACCGTGGTGAATATGAATATAGTTCCAGAGCGATTCTGTCTAATCTCAAGAAACTCAAGCAAACCGCGCTTAAATGTATTTCCTTAGAAATCGTGCCATTTGTCACTTGATTTATGAATCGTTCTGAAAATAATGCTAGATTATCGGTATTATGTGTCCTCATGCATGATACAGAAGCGGGGCTGAAAAATCGCTTCTCCGTGCCTTGGTCGCAGCCAACCGCACACACACACACACACATAAAAAAACAGTACAAAAAGAACAAAAAAAACCAAACAAGAAAAAACAAAGGTGATTGGTGCCCCTCCCACGTAGATCCTCCCCACCCTGTATATCTAACACAGGGTTGTGACATAGCTGCAAAAGGAAGCTCATCTCCTCATGTCCCAGTGGGTGGCTGTGTGCTGGTCGGTTCTCTGTGCAATTGGAGTAAACAGTATTGATTAAAAGGTGTCTGAGCAACTATTCAGTTCGAACATATCTTTATGACATTTGTCAAATGGATAAAAATTATGTTAAACTGTGTTTAACCAATTAATAAGTAGACTTAGGTCGCTTTCACACAGGGGCTGTTTGGTCCGGACTTTCGGACCAGAATTCGATAGTCGGGTCTGTGTGAATGCGCGTCGAACTCGGTCCGCGGACCAAACAGGCGAACTCTAGTCCGCCTGAAAACGTAGGTCTCGGTTCGGCTTCAGCGGACCAAACGCGAACCAAATATAGGAAGTGATTATTATTACCACTGCTTTCAGCACTCACTGCAAAACAAGCACACTGCATCTAATCTCTCTATCTATCTATCTATCTATCTATATATATATATCTATATATCTAACTGTGCATCTTGGGAAGAAGGAAGAAACACGCGGCTTATTATTATTACCGAGGCGCACGGCATTAATAATGGATCAATGCCACGTCAATACTATTATTATTATTATATTATTATTATTGGTCTACAAGTTGTTTAGCGAGAGGATGGTGGTAATGTGTAGGGGTGGGACGATACATCGATCCAGATCGATACATCGATGTAATTATCAACAATCGAATCGGATCGATGCGATGTAATAAGATCGATTCATATCGATACTCTTATTTTGAAAATCCTGTGGCGAGTCTCATATCCGCCCAAGAACAACAGCAGTAGCTCCGTGTGTGTAGATGTTACAGCATAGCATTCTCCCTTTCTGTGTGTGTGTGTGTGTGCGCGCGTCTTTGGAAAGACCAGATGAGGTCAGAGGAGTTTGATGTTTAAATGTTATTTAAACATAAACAATATAATACATAATAAATGTAGGCCTATACATGATCATGCAACATCAACAAATTGTTGTAGGAACGGTTTGGGAGAGGGAGGTTGTGAGTTTTGAGTTCCAAAAAATGTAGCTTAAAGTTTAAAGCTCAATATATAAAAACGTGGCACTTTACAGTGAACAGGAGGTCTATTTGTATTAAAAACAATAGATTGATTTTCCTTTAAATGTCTGGAAGAGCTCAAAAATACAAATGTCAAATGATATTTTCATTACCTTTTTTTTGTTGATCTAAATGTTACTGATTGTGTTAAATGGGCATATGATATCATCTCATATCGATCGCAGGCACCTGAATCTAATCGTATCGTATTGTATCGTGAGAGACTTTGTGATATCGGCAAATATCGTATCGTTGTCCAAAGAATATCGTATCGTATCATGATGAAACTGGTGATTCCCACCCCTAGTAATGTGCTTCAATAGAACAATGGATCAATGCCATGTCAAAACTCGCTCCGCTGATCTGGAGGACTCGCAGACAGCACACACAGACACACACACACGCGCGCGCGCACACACTGGCTTGCAGCCACACACACATTTCCACTGTCCAATAGACAAGCGCCCTTTTCGACCGCGTGACATTGTTCAGAAGGTCTCGGTCCGCTGACAGATTTCTCTATGTGAACGCAGGCGAACCAAATGAAGAATGCAACAATGTTGCAACTTCACCCCCAGAACCGCACAGAGTCCACCAGAACTATATGTGAAAGCGACCTTAACTATGTCCCTCTGCACAGAGAAGCCCCGCAGAACAGCACCACCCAGATTAATCCTATGATGGACTATGCAAATGGTTAGTTTAAATAAAAATAAAAATGAAAAGAATAACTGAACTGCCAGTGAGTGTTTGGTGCAGGACTCTACCTCCCAGTGCAGCAGCATTATCTGTGTTACTGCCAGTGAGTGTTTGGTGCAGGACTCTACCTCCCAGTGCAGCAGCATTATCTGTGTTACTGCCAGTGAGTGTTTGGTGCAGGACTCTACCTCCCAGTGCAGCAGCATGATCTGTGTTACTGCCAGTGAGTGTTTGGTGCAGGACTCTACCTCTCAGTGCAGCAGCATTATCTGTGTTACTGCCAGTGAGTGTTTGGTGCAGGACTCTACCTCCCAGTGCAGCAGCATTATCTGTGTTACTGCCAGTGAGTGTTTGGTGCAGGACTCTACCTCCCAGTGCAGCAGCATTATCTGTGTTACTGCCAGTGAGTGTTTGGTGCAGGACTCTACTTCCCAGTGCAGCAGCATTATCTGTGTTACTGCCAGTGAGTGTTTGGTGCAGGACTCTACCTCCCAGTGCAGCAGCATTATCTGTGTTACTGCCAGTGAGTGTTTGGTGCAGGACTCTACCTCTCAGAGCAGCAGCATTATCTGTGTTACTGCCAGTGAGTGTTTGGTGCAGGACTCTACCTCCCAGTGCAGCAGCATTATCTGTGTTACTGCCAGTGAGTGTTTGGTGCAGGACTCTACCTCCCAGTGCAGCAGCATTATCTTTGTTACTGCCAGTGAGTGTTTGGTGCAGGACTCTACCTCCCAGTGCAGCAGCATTATCTGTGTTACTGCCAGTGAGTGTTTGGTGCAGGACTCTACCTCCCAGTGCAGCAGCATTATCTGTGTTACTGCCAGTGAGTGTTTGGTGCAGGACTCTACCTCCCAGTGCAGCAGCATTATCTGTGTTACTGCCAGTGAGTGTTTGGTGCAGGACTCTACCTCCCAGTGCAGCAGCATTATCTGTGTTACTGCCAGTGAGTGTTTGGTGCAGGACTCTACCTCCCAGTGCAGCAGCATTATCTTTTACCTTTTCTCTTTTCTTGCCTTTCCCTTCTCCCTATAAGCTGTATCCCTCGTGTTTGTCCCTTTCCATCATCCCATGTATGTGTTTAATAATGTAGATGGGTACGTTTCTGGCTAAGTGGATTATCTTACTTCCTAGCATGTTCCCCCTGCCCCCCCACTGCCTGCATGCTGGGTTCACCCGGTGGCCGTCAGGGTGGTGGGGATGTCTCTCCTGGCTGTAGCAGCAGTGCACTCATGTGGCTCCTTGTACCGAACATGAGTGAGTATAGAGGTAGTATTAGATCCACCTTTGTGGATGGTGCTTTGCACTTGTTCCTTTTCCTGTGTGGCCAATTTGGCGTTAAATAATTGTGTGTGTAGATTCCGCCATTTCGACGAGGCAACTGTTTGTACGTGCTGCCATCTTGGCTCCCCTATTCTCTGGCTCAGTGCTGGTAGGTCAGGGCTTAGATGGTTTCTCTCCCGAACATAACCTTTGTGAACCTAGCCAATTTGTCCTTATTTACTGGTTTGGTAAACACATCAGCCACCATTTGATCTGTGGGACAGTATCGCAAACATCTGTCCATTTAGTACTGTAGATCTGACAAAATGGTACTTTATATCTATGTGTTCTCATCTTTGTCTGCGGACTGGGTTCTTAGCTAATGCTATGGTTCCCTGATTGTCCTCATGGACAATGGGTGGTGCACATGCATCTATATTGTGTCAGCAGTTGTACCAGGTGTAAACACTCTTGGGTGGTTGCAGCTAATGCCATGTACTCTGCTTCACATGCAGTTGTGCGTTATTGAAATCACGGCGCGTGCGTGCGCTCCCGCGAATGCGCATTTAATGTCCCCTCGCTTGAGCACAGACTAAAGACAGTGCCTAATTGCCTCTACGAATGGAATGTAACCCATGTCTTCACAACAAGTTAGGTGTGAATGTATCTGAGAACGTATTTAACACACCTGACGACCGGCGCTATTGATATGCAAATAGCGAGTACTTATCTGGGGTTGCACCCCGTCCCATGAAGAACGCATGCCTGTTCACATGTGGACAATGCCACCGTCGGTTGCTTTTAGGTCTTCCATGATACCAATGGACCAGTCTCATGTAGACTAACACAGTACCCTGTTGTGCTGCGTCGGTCTGTGATTTATGTGAATGATCTTGCAAATGCATCCAGTTTATTGTCACCTATATTATTCGCTGATGACACAAATCTCTTCGTCACTGACAATAATTTTGATTCCCTTATTGATAAAACAAATTCTGGACTCATTCATTTTTCCTATTGGTTTCAGTTAAACAAGTTATCACTCAATGTCAAAAAATCTAACTTCATTATTTTTAGAAATAAGAACAAAAACATTTCAGACTGAACCAAGATTTGTATCAATAACAATGAACTTGCACAAGTTTCATCAGTGAAATTCTTAGGTGTCAATATCGATGAGAAACTTTGTTTTAAGAATCATTGTGAAATTGTTTGCAAGAAGGTTTCAAAATCGTTGGGCATTATAAAAAGGGTTAAAAACCAATAAAAAAATAGCACATTACTAACTTTGTATTACAGTTTAATGTATCCTCACATCTCTTACTGCAATATAATTTGGGCCAGCACTTACCCATCTTACTTACAAACAATCCATAGAGCTCAGAAATCTTTTGTAAGAATTGCAACCAACTCTTCTTATTTAGCCCCAACCAAACCATTATTTAAACAACTGCAACTACTCACAATTTATGAGGTCAACAAGTACCAAACAGGGGTTCTTATGTACAAAGATTGGTCTTCCTTTATCTTTGCCAAATCTTTTTCAAAGTTATTTTGAGTTTAATTCTCATTATCATGCACATCTCACAAGAAGAAATAAAGATTTACGCATTCCTTTCTGTAGGACCTCTGTTGCCAAATTCTCATTTGTTTATCAAGGTGCAGTGATGTGGAATGATATACAAAATCTAACAGAAACATGTTCCACTTTAAATACATTTAAAAGTAAGCTTAAAAAAGAACTACAGATCCTGTAGTCTGTAGTATCCACGTGTATTTGTGTGAAGTCTTTTTATTTAATTTTTTGTTTACATTATAATAGTTGTATAATGCTGTATTCATTGTATGTATCTGTGTATATGAGATATGTGTGTTTGTGCATAATGTGGGGGGGGGGGGGGGGATTTCTCTTGTGTAGTTATCCTATATAGGTTTAAGAGGGGAGGTCCCTTATAAGCCCTTGCGTTTTTTGACCTTTCCTGCACATTTTAACTGTTCTTCCTTTACTTATTTTATTCCAGAATGTATGTTTGTAAGTGCAAATAACAATCAACAAATAAACATATGCTGCCCAGTCAGCATCACTGAAAGCCTGTAATCTCAAATCAGAATTACACTTCTTGTAACACAACACTTTATCACTGGTGCCCTTTAAGAACCTCAATACATGTTTGACAGTGCCCCAATGTTCCAATGTAATTTATCAATATCAAATATAAAATACATCACATCAACAGTTTATACATTTCTTTTTTCTTTTTCTGATTGATTCATTGACACCAGCTAAGTGTATATATACTGTATGTGACCCTTCACAAAATGTTTCTTCCCAAAAAGACTGGATAGTCTGCTTGTTTACTTGAACCCCTCTCTGTGGCAGAACACATTCTGTACTGGATCAACACTGGCTTCTGATAACATATCAGACTTTTGATACCACAACATCAGTAAGTACAATTATTTATTTGATTGTTTCCATGGCATTGCAGAGCCTCTTATTTTCTGTCTAAATATGCCATCTAATATTTTTAATCTGTTGTTTATTTCTCTTCAATATATGTATATGTAAAGGTATATTTCTACAGTAACAACCACAATGACATATTACAGATAACTGTCCATTGGGTTGTGTACAGTATTTTAGCTAATGCTGATCAGTTTTTTATTGAACGTCGGCTATTGTATGTGTATTGGCTAGACACCATGACAATCCTAACACAGACTCCACATTATATACAGAAAGAAGGAATAATGATGCAAACAATCCCCTGCCGATCACACCCACATGTTCTGGTCCTGCCCCAGCCTTGCCACATTCTGGTCTGACATTTTTTAAACTATGGGCACAGCCTACAACCTTACTATCACCCCTGATCCTCTCGTGGCCTTGTTCGGTGTTCCTCTGCAGCCTCTACCCTCCAAAATATCGCATCCTGTTCTTGCCTTCTCCACTTTATTGGCCAGGCGACTTATTCTTTTTAAGTGGAAACATACTCAACCTCCATCTCACAATAGGTTGGTTAAGGAACTACCCCTCTCACCCAGCACACCACTTATTCCAGCACATGCCCTCAGGTCGCTACAGGTCCATTTTAACCAGACACACACGCTTCACAAACAGTTTTTCCCCCACAGCAGTCCGAACACTGAACACCCTGGCCCGCCCCCCTTTGCACAGACGGGCAAGCATCTGTCACTGACTGACACTGTTACACTGACTGTCCTGTATGTATGTTTTAAAGCACATAGAATCCTTGACATTCCTGTCTGGTTGTGACGACTGAGTCCCCCCCCCCCTCTGTTTTTTCCCTATTTTTATTTATTTCTTAAAATGTTTTGTCTTTTCATCTCAGTTGCCGTACTTTTCGCACTATAAGCCGCACCTGACTATAAGCCGCAGCAGCTAAATTGAATGATGTGTACATATATAAGCCGCACTGGACTATAAGCCGCATGTGTTTTAATGTTTAATTACCATATGTAAGGAGTGGAGCCTGCAGCTTAATTTGACTTAACACGGGAAAAATCACCCGGCCCGGACACGGAAAGGATTGACAGATTGATTGCTCTTTCTCGATTCTGTGGGTGGTGCATGGCCGTTCTTATATTGAGCTTTAAGTTCCCACCTCTACAGAGAATGACTCCCATTGGGACACAATATTGTCGGACAAATAACAAGAATTAACTCATTTACAAGTTGTATTAAGCAAATAAGGGAACAGATAAATAACATTTCAATGCAGTAAAAAAAGCAATATTTCGATTTTCGGGTTTTGTCCACATATAAGCCGCAGGGTCGAAAAATGGGGGGAAAAGCCGCGGCTTATAGTCCGAAAAGTACGGTATATTAGTATCATAGTTTTTTTTTTTTTTTTTTTTATGTCATATCTTTTTATTTTGTATTTTGGTGTATTATATGTGTCGCTGCTGGCGGGACAAAACCTCATAACTCTATTTATAATTTAATTTTTTTTATATATAAATCAACTCCGTAGAAGTAGATCATCCTCCATGTGTGTGTGTGGGTTTTATAAAGTTTAAATAATGGGAAAGCATTAAACCGATCATCTGTCTAAACCTCCTAACTCTATTCACCCTCAAATCTGTGTTCGTTTTTTTCATCTGCTGAAAAGTTGGGTTTTTGGAGTTATGAGGTTTTGTCCCGTCAGCAGCGGTATGTTTGTTGTCGCTCTTCGTGGGGTTAGGGGATAGGAAAGGAAAATGGGGGGGGGGGGGGGGAAGAAAAAAATGGAAGATGTATAATACTGCATAATTTTGAAAACTCTTCCAATAAAGAAAGTTATAAAAAAAAAAAATGGAATAAAACGCTGTCAGACAGGATCTGTGTTTCAAGGAAGCAACATTTTGTGAAAGGTCACATATCTCACTCAGCTGGTGTCAAATCAGTCAATCACTCAGCTGGTGTCAATGAATGAATCAGTCCCCACTAGGGGTGTAGGGATGCACCGATATGAAAATTTGCCACCGATACCGATTGTTCAACTAACACAATCGGCCGATACCGATATTTGTGGCAAATATTTTCTTTTGTAATATTTTGTAAATTTTTTTTTGTAATATATATATAATTTTTTTTATGTAACTACTGTATATTTGTCTTACAAATTGTGCTCACCGATATGAACATAGGCCTCTTTACTTACTTAAAAAAAGGAAACAAATAGCACTATCTCTCTCCCAGTATGTTCTGCAGGCAGGGACCGAAACTAGAGAGCGCCACCCGCCATTTGCGCTCAGTTTTTACGTTTGGCGCCTCCCACTGAGACGTCTGAGCGCCGTGTGACGGGCAATCAAATAGTCATGTGAAAATCGAAAATCATGATCCAATTCTTTAGCGGAGTTCTCACTCGCTGTCTCAGCACACATGAAGCGCGCACCGCGCACTGCTGCTGCTGCTGCTGCTACCCCCTCCCCACCTGTTGCATGTAAACAGAGGCTATTGCCTCACCGTGACGTTAGTCTAGTCAGTGTGGGACCTTCGTGAGATAACGTTAGCTACCGTTACAAAATGACCCAGTCAACTATTCACTTAGTTTAATACATGACTTTGAGGCATTGTGTAACGTTATCCAGCCGGCTAGCTACGGATAGCTCCCGACATCAACAAATCCATCAGCAATAGTCCAGTGCATAATACCTCCGTTGGCTAGGTAACTAGTCACTACGAAATGTCGCAGTAAACTAAATAGTTCACTGAGGCGTTGTCCCAACGCCATCCAGCAGTAGCTACAGAAAGCTCCTGGCATCAATGTGGCTACAACAACAACATGCGTATTCGAGTCCCTGGTTTACATCGCATGAGTGAGGGCTGCTGACTAGGGTCCAGGTGCAGCGCCGGAGAATTATTTTGCATGCTGAATGTAGCGTTTAGGGTCCAGCTGCACCCCCGGAGAATCCTTGCTGGAGCTGGAGGCCACTCGAGTATACTGAGCTGTTTGCAGACAGCGAGGTGGCGATGTCTCGCAGATAACACAATCACAAGTATGACTATATAATATATATATTTTATTAAAAAAAAATTTTTTTATATAAAATAATAATAAAAAAATATTTTATCAAAAAAAAGTTGGCGGGTAAGAAATATGCTTGGCGGGTAGATTCTTCCCATCTACCCGCCACTGGCCGTTGAGTCAAAAAGTTAATTTCGCTCCCTGTCTGCAGGGCTGCAGCTAGATACTAGTTCTCCCAGCATGGTCTACCTGCTGGGCTGCAGCTAGATACTATTGTCTCAACGAATGAAATTTTGATTGACAGTCGATTCTGCCAATTACGTCACACACCGCTTGCACCCGCCTCTGCTGTTACCACCAATCGGCAAGCGCGTATACATTTTTTACTTCTGCTTTTGTCCGCCATTGATTTTGACGAGAGAGGTTTTCTAGAACAACAACACGGCGCGGCCGACGTTTAGCTTTTAGCTCCGCAGGATGACTTAAATGAGGCATAATGATTTTACTGCAACTAATGTTATAATAAAACAAAGCCTTTCTATACATGTGTCTGATTGAAAACGTTATTAACAGATTGCAGAATGGGTAAAACTCAGGGCTCTGTGAGCAACGGAAGGAACTGAGCTAGTATGAACGCTTGCTACCTTCGGGTAAATAATATGCTGATGTTATTGAACGTGTAACACTAACTATATAACGTCAATGCCACAAAACGTATGCCTTGTTAATCATAAGTAGTAACTTTGATGCAGTAGCTTGTGTGTGTGTGTGGGGGGACTGGGGACGGCGTTGTGCAATCATTTTTTTTTCTTTCTGAGAATTGGTGTGTATTGTTTTTATTGACCTATAGTCCATTCATGCTGAGTGAATCAGTTCCCCCAGCGACATTTGTGTATTCAAAAATGTTTGGGGAATTAACTGATAGAAAATTTATCGAATCGAATCTAATTGTGGTCAAATGAAGAGATTTCATGATGCATTGAATCGTTGCCTGAAGAATCGTAATCGAATCGTTGTGAGGTCGAATCATTACACCCCTAGTCCCCACTCACACTGGGATATTGGGATAAGGATGACGGGAGAGCACACTCATGTCAACAGTTTTCAATACCCATCCATGGAGCAGATTCACTTTCAAAGGTAGAATCTGTAATGCCACCAAACAGTGACCTCTAGGTAACAGAGCTCTGCTTGATACTGCACTGCCCATACTGCACATGTTTCTCTGCTGTGTGGGTTACTAAACTCCAACCCACACATCAGACCAAAACTAAATATATAAACAAAGTGCAATATGGAATTACAGATTCTACTATTTTTGGAACTACAAATTTAAAATCTTCATTGCAATGTTTCTCTCTATTCCAGATACAATTGTTCCCCAACTACAAATACAATAATGGCTGAGTCAAGGCCTCACTGCTGTGACCAATGTGGGAAGAGCTTCAGTCGGTATGGAAACTTAAAGAGACACCAGCGTTTTCATACAGGAGAGAAGCCCTACCACTGTGACCAATGTGGGAAGAGCTTCAGTCTGTATGGAAACTTAAAGAGACACCAGCGTTTTCATACAGGAGAGAAGCCCTACCACTGTGACCAATGTGGGGAGAGCTTCAGTCAGTCTGTAAACTTAAAGAATCACCAGCGTATTCATACAGGAGAGAAGCCCTACCACTGTGACCAATGTGGAGAAGACTTCAGTCAGTCTGGAGACTTAAAGAAACACCAGCGTATTCATACAGGAGAGAAGCCCTACCACTGTGACCAATGTGGAGAAGGCTTCAGTCGATCTGGAAACTTAAAGACACACCAGCGTATTCATACAGGAGAGAAGCCCTACCACTGTGACCAATGTGAGAAGAGCTTCAGACACATTAGTAGCTTAAAGACACACCAGAACATGCATACAGGAGCGAAGCTCTATCCCTGTGACCAGTGTGCGAAGAGCTTCAGACGCATTACTAGCTTAAAGACACACCAGAACATGCATACAGGAGCAAAGCTCTATCCCTGTGACCAGTGTGAGAAGAGCTTTGGTCACTCTAGAAGCTTAAAGAATCACCAGCGTATTCATACAGGTGGCAAACCCAAAAAATAAGTACAAATCTGTTTAAGTAGTTGCACAATATTTATATTTATTTTATATAGGTTGTGTATGTTTTATCTGGACCCTGGTAAAACTCTGGATGAGTCTGTATTAAAGTTTGATTGATTGAAAATGACCAGGGAACGTGGCTAACAAGTTTAAAAAGACCCTAGATTAAATTTGGACAATATCTACTAATGATTAGGATGTATCAAGAGTAACAACCTGCCAACAGTGAACAGTTGATCTTGACCTATAGTTTTATGATTGATTTCCCTTTATCTTCATAAGTATAGAGGTAGTATTAGATCCACCTTTGTGGATGGTGCTTTGCACTTGTTCCTTTTCCTGTGTGGCCAGTTTGGCGTTAAATAATTTTGTGTGTAGATTCCGGCCATTTCGACGAGGTAACTGTTTGTACGTGCTGCCATCTTGGCTCCCCTATTCTCTGGCTCAGTGCTGGTAGGTCAGGGTATCGCCCCATTCCACCGACGGGCTGCTGCCACACACACTCTCACATACACATATCTGAGACACACACACTCTCACATACACATATCTGAGACACACACACACTCACATACACATCTGAGACACACACTCTCACATACACATATCTGAGACACACACACTCACATACACATATCTGAGACACACACACTCGCATACACATATCTGAGACACACACTCTCACATACACATATCTGAGACACACACACTCACATACACATCTGAGACACACACTCTCACATACACATATCTGAGACACACACACTCACATACACATCTGAGACACACACTCTCACATACACATATCTGAGACACACACACTCACATACACATCTGAGACACACACACACATCTCTGAGACATACACATCTGAGACACATACACATATCTGAGACACACACACACTCACATACACATCTGAGACACACACATCTCTGAGACATACACATCTGAGACACACACACACTCACATACACATCTGAGACACACACACACTCACATACACATATCTGAGACACACACACTCTCACATACACATATCTGAGACACACATACACACACTCACACACATCTCTGAGACATACACATCTGAGACACACACACACTCACATACACATATCTGAGACACACACTCACATACACATCTGAGACACACACATCTCTGAGACATACACACATATCTGAGACACACACACATCTCTGAGACATGCACACATATCTGAGACACATACACATATCTGAGACACACACATACACACACACACACATCTGAGACACATACACATCTCTGAGAAATACACACATATCTGAGACACATATGTTAAGCTAAGAAGTCTGCATATGGCTCGCCGACAACAAACTATCATTACACATGGGCAAAACAGAGTCCATTCTCTTCGGTTCAAATAACAAACTCAGCAAAACAGACGGCTTCTCAGTTACAGTGGGTGACAATATTGTCACAAGGAAAGATGAAATTACCTACCTGGGTTCCATCCTAGAGGCTAATCTTTCCTGTGACAAAATGGCATCCAATGTAATAAAAAAAGTCAACCAACGAACTCGATTCTTGTACCGGATCTCCTCCCTGGTAAACAAGAATACCCTGAAGACTCTGGCAGGAGCACTCATTCAAGGGTACTACGACTATGCTTGCACCTCATGGTACCAAAGCACCTCAAAGGCACTAAAAACCAAATTACAAACATCTCAAAACAAACTAGTCAGACTACTGCTTGACCTGACTCCTAGAACCCACCTCACCCCGGCCCACTTTGCCAACCTAGGATGGCTTAGAGTAGACGACAGAGTACAGCAACTTGCAATGGGCCTGGTCTACAAGATACACTACACGACCAAGGTACCCATGTACATGTCAAAATACTTCCCAAAGGTCAGTGAATACCACGATCACAACACCAGAGGGAGCTCCACAAATCATGTAAAACCCAGATTCGGCTCAAACAAGGGACTAAACACGTTTCGCAATTATGCCACAACAATGTGGAACGCCCTACCCAAAGCTGTAAAGGAATGTGAATCACTACCCACCTTCAAAAACACTCTCAAAGAACACCTACGGGAGACTGCAATTCAAAACTGGCCCCTACAAATGTCCTAACCCAGTTGTACAATAAAGACCAAGCATGGCTCTGTCAGTATTCCAATGTACAGCCCCACCCAACCCCACCCCACCTACCCAACCTCCAATGTACAGTTTCTATGTCAAATGTATGTCAGTATTCCAATGTACAGTGTCCCCCCCCCTACCCACCCCCCCCCCCCCCCCCTCCAATGTACAGCCCCGCCCCACCTACCCAATCTCCCCCAATGCACACTATGTCAAATGTATATACTCTTCTTCTGGATTTTTTTAGTATCACAAACTACTGTATTTGAAAATCTGGTATGTCATAAATGTATAGATGTAGCAGTACTGTCTATCTGTATGTCATGTGTGTCATATGATGAATTGAAAATGGGGGACCCTGATGGAAACAAGACGAAAGTCTTTCTCTGGTCTGCATCCTCTTAACAATTGTATGTATTGAGCTGTGCTGTACTGTACCCATTCTGCAATCTGTTAATAAACTTTTCATTCATTCATTCATTCATGCTAAGAAGCATAATTATTTATTATTATTATTTTATTTCATTGGGTTTTTAGCCCTAGTTGCACTTTTGTTGCAACCCCAGTTATCCCATTAGTTCCCCCAAACTTAGGTCTGTTATGTTAAGCTAAGAAATCTGCTAAGAAGCATATTATTTATTATTTTATTTCATTGGGTTTTTAGCCCTAGTTGCACTTTTGTTGCACTTTTTTGTGTTTATTTCATGTTTTTAACAGTGCATGAAAGATTGTGTATTACTGCAAAAACTAATTTTGAAATAAATCAGTCGTTCAAAAATGTGGGTCGCGACTTAATGACTAAGGAAAGTGTTGGGTCCCGAGGCTAGACCAGGTGAGAACCACTGATGTAAGAAGTGCAGCATACGTTACATTACAGGTGGAGGTGACATCATGTAAGAAGTGCAGCATACGTTACATTACAGGTGGAGGTGACATCATGTAAGAAGTGCAGCATACGTTACATTACAGGTGACATCATGTAAGAAGTGCAGCATACGTTACATTACAGGTGACATCATGTAAGAAGTGCAGCATACGTTACATTACAAGTGGAGGTGACATGTAAGAAGTGCAGCATACGTTACATTACAGGTGACATCATGTAAGAAGTGCAGCATACGTTACATTACAGGTGGAGGTGACATCATGTAAGAAGTGCAGCATACGTTACATTACAAGTGGAGGTGACATCATGTAAGAAGTGCAGCATACGTTACATTACAAGTGGAGGTGACATCATGTAAGAAGTGCAGCATACGTTACATTACAGGTGGAGGTGACATCATGTAAGAAGTGCAGCATACGTTACATTACAGGTGACATCATGTAAGAAGTGCAGCATACGTTACATTACAGGTGGAGGTGACATCATGTAAGAAGTGCAGCATACGTTACATTACAGGTGACATCATGTAAGAAGTGCAGCATACGTTACATTACAAGTGGAGGTGACATCATGTAAGAAGTGCAGCATACGTTACATTACAGGTGACATCATGTAAGAAGTGCAGCATACGTTACATTACAAGTGGAGGTGACATCATGTAAGAAGTGCAGCATACGTTACATTACAGCTGGAGGTGACATCATGTAAGAAGTGCAGCATACGTTACATTACAGGTGGAGGTGACATCATGTAAGAAGTGCAGCATACGTTACATTACAGCTGGAGGTGACATCATGTAAGAAGTGCAGCATACGTTACATTACAGCTGGAGGTGACATCATGTAAGAAGTGCAGCATACGTTACATTACAGCTGGAGGTGACATCATGTAAGAAGTGCAGCATACGTTACATTACAGGTGACATCATGTAAGAAGTGCAGCATATGTTACATTACAGGTGACATCATGTAAGAAGTGCAGCATACGTTACATTACAGGTGGAGGTGACATCATGTAAGAAGTGCAGCATACGTTACATTACAGCTGGAGGTGACATCATGTAAGTAGTGCAGCATACGTTACATTACAGGTGACATCATGTAAGAAGTGCAGCATACGTTACATTACAGCTGGAGGTGACATCATGTAAGAAGTGCAGCATACGTTACATTACAGCTGGAGGTGACGTCATGTTAGAAGTGCAGCATACGTTACATTACAGGTGACATCATGTAAGAAGTGCAGCATACGTTACATTACAGGTGGAGGTGACATCATGTAAGAAGTGCAGCATACGTTACATTACAGGTGGAGGTGACATCATGTAAGAAGTGCAGCATACGTTACATTACAGCTGGAGGTGACATCATGTAAGAAGTGCATCATACGTTACATTACAGCTGGAGGTGACATCATGTAAGAAGTGCAGCATACGTTACATTACAGGTGGAGGTGACATCATGTAAGAAGTGCAGCATACGTTACATTACAGGTGGAGGTGACATCATGTAAGAAGTGCAGCATACGTTACATTACAGCTGGAGGTGACATCATGTAAGTAGTGCAGCATACGTTACATTACAGGTGACATCATGTAAGAAGTGCAGCATACGTTACATTACAGCTGGAGGTGACATCATGTAAGAAGTGCAGCATACGTTACATTACAGGTGGAGGTGACATCATGTTAGAAGTGCAACATACGTTACATTACAGGTGACATCATGTAAGAAGTGCAGCATACGTTACATTACAGCTGGAGGTGACATCATGTTAGAAGTGCAGCATACGTTACATTACAGGTGACATCATGTAAGAAGTGCAGCATACGTTACATTACAGGTGGAGGTGACATCATGTAAGAAGTGCAGCATACGTTACATTACAGGTGGAGGTGACATCATGTAAGAAGTGCAGCATACGTTACATTACAGGTGGAGGTGACATCATGTTAGAAGTGCAGCATACGTTACATTACAGGTGACATCATGTAAGAAGTGCAGCATACGTTACATTACAGGTGGAGGTGACATCATGTAAGAAGTGCAGCATACTTTACATTACAGGTGGAGGTGACATCATGTAAGAAGTGCAGCATACGTTACATTACAGCTGGAGGTGACATCATGTAAGAAGTGCAGCATACGTTACATTACAGGTGGAGGTGACATCATGTAAGAAGTGCAGCATACGTTACATTACAGGTGGAGGTGACATCATGTAAGAAGTGCAGCATACGTTACATTACAGGTGACATCATGTAAGAAGCGCAGCATACGTTACATTACAGGTGACATCATGTAAGAAGTGCAGCATACGTTACATTACAGGTGACATCATGTAAGAAGTGCAGCATACGTTACATTACAGGTGACATCATGTAAGAAGTGCAGCATACGTTACATTACAGCTGGAGGTGACATCATGTAAGAAGTGCAGCATACGTTACATTACAGCTGGAGGTGACATCATGTAAGAAGTGCAGCATACGTTACATTACAGGTGACATCATGTAAGAAGTGCAGCATACGTTACATTACAGGTGACATCATGTAAGAAGTGCAGCATATGTTACATTACAGGTGACATCATGTAAGAAGTGCAGCATACGTTACATTACAGGTGACATCATGTAAGAAGTGCAGCATACGTTACATTACAGCTGGAGGTGACATCATGTAAGAAGTGCAGCATACGTTACATTACAGGTGACATCATGTAAGAAGTGCAGCATACGTTACATTACAGCTGGAGGTGACATCATGTAAGAAGTGCAGCATACGTTACATTACAGGTGACATCATGTAAGAAGTGCAGCATACGTTACATTACAGGTGGAGGTGACATCATGTAAGAAGTGCAGCATACGTTACATTACAGGTGACATCATGTAAGAAGTGCAGCATACGTTACATTACAGCTGGAGGTGACATCATGTAAGAAGTGCAGCATACGTTACATTACAGGTGACATCATGTAAGAAGTGCAGCATACGTTACATTACAGGTGGAGGTGACATCATGTAAGAAGTGCAGCATACGTTACATTACAGGTGACATCATGTAAGAAGTGCAGCATACGTTACATTACAGGTGGAGGTGACATCATGTAAGAAGTGCAGCATACGTTACATTACAGGTGACATCATGTAAGAAGTGCAGCATACGTTACATTACAGGTGGAGGTGACATCATGTAAGAAGTGCAGCATACGTTACATTACAGGTGGAGGTGACATCATGTAAGAAGTGCAGCATACGTTACATTACAGGTGGAGGTGACATCATGTAAGAAGTGCAGCATACGTTACATTACAGGTGGAGGTGACATCATGTAAGAAGTGCAGCATACGTTACATTACAGCTGGAGGTGACATCATGTAAGAAGTGCAGCATACGTTACATTACAGCTGGAGGTGACATCATGTAAGAAGTGCAGCATACGTTACATTACAGGTGACATCATGTAAGAAGTGCAGCATACGTTACATTACAGCTGGAGGTGACATCATGTAAGAAGTGCAGCATACGTTACATTACAGGTCACATCATGTAAGAAGTGCAGCATACGTTACATTACAGCTGGAGGTGACATCATGTAAGAAGTGCAGCATACGTTACATTACAGGTGACATCATGTAAGAAGTGCAGCATACGTTACATTACAGCTGGAGGTGACATCATGTAAGAAGTGCAGCATACGTTACATTACAGGTGACATCATGTAAGAAGTGCAGCATACGTTACATTACAGCTGGAGGTGACATCATGTAAGAAGTGCAGCATACGTTACATTACAGGTGACATCATGTAAGAAGTGCAGCATACGTTACATTACAGGTGACATCATGTAAGAAGTGCAGCATACGTTACATTACAGGTGACATCATGTAAGAAGTGCAACATACGTTACATTACAGGTGGAGGTGACATCATGTAAGAAGTGCAGCATACGTTACATTACAGGTGGAGGTGACATCATGTAAGAAGTGCAGCATACGTTACATTACAGGTGACATCATGTAAGAAGTGCAACATACGTTACATTACAGGTGACATCATGTAAGAAGTGCAGCATACGTTACATTACAGGTGACATCATGTAAGAAGTGCAGCATACGTTACATTACAGGTGGAGGTGACATCATGTAAGAAGTGCAGCATACGTTACATTACAGGTGGAGGTGACATCATGTAAGAAGTGCAGCATACGTTACATTACAAGTGGAGGTGACATCATGTAAGAAGTGCAGCATACGTTACATTACAGCTGGAGGTGACATCATGTAAGAAGTGCAGCATACGTTACATTACAGCTGGAGGTGACATCATGTAAGAAGTGCAGCATACGTTACATTACAGGTGGAGGTGACATCATGTAAGAAGTGCAGCATACGTTACATTACAGGTGACATCATGTAAGAAGTGCAGCATACGTTACATTACAGGTGACATCATGTTAGAAGTGCAGCATACGTTACATTACAGGTGACGTCATGTAAGAAGTGCAGCATACGTTACATTACAGGTGACATCATGTAAGAAGTGCAACATACGTTACATTACAGGTGACATCATGTAAGAAGTGCAGCATACGTTACATTACAGCTGGAGGTGACATCATGTAAGAAGTGCAGCATACGTTACATTACAGGTGACATCATGTAAGAAGTGCAGCATACGTTACATTACAGCTGGAGGTGACATCATGTAAGAAGTGCAGCATACGTTACATTACAGCTGGAGGTGACATCATGTAATAAGTGCAGCATACGTTACATTACAGGTAGAGGTGACATCATGTAAGAAGTGCAGCATACGTTACATTACAGGTGACATCATGTAAGAAGTGCAGCATACGTTACATTACAGGTGACATCATGTAAGAAGTGCAGCATACGTTACATTACAGGTGACATCATGTAAGAAGTGCAGCATACGTTACATTACAGGTGACATCATGTAAGAAGTGCAGCATACGTTACATTACAGGTGACATCATGTAAGAAGTGCAGCATACGTTACATTACAGGTGACATCATGTAAGAAGTGCAGCATACGTTACATTACAGGTGACATCATGTAAGAAGTGCAGCATACGTTACATTACAGGTGACATCATGTAAGAAGTGCAGCATACGTTACATTACAGGTGACATCATGTAAGAAGTGCAGCATACGTTACATTACAGGTGGAGGTGACATCATGTAAGAAGTGCAGCATACGTTACATTACAGCTGGAGGTGACATCATGTAAGAAGTGCAGCATACGTTACATTACAGCTGGAGGTGACATCATGTAAGAAGTGCAGCATATGTTACATTACAGGTGACATCATGTAAGAAGTGCAGCATACGTTACATTACAGCTGGAGGTGACATCATGTAAGAAGTGCAGCATACGTTACATTACAGGTGACATCATGTAAGAAGTGCAGCATACGTTACATTACAGGTGACATCATGTAAGAAGTGCAGCATACGTTACATTACAGGTGACATCATGTAAGAAGTGCAGCATACGTTACATTACAGGTGACATCATGTAAGAAGTGCAGCATACGTTACATTACAGGTGACATCATGTAAGAAGTGCAGCATACGTTACATTACAGGTGACATCATGTAAGAAGTGCAGCATACGTTACATTACAGGTGACATCATGTAAGAAGTGCAGCATACGTTACATTACAGGTGACATCATGTAAGAAGTGCAGCATACGTTACATTACAGGTGACATCATGTAAGAAGCGCAGCATACGTTACATTACAGGTGACATCATGTAAGAAGTGCAGCATACGTTACATTACAGGTGACATCATGTAAGAAGTGCAGCATACGTTACATTACAGGTGACATCATCTAAGAAGTGCAGCATACGTTACATTACAGGTGACATCATGTAAGAAGTGCAGCATACGTTACATTACAGGTGACATCATGTAAGAAGTGCAGCATACGTTACATTACAGGTGACATCATGTAAGAAGTGCAGCATACGTTACATTACAGGTGACATCATGTAAGAAGTGCAGCATACGTTACATTACAGGTGACATCATGTAAGAAGTGCAGCATACGTTACATTACAGGTGACATCATGTAAGAAGTGCAGCATACGTTACATTACAGGTGGAGGTGACATCATGTAAGAAGTGCAGCATACGTTACATTACAGGTGACATCATGTAAGAAGTGCAGCATACGTTACATTACAGGTGACATCATGTAAGAAGTGCAGCATACGTTACATTACAGGTGACATCATGTAAGAAGTGCAGCATACGTTACATTACAGGTGGAGGTGACATCATGTAAGAAGTGCAGCATACGTTACATTACAGCTGGAGGTGACATCATGTAAGAAGTGCAGCATACGTTACATTACAGGTGGAGGTGACATCATGTAAGAAGTGCAGCATACGTTACATTACAGGTGACATCATGTAAGAAGTGCAGCATACGTTACATTACAGGTGACATCATGTAAGAAGTGCAGCATACGTTACATTACAGGTGACATCATGTAAGAAGTGCAGCATACGTTACATTACAGGTGGAGGTGACATCATGTAAGAAGTGCAGCATACGTTACATTACAGCTGGAGGTGACATCATGTAAGAAGTGCAGCATACGTTACATTACAGGTGACATCATGTAAGAAGTGCAGCATACGTTACATTACAGGTGACATCATGTAAGAAGTGCAGCATACGTTACATTACAGCTGGAGGTGACATCATGTAAGAAGTGCAGCATACGTTACATTACAGGTGACATCATGTAAGAAGTGCAGCATACGTTACATTACAGGTGGAGGTGACATCATGTAAGAAGTGCAGCATACGTTACATTACAGGTGACATCATGTAAGAAGTGCAGCATACGTTACATTACAGGTGACATCATGTAAGAAGTGCAGCATACGTTACATTACAGGTGACATCATGTAAGAAGTGCAGCATACGTTACATTACAGGTGACATCATGTAAGAAGTGCAGCATACGTTACATTACAGGTGACATCATGTAAGAAGTGCAGCATACGTTACATTACAGGTGGAGGTGACATCATGTAAGAAGTGCAGCATACGTTACATTACAGGTGACATCATGTAAGAAGTGCAGCATACGTTACATTACAGGTGACATCATGTAAGAAGTGCAGCATACGTTACATTACAGGTGACATCATGTAAGAAGTGCAGCATACGTTACATTACAGGTGACATCATGTAAGAAGTGCAGCATACGTTACATTACAGGTGACATCATGTAAGAAGTGCAGCATACGTTACATTACAGGTGACATCATGTAAGAAGTGCAGCATACGTTACATTACAGGTGACATCATGTAAGAAGTGCAGCATACGTTACATTACAGGTGGAGGTGACATCATGTAAGAAGTGCAGCATACGTTACATTACAGGTGACATCATGTAAGAAGTGCAGCATACGTTACATTACAGGTGACATCATGTAAGAAGTGCAGCATACGTTACATTACAGGTGGAGGTGACATCATGTAAGAAGTGCAGCATACGTTACATTACAGGTGGAGGTGACATCATGTAAGAAGTGCAGCATACGTTACATTACAGCTGGAGGTGACATCATGTAAGAAGTGCAGCATACGTTACATTACAGGTGGAGGTGACATGTAAGAAGTGCAGCATACGTTACATTACAGGTGGAGGTGACATCATGTAAGAAGTGCAGCATACGTTACATTACAGGTGGAGGTGACATCATGTAAGAAGTGCAGCATACGTTACATTACATTGTGTCGATTCTTAGTGCAATATCCAAAGTCATAGAAAGGATCATTAATGATCAAATAAACGAATACCTCTCTACAAACAACCTGTTGTACGAGCTCCAGTCTGGATTTAGAACATCATATTCCACAGACACATGTTTATTATATCTGACAGACCAAATTAGAACAGAGGTAGACAAAGGTCAATTCTGTGGGATGGTTTTAATAGACTTACAAAAAGCCTTCGACACTGTTAACCACGACATACTTTTATATAAACTGAAGGCTATGGGTTTTAACAGTATATCCTTAAGGTGGATGGAGTCTTATCTGAGAGGCAGGAAACAAGTAGTGGAAATGAATGGGACCATATCCTCCTCACTCCAACAGACGTGTGGGGTGCCGCAAGGAAGTATTTTAGGACCACTTTTATTTCTTTTATATATCAATGACATGAAAACTGCATGTGATTGTAAACTGTTTTTATTTGCGGACGATGCTGCACTCATGGTCTCCCATCAGGACAAAAGAGAAGTAGAGAGGTCACTCAGTCTAGAGCTTGTCAAGATCAGTCATTGGCTGGTCGAAAACAGGTTATCCCTACACCTGGGTAAAACCGAAGCTATCCTTTTTGGCTCGGCCATACGACTTAAGAGGTCTCCTGGGTTCAAGGTAGTGGTAGGAGATATCGAGTTAACAGCAAAGGAGGAAGTCACATACTTAGGATGTATTTTGGACAACACCTTATCAGGGGTGAGCATGGCACAAAAGGTGGTCACAAAGATCAATCAGAGAATAAAATTTCTCGGTAGAGTGTCCACCTATATTAACAGGTCAGCAATGGAAGTCCTGGCAGGGGCACTGATCCAATGTCATTATGACTATGCATGCTCCTCCTGGTACACTGGCATCACAGTAGCACTGAAAGGTAGGCTACAGACAGCTCAGAACAAATTAGTTAGAATGATTTTAAAACTCCATCCCAGGACTCACCTTACACAGACACATTTTAACAGCCTCAAATGGCTCAGGGTTGAGGAGAGGGTCTCTCAAATAAAACTCAACATAACACATAGGATACTCGGGAATACTGTCCCTCAGTACCTCAGTGGATATTTTAACATGGTAAGGGATGTACACGGACACGCCACCAGGGGGAGCCCTACAGACATTGTCCCAGTGAGATGCAATAGGAAAATTGGCCAAAACGCATTCCTATATTCAGCAGCAGTACAATGGAATAGCCTACCAATGGAGTTGAAGACCATAAGCCCCTTCTCCACTTTTAAATTAGCTATAAAGAGGTGGATCATAAGTAGCAGAAGCTGGGAGTAGTGAAAAAAGGGTTTTAATATGTGTTGTTCCTTTTTTATTCTTTTATTGTCTATAAAATGGAATATTATTGTATGTATTTTTTTGTTTTTATACCACACATCCTGACATACAGACACTACAAACACCCACGTCCACACACCAGTACATAAATCCACTGACACCAATGATGAAGGACCACAATGGAAACAAGCCTATGGCTTTATTGTGTTTTTTATGAAATCCTATTGGTAAATGGAGAAAATGTATACCTGTTTTCATATTGTGATCCAATGTATATGTGTGATTTTTCCATTCTAAACCAATAAACTATTCAATCAATCAATACAGGTGACATCATGTAAGAAGTGCAGCATACGTTACATTACAGGTGGAGGTGACATCATGTAAGAAGTGCAGCATACGTTACATTACAGGTGGAGGTGACATCATGTAAGAAGTGCAGCATACGTTACATTACAGGTGGAGGTGACATCATGTAAGAAGTGGAGCATACGTTACATTACAGCTGGAGGTGACATCATGTAAGAAGTGCAGCATACGTTACATTACAGGTGGAGGTGACATCATGTAAGAAGTGCAGCATACGTTACATTACAGGTGGAGGTGACATCATGTAAGAAGTGCAGCATACGTTACATTACAGGTGACATCATGTAAGAAGCGCAGCATACGTTACATTACAGGTGACATCATGTAAGAAGTGCAGCATACGTTACATTACAGGTGGAGGTGACATCATGTAAGAAGTGCAGCATACGTTACATTACAGGTGACATCATGTAAGAAGTGCAGCATACGTTACATTACAGGTGACATCATGTAAGAAGTGCAGCATATGTTACATTACAGGTGACATCATGTAAGAAGTGCAGCATACGTTACATTACAGGTGACATCATGTAAGAAGTGCAGCATACGTTACATTACAGCTGGAGGTGACATCATGTAAGAAGTGCAGCATACGTTACATTACAGGTGACATCATGTAAGAAGTGCAGCATACGTTACATTACAGGTGGAGGTGACATCATGTAAGAAGTGCAGCATACGTTACATTACAGGTGACATCATGTAAGAAGTGCAGCATACGTTACATTACAGGTGGAGGTGACATCATGTAAGAAGTGCAGCATACGTTACATTACAGGTGGAGGTGACATCATGTAAGAAGTGCAGCATACGTTACATTACAGGTGGAGGTGACATCATGTAAGAAGTGCAGCATACGTTACATTACAGGTGGAGGTGACATCATGTAAGAAGTGCAGCATACGTTACATTACAGCTGGAGGTGACATCATGTAAGAAGTGCAGCATACGTTACATTACAGCTGGAGGTGACATCATGTAAGAAGTGCAGCATACGTTACATTACAGGTGGAGGTGACATCATGTAAGAAGTGCAGCATACGTTACATTACAGGTGACATCATGTAAGAAGTGCAGCATACGTTACATTACAGGTGACATCATGTAAGAAGTGCAGCATATGTTACATTACAGGTGACATCATGTAAGAAGTGCAGCATACGTTACATTACAGGTGACATCATGTAAGAAGTGCAGCATACGTTACATTACAGCTGGAGGTGACATCATGTAAGAAGTGCAGCATACGTTACATTACAGGTGACATCATGTAAGAAGTGCAGCATACGTTACATTACAGGTGGAGGTGACATCATGTAAGAAGTGCAGCATACGTTACATTACAGGTGACATCATGTAAGAAGTGCAGCATACGTTACATTACAGGTGGAGGTGACATCATGTAAGAAGTGCAGCATACGTTACATTACAGGTGGAGGTGACATCATGTAAGAAGTGCAGCATACGTTACATTACAGGTGGAGGTGACATCATGTAAGAAGTGCAGCATACGTTACATTACAGGTGGAGGTGACATCATGTAAGAAGTGCAGCATACGTTACATTACAGCTGGAGGTGACATCATGTAAGAAGTGCAGCATACGTTACATTACAGCTGGAGGTGACATCATGTAAGAAGTGCAGCATACGTTACATTACAGGTGACATCATGTAAGAAGTGCAGCATACGTTACATTACAGCTGGAGGTGACATCATGTAAGAAGTGCAGCATACGTTACATTACAGGTGACATCATGTAAGAAGTGCAGCATACGTTACATTACAGCTGGAGGTGACATCATGTAAGAAGTGCAGCATACGTTACATTACAGCTGGAGGTGACATCATGTAAGAAGTGCAGCATACGTTACATTACAGGTGACATCATGTAAGAAGTGCAGCATACGTTACATTACAGCTGGAGGTGACATCATGTAAGAAGTGCAGCATACGTTACATTACAGGTGACATCATGTAAGAAGTGCAGCATACGTTACATTACAGCTGGAGGTGACATCATGTAAGAAGTGCAGCATACGTTACATTACAGGTGACATCATGTAAGAAGTGCAGCATACGTTACATTACAGGTGACATCATGTAAGAAGTGCAGCATACGTTACATTACAGGTGACATCATGTAAGAAGTGCAACATACGTTACATTACAGGTGGAGGTGACATCATGTAAGAAGTGCAGCATACGTTACATTACAGGTGGAGGTGACATCATGTAAGAAGTGCAGCATACGTTACATTACAGGTGACATCATGTAAGAAGTGCAACATACGTTACATTACAGGTGACATCATGTAAGAAGTGCAGCATACGTTACATTACAGGTGACATCATGTAAGAAGTGCAGCATACGTTACATTACAGGTGGAGGTGACATCATGTAAGAAGTGCAGCATACGTTACATTACAGGTGGAGGTGACATCATGTAAGAAGTGCAGCATACGTTACATTACAGGTGGAGGTGACATCATGTAAGAAGTGCAGCATACGTTACATTACAGCTGGAGGTGACATCATGTAAGAAGTGCAGCATACGTTACATTACAGCTGGAGGTGACATCATGTAAGAAGTGCAGCATACGTTACATTACAGGTGGAGGTGACATCATGTAAGAAGTGCAGCATACGTTACATTACAGGTGACATCATGTAAGAAGTGCAGCATACGTTACATTACAGGTGACATCATGTTAGAAGTGCAGCATACGTTACATTACAGGTGACATCATGTAAGAAGTGCAGCATACGTTACATTACAGGTGACATCATGTAAGAAGTGCAACATACGTTACATTACAGGTGACATCATGTAAGAAGTGCAGCATACGTTACATTACAGCTGGAATTGACATCATGTAAGAAGTGCAGCATACGTTACATTACAGGTGACATCATGTAAGAAGTGCAGCATACGTTACATTACAGCTGGAGGTGACATCATGTAAGAAGTGCAGCATACGTTACATTACAGCTGGAGGTGACATCATGTAATAAGTGCAGCATACGTTACATTACAGGTAGAGGTGACATCATGTAAGAAGTGCAGCATACGTTACATTACAGGTGACATCATGTAAGAAGTGCAGCATACGTTACATTGCCGGTGACATCATGTAAGAAGTGCAGCATACGTTACATTACAGGTGACATCATGTAAGAAGTGCAGCATACGTTACATTACAGGTGACATCATGTAAGAAGTGCAGCATACGTTACATTACAGGTGACATCATGTAAGAAGTGCAGCATACGTTACATTACAGGTGACATCATGTAAGAAGTGCAGCATACGTTACATTACAGGTGACATCATGTAAGAAGTGCAGCATACGTTACATTACAGGTGGAGGTGACATCATGTAAGAAGTGCAGCATACGTTACATTACAGCTGGAGGTGACATCATGTAAGAAGTGCAGCATACGTTACATTACAGCTGGAGGTGACATCATGTAAGAAGTGCAGCATATGTTACATTACAGGTGACATCATGTAAGAAGTGCAGCATACGTTACATTACAGGTGACATCATGTAAGAAGTGCAGCATACGTTACATTACAGCTGGAGGTGACATCATGTAAGAAGTGCAGCATACGTTACATTACAGGTGGAGGTGACATCATGTAAGAAGTGCAGCATACGTTACATTACAGGTGACATCATGTAAGAAGTGCAGCATACGTTACATTACAGGTGACATCATGTAAGAAGTGCAGCATACGTTACATTACAGCTGGAGGTGACATCATGTAAGAAGTGCAGCATACGTTACATTACAGGTGACATCATGTAAGAAGTGCAGCATACGTTACATTACAGGTGACATCATGTAAGAAGTGCAGCATACGTTACATTACAGGTGACATCATGTTAGAAGTGCAGCATTGCAGCATACGTTACATTACAGGTGACATCATGTAAGAAGTGCAGCATACGTTACATTACAGGTGACATCATGTAAGAAGTGCAGCATACGTTACATTACAGCTGGAGGTGACATCATGTAAGAAGTGCAGCATATGTTACATTACAGGTGACATCATGTAAGAAGTGCAGCATACGTTACATTACAGCTGGAGGTGACATCATATTAGCAAGAGTTGAACTATTTCTCCTCTGTTGTTTATACATATGTATATATATTATTTAAAAAAAATTGTCTGTGGCTTAGTCACTTGCTTTGTCATATCACGAGCAGATGTGGCATGGACATTTGTTTGTTTTTGTATGTCTATAAGGAAAACAAATCTGTAAATAGTTTGGCGTATGCCATAGAATAACTGAAATAAATAATGTAAGATTTGTGCAAAAACATCAATAATTTTTTTTTAACAATCACCAGCGTATTCATACAGGTGTCGAACCCTAAAAATAAGTCATCTGTTTAAAAACATTTACATACTCAACAACGCATTCATACTGGTTATAAATCAAACCGTTTATTGTATAAACCTAACATTTTATTTGTATCTGCAAATAATCTCATAATTACATCACTATTCTGCTGTCAGAACAGTGTTATGTTCTTAGATTAAATATTTAATGTTCTCTGGGCCATTTTCATGTTTAACAACCAGGAAATGCCTAAAAGAATGTTGTATGTACTTTATTTGAAATCTAAATGAAATTTGTAATCCATGCATGAAACTGCCATTTTTTCAGTTTTTTTCTCTAGTTACAAGATTGTACCACCAAGGTAGGATTATGTTTATACATGATACAATGATCACTTTGGTGACAAAACAAGGCTTTTGTTTTGGGAGAAGGAGAGGCAATGCTGTGTTTACAATGGCTCCTTGCTGCCCTCTACTTGTCAGAAAATAATTATTGCAGCTTTAATATTATTTTGTAATGGACATTTCAAGGGGTTAATGCATGTACTTATCCATCATTGATTTTTTTTTTAAATGTGCCAATAGTTCCATTAACATTTCTCCCATTTGAAATATAATTATAAAGGTGCACTACACAGTTTCTCCCACCTCTTGCAGAGACAAGTCGCATTTCTTTCCTCTCTCCCTAGGCCTTCAAGGCCGTTCCTACCGCCGCCTCTACTGCTCCATGGAGCCTGACGCTGCTATGCCCTGCTTCGTGCCGGTGGCCGGACTATACTCAAATCAACTCTAAATGGATCTAATCAGTGGATTGCATATTTTCTTCAAGAAGCAGAATAAGGCTAACCCTCTCTGCCTATTGGGACATCATAATCGGGTTACCAACTTGAAGACGTGGTCATTTTTGGATTATCGAAGCTTTTGGACTGCAATAAGAAGATTTTGGATCTGTTAACCGCGCACAGGATCTACCAAAATGAACTGATAAGACACTTGGACACTTGGACTAATAATGCATTCAGTCATTTGGACGGAGTTGTTAAAACTCACTCCACTCAAATCAATAGAGTTATATTCCACTCTATTCAAATCAAATTTAAAGTGACGTGGCTGGGATAAATTGTGCCAGTCAGTCAGCCAAAACAAATTCCTGGACCAAGGTCGAACCGAGAGCTCTGGAGTCGAAGGCCCTCTGGGAGATAAGAGTGGCGAGCGGCTTCCCACACCCCCAATCCCTAGTCCCACCCCCCCTCCCCCCTTCCTCTGCATTGGCGCTGCACTGTCGGCTGCCTCGTGTGAGGGAGACCTCCCCACCCAGGACTTGGCTTGTGCACTCCCCCCCACCCCCCCCCCCCCCTCCCACTCCCCCCCCCCCCTACAGCCCTGTAACAACCCCAACCCACTCCCCCCTCCTTCCGTAAATGGCGCTGCCTATGACGGCTGCCAGTCTGTTTGCGGTGGTGAATATGCATATGTTTGTCTCAAGGCTCTGTACCATTATTACTATCTAAAATGTAATAATTGTGGAATATTACTGTAATGAGCTGTATGTGTATGATCCAAGCGTCCTATGATCCTCATAGGAGCATAACAGAAAAAAGCATTCCATGTGAAGGTATTCTGTATCTTTGCATGTCAACTAATAAAGAAACTTGAAACTTGAAGAGGGTTTTGTTGGCAGAGCCTGCAAAATACATTTACTGTTTTTCTTCTCTTAAAAATATAAAATAAATGAAAACAAAACTCCATAGTGCACCTTTAAGCCAAATAACCGTAAGATCACCTATTTGAATATGTAAATTGTTTATACCCACAAGTTGTAAGCCTTGTAGATGTAAAATATGCCTTTTACAATTGTTTCATCATGTTACTCAAAATATGCTTATCAGGAGAGAGGCCCTACCACTGTGACCAATGTGGGAAGACCATCAGTACATCTGGCAGTTTAAAGATACAATAACATATTCATACAGGAGAGAAGCCCTACCACTGTGACCAATGTAAGAAGGGCTTCAGTCACTCTGGAAATGGTTACAATTTACAGTATTTTTCACATTTCCAAACTTTCTTATTAAGACCATGTGCTATCAGAGGCCAGTCTCATTATTCCATAATTTATTTTCGTTGTTGATCAAACACAACCTCTGCCTATTTGATGACCATATGCAAATACGAAATTAAATCTGTAAATCTCCTTATTACATCAATACTGTCTTGTTAGAACAGTGTTATTTTGTAGATGAAGTATTTAACATTCTCTATTGGTCATTTCACCTTGTTTGACAACCAGGAAATGCCTAAGAGAAGGTTCTATGTCTTCAGGTCTGAGGGTGAAGAGGGTTTGTCACTACAGAATGAGATGCACTCTGCCTTCCTGGGACAGGTGGAGGACTTGTTGTTCACTACCACACTACCAAAGGGTTAACCCTTTCACTGTGACAAGGTTAAGAAGGTTAACCCTTTCGTCTGTAGCGTGGTAGTGAAAGGGTTAAGCCTCACATTTTTCATTATGTAAAATTACATAATTGATGAATAATATGTTCTCAACTCAGTATTACTAGATTTTGGATGTACTATGTTGAAAAAGTGAAAGATTCCATTAGATTATTGATGTTTTATAAAGCTGTTTTTTTTAATAATTTTTCTTTTGAGAGGATTGATGGGGAAATGTACAATCACATTTCTTTCCTTCTCTCTGTCTCTCTTACTATAGTATCCAAACAATACGTGTACAAGAACGCGCTTTCAGTATAAGAATGAGCTTTCAACCTAAAAGCCACAATTTCCCTTCCTCTAACTCAGTGCTGCCCAAACTACATCTACCTGTCTATCTGTCTACCCACAGACAACTTCACCTACCTGTCTATCTGTCTACCCACAGACCAAACTTCATCTACCTGGCTATCTGTCTACCCACAGACCAAACTACATCTACCTGTCTATCTATCTACCCACAGACCAAACTTCATCTACCTGGCTATCTGTCTACCCACAGACCAAACTACATCTACCTGTCTATCTATCTACCCACAGACCAAACTACATCTACCTGTCTATCTATCTACCCACAGACCAAACTACATCTACCTGTCTATCTGTCTACCCACAGACCAAACTTCATCTACCTGGCTATCTGTCTACCTACAGACACATTTACAAATGAAACACAACAACACTGATGACATACCAGAGCCAATGGCCCGGGCATAACGTAATAAGCATTTGTATAGCATTGGGATACAGTGGTCATCTCCTCCTAATTGATTTGCAATTGAAAAGTCAATGAGAGCAGACTGCAGCACCCTATGGACATATTCATGGAACTGAACAACACTGTACACGCAGGTGTGCAGAGGCTGATATGGTGGTAGTATTGTTCTCACTGATATGTGCGGGTTGGTCCTGTTTTTGCTAGATTAACCACCTTCCAGAAGTTTGTCAGGTTTGTATATGATTTGATTTGATTGTATTGACAACAAACATAACAACATTGACAGATCAACATTTGTATTTGCCTTGCAGGGATAAAACGAAAAGTCCAGGGCCCTCATTTATCAATTTTTCTTAGAAAGTATTCTATTTTCATACGTAAGCACAGAATTTAGAATGTGTGCACGCACAAAAAAAACGGGATTTATCAACCGTGCGTACACAGGTCCTACGCTCCTCCGTGTTGATAAATACCTCTTTGTTCTACCGTCAATGCTCGTGCATGATTATCCATATATGGTCATGAAAGTGATGAAACACCCCCCATGGGATGTGAAATAATGGACTGACCCGAGCTGAACTGTGAGAAACTTCACGGGAGATTGTTCACTGAGGCGCTGCTGAACCAAGAAGACACAACGCGTGTTATGGGATAAATAAAAGGCTGACTTGTACACGGTGATGTCAGATATCAACGGCTCCCTAAGACCATTGCTGCAATTCTGCCTGGCCAGCTCAAAATACTAATAAAGACCGTTCGTTGACCACTGTTTGGCGTTGGTGGTTTGATTGATTGATTGAAAAGTTTATTAACAGATTGCAGAATGGGTACAGTACAGCTCAATACATACAATTGTTAAGGGGATGCAGACCAGAGAAAGACTTTCGTCTTGTTTACATCAGGGTCCCCCATTTTCAATTCATCATGTGTGTGTCATTATAACCGTGCTGTAATATGAATGCCTTTATTAGTTGTGTTCGATTGGCTATAATATGATTTTTAGAGGCATCTATTTTGAATGAATCAATGAATGAAAACTTTATTTAACAGATTGCAGAATGGGTACAATACAGTACGGCTCAATACACACAATTGTTAAGGGGATGCAGACCAGAGAAAGACGTTTGTCTTGTTTACATCAGGGTTGTACATGTTGTTGTCGGTATTAGCCTAATAATACAGACAAGAAAATAGATGCCTCTAAAAATCATATACTATTAGGTAGCCTATATGAATTACATATAATAGCAGCCATAGCCTACATTATGCAACAGTAACTTGCGCATACCAGTGTATGCGACGGACCAGTGTATACCTTATATCATATCATATTCATATAATAGTTTACTCTATCAGCATACCAGCATGTAATACGTTCTGAGTGTGTATCTACCTCAACTCCTTATTATTTTGCGCATAGATTGCAGAAATACGGGAATGTTTTGATTTATATTAAAAGGCTTTGACATTGTAAAACTAAATACGTGGAATTCTGTAAGCATAATACAAGTCATATCACCCACACGATATATGCTCTGTGTCCAGAGCATGTATGCGTTTCATTCATTTAAGACACATTATTGCAAGGGTTTTGTAATACACATACACCCTGGTCTCATTGCAATGCGTTTTTTATTCTTTCTTATACAGTAGGAAGGGGGAAGAACACTATATCGTGGGTGTTCATATGACTTGTATTCTGCTTACAGCTTCGAAATTCCACTTGTTTCGTTTAACGTAAAGCCTTTTAAATATAATAAACGTTCCCGTGTTTCTGCGGTCTGTGCGCAAAATAATAACGAGCGCAGTCAGTCAGTACACCCCGTATATTCCGATAACGCTATATAAACCATGCTGCATTCATTCTGAGAGAAAATACCTATTATTCCAAATGCTATTTATAGGGTTTTGACCATAATTACACTACTGTTGCTATTTTACAATGAACTATAATGAATTACGGTTCATACAGAGCATGCCAGTGTTGAAACTAATGCACAGAAGCTTATTTCCTTGTTGTAATAATATATTCTACCACCGGGCGCCAGCTACGCATGGTCCGACCTGGGCTTAAATATACGCACAAAGTCAAGCACAAGTTCAAATTGATAAATCCCACACTTTGCTTAGAAATGATCGTACGCACGGGTTACGCACATATCTGTGCGTACGCCACGTTGATAAATGAGGGCCCAGGACTTATTTCCATCGTTGTCCCTGTTGTTACTGGTTGCAAGCATAGATATCTATATAGAACACTAGATAGCTTAAGGCGGAGTCACCAGCGTCACTGAACCGCCGCCATCTTGCCCAGGTCAGCCTTGAGTGAGAGTGAGTGAGCTGCACAGACATAAATACTCATAACTCGCTGAAATATTGACGGATTTACAAACGGGTTGGTTTGCTATAAACATCAAAGATGTAGTTATGATACTGCATACTTATAATTTTTTTTTTTTTTTTAAGATGTTTTTTTTTACAAACCGCTTGAATCATAGCCACGTTAATAATGCTTGTAATAAACCAAACCGTTTGTAAATCCGTCAATATTTCAGCGAGTTATGAGTATTTTTGTCTGTGCAGCTCACTCTCACTCAAGGCTGCCCCTGGCAAGA
Organism: Notolepis coatsorum; assembly: GCF_963971535.1. Classification (NCBI taxonomy): domain Eukaryota; kingdom Metazoa; phylum Chordata; class Actinopteri; order Aulopiformes; family Paralepididae; genus Notolepis; species Notolepis coatsorum. The sequence goes on along the minus strand of NC_140170.1, from coordinate 16,667,275 downwards.
TGGCGGCGGTTCAGTGACGTCGCTCTCCATTTGCCGGCAGCGCGGGCAAGCTATCTAGTGTTCTATATATATATCTATGGTTGCAAGTGGCACGATGGCATCTGAAGTGCATCGAGCATTCTTAGTGCATAATCTAAAGTGCATTCGTAGTAGTATTCATGTTTCAGTTTTTTTTTAATGTATAAAAAGCATCATTCATGTTCATTGGTGCATTCAAAACAATAATGTAGCAGAGGTACATTTATTTAGTGAAAATGAACCAATGAGCAGGATCCCCTGAGTGTCTGGCTTGAGCCCAGGCAGAATCCCTGTCTCTAAACAGAGTTGTTAGTTGGGCCGGCATAACGTAATAAGCATTTGTATAGCAGTGGGATACACTCCTCCTAATTGATTTGCAATTGAAAAGTCAATGGGAGCAGACTGGAGCACGCTACAGAGGGTTTAATGGCACTGAATACTGTACACAGGCTGAAATAGTGGTAACATCATTCACTATGGTTGTCAGTCACTATGGGCAAATAATATAGCCCATTATGCTCATGGATGTGAAATGCAGTACCATCTCTGTGCTGTAGGACGTCTTGTCCTTGGCTGAAGATCACAGTTGCTCCAGTGTCAGTGGTGGCTGCTCTCACAGAGAAGATGTCCTGCGGGAATGAGGGGATGTACAGCACCCCTCTCAGTGTTGTAGTCAGTTGCATCCCTCGGCTGTCCATCAAGCACACCTCCGCGTCCCCTCTGCGCTCTGCGACCCCGTTGCTCCTCGTGCCGTCAGCCAACTCCACGCAGTGCGACTCGGCCTGGAATCCGTCATCGAACACTTTGAACTTGGCCAGGTCGGTGATTATATGAGTCCCACGCTCAGCTCCTCTCCTCCACCACCGCCTCTCCACCAGCGTCATGAGTCCTGGAGCAGCCGCCCAGCTCCTCTCCTCCACTACCGCCTCTCCACCAGCATCAAGAGTCCTGGAGCAGCCGCCCAGCTCCTCTCCTCCACCACCGCCTCTCCACCAGCGTCATGAGTCCTGGAGCAGCCGCCCAGCTCCTCTCCTCCACTACCGCCTCTCCACCAGCGTCATGAGTCCTGGAGCAGCCGCCCAGCTCCTCTCCTCCACCACCGCCTCTCCACCAGCGTCATGAGTCCTGGAGCAGCCGCCCAGCTCCTCTCCTCCACTACCGCCTCTCCACCAGCGTCATGAGTCCTGGAGCAGCCGCCCAGCTCCTCTCCTCCACTACCGCCTCTCCACCAGCGTCATGAGTCCTGGAGCAGCCGCCCAGCTCCTCTCCTCCACTACCGCCTCTCCACCAGCGTCATGAGTCCTGGAGCAGCCGCCCAGCTCCTCTCCTCCACTACCGCCTCTCCACCAGCGTCATGAGTCCTGGAGCAGCCGCCCAGCTCCTCTCCTCCACCACCGCCTCTCCACCAGCGTCATGAGTCCTGGAGCAGCCGCCCAGCTCCTCTCCTCCACCACCGCCTCTCCACCAGCGTCATGAGTCCTGGAGCAGCCGCCCAGCTCCTCTCCTCCACTACCGCCTCTCCACCAGCGTCATGAGTCCTGGAGCAGCCGTCCAGCTCCTCTCCTCCACCACCGCCTCTCCACCAGCGTCATGAGTCCTGGAGCAGCCGCCCAGCTCCTCTCCTCCACTACCGCCTCTCCACCAGCGTCATGAGTCCTGGAGCAGCCGCCCAGCTCCTCTCCTCCACCACTGCCTCTCCACCAGCGTCATGAGTCCTGGAGCAGCCGCCCAGCTCCTCTCCTCCACCACCGCCTCTCCACCAGCGTCATGAGTCCTGGAGCAGCCGCCCAGCTCCTCTCCTCCACTACCGCCTCTCCACCAGCGTCATGAGTCCTGGAGCAGCCGCCCAGCTCCTCTCCTCCACCACCGCCTCTCCACCAGCGTCATGAGTCCTGGAGCAGCCGCACAGCTCCTCTCCTCCACCACCGCCTCTCCACCAGCGTCATGAGTCCTGGAGCAGCCGCCCAGCTCCTCTCCTCCACCACCGCCTCTCCACCAGCGTCATGAGTCCTGGAGCAGCCGCCCAGCTCCTCTCCTCCACTACCGCCTCTCCACCAGCGTCATGAGTCCTGGAGCAGCCGCCCAGCTCCTCTCCTCCACCACCGCCTCTCCACCAGCGTCATGAGTCCTGGAGCAGCCGCCCAGCTCCTCTCCTCCACTACCGCCTCTCCACCAGCGTCAAGAGTCCTGGAGCAGCCGCCCAGCTCCTCTCCTCCACTACCGCCTCTCCACCAGCGTCATGAGTCCTGGAGCAGCCGCCCAGCTCCTCTCCTCCACCACCGCCTCTCCACCAGCGTCATGAGTCCTGGAGCAGCCGCCCAGCTCCTCTCCTCCACCACCGCCTCTCCACCAGCGTCATGAGTCCTGGAGCAGCCGACCAGCTCCTCTCCTCCACCACCGCCTCTCCACCAGCGTCATGAGTCCTGGAGCAGCCGCCCAGCTCCTCTCCTCCACCACCGCCTCTCCACCAGCATCATGAGTCCTGGAGCAGCCGCCCAGCTCCTCTCCTCCACCACCGCCTCTCCACCAGCGTCATGAGTCCTGGAGCAGCCGCACAGCTCCTCTCCTCCACCACCGCCTCTCCACCAGCGTCATGAGTCCTGGAGCAGCCGCCCAGCTCCTCTCCTCCACCACCGCCTCTCCACCAGCGTCATGATCCTCGGAGCAGCCGCCCAGCTCCTCTCCTCCACCACCGCCTCTCCACCAGCGTCAAGAGTCCTGGAGCAGCCGCCCAGCTCCTCTCCTCCACTACCGCCTCTCCACCAGCGTCATGAGTCCTGGAGCAGCCGACCAGCTCCTCTCCTCCACTACCGCCTCTCCACCAGCGTCATGAGTCCTGGAGCAGCCGCCCAGCTCCTCTCCTCCACTACCGCCTCTCCACCAGCGTCATGAGTCCTGGAGCAGCCGCCCAGCTCCTCTCCTCCACCACCGCCTCTCCACCAGCGTCATGAGTCCTGGAGCAGCCGCCCAGCTCCGGCGGGGAGTCGCTGAAGGAAACTGTCCTTCTGTTACATTGTTAATTTAGTTTGTATTTACTTTTCTAGTTTAAGATAATTCAATTAAAGAAATTGTAACTACAATTACATTTAAAACATTTATGCATAATAATCATCTATTCTGTGCGCAACCGAGGGAACATGTATGCGCGTGCACGTGGCGTTTGGGCATTTCCCATATTACGACTGCACCACTGACCTTCATCTGTTGTCCTGCTGTGTTTCTGTGTTGGGAACCTGTGGAGACGAGTCCAGGTGGATTTCCTCTAAATCGTGTTCCGGTTAAGCGGGTGTCACAGGTTGACAGGACACTGTTCCTCATTCGACCCCCTCTCCCTGCCTGTAATACTGTAACTTTCCTCATGGCATCGCTTTTATTTTGGTGACTGCTACACCTTAAAATAGCAGGACTGTTGGAATATAGCCCATGGATTATAATAAGTGTTGAAATAACGTAAATATGTGCCTTGGATTACTGCGTAACTGAGACGCAACTATGAACCTCTTGAACTATGTGTTGCATGATGTCTCTCCCACAGCTGTGCCCAGAACATTTGGACATTATTGACTAATTTATATGTGATTGGGTGCTGTGGACTGTGGCGCTGTGGACAAACGATTGGTGTCAGAAGCGAACCTGAGGATTGGGTGACAACCGACCTCTCAGGCGCCTCCCCGACTTCTCTTTCAGTTGCCCGTAGGTACATGATGAGGTCATGGAGACACACCAGGGCCCTCATGTATCAACGTGACGTACGCACAGATATGTGCTTAAGCCGTGCGTACGACCATTTCTAAGCAAAGTGTGGGATTTATCAATTTGAACTTGTGCTTGACTTTGTGCTTATGTCTACGCACAGCTCTGAGCATGCTTAGCTGACGCCCAGTGGTAGAATATCGTTACTACGGCATAAGCGCTCCTCAGTTCATGCATTCGTTTTAACGCGGAAATAAGCTTCCGTGCATTACTTCCAACACTGGCGTGTTCAACTTCTGTATGACCCGTAATTCATTATAGTTCATTGTAAAATAGCGACAGTAGTGTAATTATAATGGACTCATGCGGGAAAAAGAGGTTGGCTTGCTTGTTTGGCACATGATGGAATTCAGTTTGTATTGATCACATAGGCAGGCTACATCATACATGGCAGTGAGATTCATTGTTCTTGTATATGCTCTCGTATTATTGTTTATATAGGCTACCCAATACTGACATCAAAATAGATTGTATGCCTCTAGAAATCATATGCAGCAGGTAGAAAATTGACGGAAAATCCATCGCGATTTGGAATAAAATTGAGGAGAACTTTAATCCCTGGGTATTAATCAAACAAAACGGAAAAAGGCAGTCATATTCCAGCACGGTCTTTATTAGTGTTTGCGCTGCCCAGGCAGCAATGGTTAATAGATATCATATCCGACATCACCGTACGTGTACACGTCTGTCAGTCTCATAACACGCTTCCCTCGGTTTAGTCCATTTTTCCACATTTCATGGGGGTGTTCCATTACCGTATATGGTTAATCGGGGCGGTTTTGGTGTGCAAATACGTGAAAGTGTGCACGAGCCTTAGCGTAGAAGCAAGGTGATATTTATCATGACAGGTGTGCGTAGGACCTGTGTACGCACGTGTGATAAATCCAGTTTTTTTTGTGCGTGCACACATTCTAAATTCTGTGCTTACGTGTGGAAATAGAACATTTTCTGAGGAAACTTGATAAATGAGGGCCCGGGCTTTATAAAGTGAGCCACAGTCAAGATGGTAAACCCTTCCTGGACGGAAGTCTCCGATAGAGTGTCTGGCCTCCGCCCGGTGTGCTGTGTCTTGTTGGACCAACATCCCCATGTGGTTTGGGCTCTATAGCAGGTGTAGTGGTTACGTTATTGCTGTTTCCGGCCGGTCCACCATCTTGAAAACGCAATGTAATTTCCCATTGACCATTTCTAAATCGTCTACAGTTTAAAACAAATAAAGCATTAACATTTGCATGGTGTACCTTTCTGTGCGTATTCATCCACAATCTATAGCTCAACATGAAAATATTTGCAGTTAATTGGTAAAAAAAAAACGCAGAATTTCAACCAAAAATGCTTAAACAATAATGTTAGTGATAGAAGAGAACTCGTTTTGTGCAAAAATGTAAAGCTTTTCAATATTCATGAGGCAGAATTGTTACAATAGCCGATAATCCATTTTCCCAAAGATAAATCCCTCTACGGTGGAACAACCATGTGACGTGAAACCACACCTCCCTATAGCAGGGGGCGGCAGTGGCGGCCGGTGGGTGCTTCGCCACTAGGGGCGCTATACCAAACATTTTGCAAACATGTACAGTACCACGCAACAGACTCATGGCAAGACGTGAGCGATTCAACTCACGCTCACGGCAATGAATCGGCTCTTATGAACGAGTCGCTCAGCTGTTACTACAACAACACACAACCAGTCAAATAAAGTATAGTCTAGACTCTAATTCACAACTTGAAACACAATATATAAATAGAAAAGTTAGAAACAAAACTCGCCCCGTCTCCAAACACAGGCAGATCTCTCCCTCTCTCCTTCTCTCTCTCACACACAGCGCGACGTGGAATCGATTCGTTACACAATCAGACCTATTATTATATACCAAGAATAACTTCAGTATGAGTACAGGGCTGTACACATATTTTGCATATTGTTAAACGAGCCAAGGCTAGCTATTAAACTATCGATATGAATCGAAAATCTGGGACCCTGATGTAAACAAGACAAAACGTCTTTCTCTGGTCTGCATCCCCTTAACAATTGTGTGTATTGAGCCGTACTATATTGTACCCATTCTGCAATCTGTTAATAAAGTTTTCATTCATTCATTCATTCAAACATAGACGATATTGAACAAGCCATAATCCACGTATTTTCAATCCGAGAGAGCTGCAGTAGTTAAATCAATGAGCCATCGACACAGTCAGTGTGGTAACGTTATTATTGCATCCAAGATTGATACACGGCTGGCTAGGCAGTTGGTAGTCATAGTCTTGTGTTATAAAATAAATAAACAATCAGCAATGTCTCGCTTCATGAATGGCCAGCAGTAGCCTAACAGTACTGCTCCTAAAAAAAAACTATTTACAAACGTTAACGTTAACCACAGAGAGAGAGAGAGAGAGAGAGAGAGAGAGAGAGAGAGAGAGAGAGAGAGAGAGAGAGAGAGAGAGAGAGAGAGAGAGAGAGAGAGAGACTCACTGTTTAGTTGACACGTCCAGGGCTTGCCTTGATAAAGTGTATAATCCACTGTTGATGTATTCCAGACCACTGTCCACTGTGTCCAGACTGCATCCGTCATATAGCTTGTTAGCCAAGTGTTAGCTTGTTAGCAGAAGCACCACACAACACAAGTACTTCATTCCTTTGTCCATTTCCGCTCGAACAGACTGCAAACTACCTGGCGTTCTATCGCCATGCTCTAAGACAAACTCTAACCTTAACCAACTTTGAAAGAGTGCCTAAGCTTAACAGTCTAAAGAACTTGCAGTCACAGGCACGGCACGCTCTAAGACAAACAGCTGCCTGCATCACCAACCTAGGAATAAGCTAGAATTGGAATAAGCTAGAATTGGAACATTAGAAATTGGATTCGGCCAATCAGAGATCGTCTCTGTGAAATTCTGCGACGGAAAAAAATACTGGCGTCGGCCAATCAGAGAGCGTCTCCGCGAAATGCGGCTACAGACATTCTTGACGCTACTGGCTAGACCGCTTCAAATCGCGCCCGGATTCCAACATAATAGTCATATTTCAACGCACAACGCGTTATGCACTGATTGGCTGTGACGGATACAGCGATCAAACTGTGACGCGCACTCAGAGCGCTATCGTGTCTAGCCCGGGCCGAGAAATACGAAAAAATAAAAAAAATAAAAAAAACGTGATGTCACTTCCTGCTCAGGAAAACGAGTGTTTTTTTATTTGAGATAATAACGTTATATTGTGCATTGGAAATACAAACATACTTAAAATGAGTAAATATTATTCATTTTAAACATGTTTATATTATTTATAGGGCTATAAAACAAAAAACAAAAAGATACTTTTTTTTGTTCTACTCTCATATAACCAGGCAGGGCCTGAAGGGGGGGCGGCGCCCTTGCGCCCCTAGTGGCAGAGCCGCCACTGGTGAAGCGGTGGGGATGGGGATCATCTGAAATGGTGTTCTGCGAAATGCGCATGACCCACAATCGTTCACACTAGGGCTGCACGATTAATCGTTTTTTAATCGAAATCGCGATTTGGAATGATGCAATTATCAAATCGCCAAGCCTGCAATAAATTTTTTTTTTTTTTTTTTTTTTTTTTACCAGGAAGTCCCATTGAGATACAATATCTCCTTTGCAAGGTAGACCTGGCCAAGATGACAGCAATAACATTTGCAATACATCACACAGCAATAAAATGTGCGATACATCACACAAGAACATAATAAATGTGCATGTATACAATACATCACATGTAAACACAAAGCAGAATAGTCTACATGATAGTAAAAGTGTATAATACAGGGTAATACAGTAATTTTGCAGTTGGGACCCGACTACAGAAAGCAGCAACATTCTTCTTGTACATTTTTTTTTAAATATGTTATAATCGCATCGCAAATCGCAATCGCAATATCTGTCAGAATAATCGCAATTAGATTATTTCCCAAAATCGTGCAGCCCTAGTTCACACTACAATATCCTGCCACCTTGCTGACGAACGTCTTGTTGAGTCTTGTTGTTGATATATCTTAAACAATATCTTAAACATATGTTTTTCATTGCACCTTTTGAACTGTATATGCATGTAAATATTTGCATGTAATTGGCTTTGCAGCCGAATGTATTTGTAGATGATAAAATGTCGGTACACCTGTTGGAATTCGGAGTGAACTATAGGGTGACGTCAACCAGCTGTCCAAACATATAGGCGATTCGCGCTACGGCAGCAGTTCTCAGCAGAGTAGTAGAATTTCGCAGAACACCGGCTCGACCAGGTGACAGGCAGCGCGACTCGAGTGAGCTGCTCAGCAGCCTCGGCTGGAGATGCATCCTGCTGCAGGACCACAGCACCGACACACTAAGGACCGTACACTTTGCGGACCCACACTCTCCAGACCCTCGCTCCCATTGGCTGATTTGGGTCACGTGACCGTCCCACTCCAATTCAGCCATTGGGTGGGACGGTCACGTGACCCAAATCAGTGTGTCGGTGCTGTGGTCCTGCACATGGATACTATTGCTCGGCTGCGCAATGCATTGGTTTGTGACGTCGCCCGATTTTTTTATTTTAAATATAAGAGGGTATTGGAACGAGGCATTAAATTAACAACATTTAAAACATTTTTTAAATAATAATCTTTGAAAGATAAAAAATAAAAAATAAAAAATAAAAAATAAAAAATAATATATATATATTTTTTTTATCTTTGAATTGCAGGACATTGTTTTGTTGTTGCGGGACGCGGGACAAACGGCCCAATATCAGGACTGTCCCACGACTCGCGGGACAGGTGGTCACCCTATACGCTCCTCTGTGTTGATAAATACCTCTTTGTTCTACCGTCAATGCTCGTGCATGATTATCCATATATGGTCATGAAACAGCCCCCATGGGATGTGAAATAATGGACTGACCCGAGCGGAACTGTGAGAAACTCCACGGGAGATTGTTCACTGAGGCGCTGCCGAACCAAGAAGACACAACCCGTGTGTTATGGGATAAATAAAAGGCTGACTTGTACACGGTGATGTCAGATATCAACGGCTCCCTAAGACCATTGCTGCAATTCTGCCTGGACAGCTCAAAATACTAATAAAGACCGTTCGTTGACCACTGTTTGGCGTTGGTGGTGTGTCATTATCACCGTGCTGTAATATGAATGCCTTTATTAGTTGTGTTCGATTGGCTATAATATGATTTTTAGAGGCATCTATTTTGTTGTCGGTATTAGCCTAATACCGACAACAAAATATATGCCTCTAAAAATCATATACTATTAGGTAGCCTATATGAATTACATATAATAGCAGCCATAGCCTACATTATGCAACAGTAACTTGCGCATATATAATAGCACAATGCACAGCCCTGCGAACCCTGCACAGTAAACTAACTTGATCATTAATCTAGCTGTTGTATCTTTACGCTTATGAAAACATTAAATAATATGTTTTCATTGCATTAATAGCCTATATTCTCAAATGGCTGACTCCTCGTCGCTATCCTCGCGGACGGACCAGTGTATACCTTATATCATATCATATTCCTATTCATATTCATATAATAGTTTACTCTATCAGCATACCAGCATGTAATACGTTCTTTGTTAGAACTCAACTCGTTATTATTTTGCGCATAGATTGCAGAAATACGGGAACGTTTTGATTTATATTAAAAGGCTTTGACATTGTAAAACTAAATACATGGAATTCTGTAAGCATAATACAAGTCATATCACCCACACGATATATGCTCTGTGTCCAGAGCATGTATGCTTTTCATTCATTTAAGACACATTATTGCAAGGGTTTTGTAATACACATACACCCTCTGTTCTCATTGCAATGCGTTTTTTATTCTTTCTTATACAGTAGGAAGGGGGAAGAACACTATATCGTGGGTGTTCATATGACTTGTATTCTGCTTACAGCTTCGAAATTCCACTTGTTTCGTTTAACGTAAAGCCTTTTAAATATATTCAAAACGTTCCCGTGTTTCTGCGGTCTGTGCGCAAAATAATAACGAGTTGAGCTACGCGGAGCGCAGTCAGTCAGTACATCCCGTATATTCCGATAACGCTATATAAACCATGCTGCATTCATTTGGAGAGAAAGACCTATTATTCCAAATGCTATTTATAGGGTTTTGACCATAATTACACTACAGTTGCTATTTTACAATGAACTACAATGAATTACGGTTCATACAGAACACGCCAGTGTTTCATCTTTCTTGTCTGCAGCCGGTGAAACAGCTCTTGCATGTTTGTTGGGGCCGTCACTGAGGTCATTCTTTCCCTGGGACATCTTCACTGGACACGGCTCTGTAAAGTCCATAAGATCATAATTTAAAGCAGATGAAAATGTTCAGTTAGGCTGTATGGATATAGCAATTGTACACTAGAAATGTAGTAAGGCCTAACAAAAATAATAGTTGGTTTCCGGTTGCCGACCGACCCTGCCGATTTAGGTGCGACCCAATATATTTTATGAGTTTAAAAAAAAAAAAAAATTTAGAATAAAGTTTCATAGAAATCTTAGTCAAACATTTAGTATTATGGATATTAAACATGCTGGCATCCATGTTGTTGTGAACATTTTAATTAAATAAAGAAATTCCCTATCCATAGTCGCCGTGGGAAAAAATAAAATAAAAAAATTAAATAAATTCCCTACCTACCCATGGCCAAACTGACAACCAACAGGAAACAAACAATATTTTTTATTATGCCTAATGTAATATATGTAATTTAATAAAGTCTGTGAACAAAGTTTAAGGTTTCTCCTTCCAAATGCTTGTTTTGATTCTGTAGGTGGGGGGAGGGGGGGGGGCATCTTCATCTGTACTTTCCTGATATGTTTCTCCATTCTGGTCATTTCAGTTTGCTGTCTCTCATCTTCCCTTTATAGGAATCCCTCGAATACGTTTTCATGTGTAGTATATTCCTACAGAATCCTACAATAATCTAAGGTTATTGTAGTACAGTACAATGGGATTGCTTATCTGGAAGGAGGAGAAGGGGATCACATTGATAGAATTGTTGGTCTCCTCATCTGACTTAAAGCAGATGAAGGAATAAACGTGTAGCCAGACAAACCATGAACGATAGTTCAACTCAACATTTATTTGAGCCAGAGGCCAAGGTGAATAAGAAGTTGCCTTTTGCATACAAAAGATTTATCAGAAAACATTAACAGGGCTGCCGTGTACAGAAATCACAATAAGGTTTGCATTCTCAAACCCCAATATGTACAGAAACAGTCACTCGTTAACATAATTTGAACATACATTGACAATACTGTAAGCCCTTTTGTATGTAAGTAAGCCTGGTTTCTAAGACATTCTATTCTAACCAAAACAGGGTGGTTCCATTTTCGGCTTACTCACATTAAAACAGCACAGCAGTAGTCTCTCGATGGGGAGCGGTTGGAGCCACAGACCGGGGTTGGGATCTGGGCTCCAGACTAACACTTTGTGTCCCCTTATATCCTATTATTTCTAGCCAATATTAGCACATGGTTGATCCAATCCAGCGTCCTCTTCTGGGGGTTGGGTCTTGTCCCACGGGTGGGGAGTTGGTGTGATGTCATCAGGTGGGGTGGTGTGAATAGCCCCCTCCTTTGGGCCATAGCTTTCTCATGTTTGGACAGAGAGGGGGCCTGCCTATGGCCCCCGTCGTCGTCGTCCTCCCGGGAACAGAAGGGCCTATTACCATACAGTACTAACCAGAATTCTATAACAAGAGTGTAATCACCCTTCAAACCTTTTACCAACTGTATCTCCCGTATATATGAATTTACCCATTTCTAATATTATGGTTTACTCTTTTGATAGTAAACAGTTGATTAATAGATCAACAAGTCTAAACTGGTCTGCCCTGGGGTCAGCCCAGCTGTCTTTGATCAGCATTTACATATAGTCAGTTCGAGAAGGTGTAGTGGGGGTTGAGAATGGCTCTCTGTTGTTATCTGCTGCCTGCAGCTGTCTCCACTGACTTTTGAGACTGATTTAGCCACTGAGTCTCTCTCTGCTATTGAAAGATACATCTGGCTTTTGATGTGGTCCTCTAATTTATTCACACATATTAATTATGAAATTCAACGTCAATTCTACCACATTTCCCCACTTTGACAATTCTCATTGTCACCTACGGTATATTGACTTGATTTTCTATACATACTAACCATACATTTTAATAATAAAAATCATTTTTTCAAAATTAAAAACCATTTTTTCCAATTTCTCCATTTTTTCTTTTTCCCATTTTTCTTTGGTACATATCATCAATTAGCTTTTGCTCCTCAAGGCTCATAGCCAAAGGCCTACTTTTTAAACAACAACTTTTGGGCTTGTTGAAAACAATAAAACAATTTAATCTAATCATTATACCTTTAAATAAAACACAATTTTTAAAAACCCATTTTCTTAAGTTACAGCACTTTTGATTCCACATTCTTTCATAAGATCTGGGGGAGACACAAAAATCAGTATTCATTTTTACATACATTTTGCTTTTTTCTCCTGTTAATTCCTTTTCTAAGACAGCACAATCACATTTGCATAATCAATCAGTTGGTCTTCTCACCTATCCACCCCCCTTTACGATCATATCATGGTCATAAAACCTCCTCACCTCGTCGTTGCATCAGTCGGGCAGGGAAGGCGGAGCATCACTCAAGGAAAAAAAATTTCCACCACCTCATTTTGGCCATAATCTACGCCTAATATTCTACCTATGTGAATGTGTTTAGTACCTCTGCGTTGTGTCATAACCTATATCAGTTGCTACCGTTCAGTTACCTCCCGTTCAACATACCAATCAAGTCTCACATTCCATAGAGGCCCTCGCTCATCTTTCTTGCACAGTCTTTGACCGTTTTTGCCTCCCCCTTCACCCCGTTTGTAGGCCTGTGATCTCGTCACATTCTGACCCCTGACTGTATTTCCTTGGATCTACAGACGACTCTGCCAGCCTGGCTGTTTTTCCCAAACCTTTGGCCGCTGCTCTCGGGGCTATGATGAAGGAGGGGCCAGCGTCCACAAGCGACCTCTTTCCACAATCCAACAATCTCCCACAGGAAATAACTGAACAGGTTCACACCATTGTGTCGTAATCTAATGAAATGTATTCCTACACATCCTCCATGATTCCTCTACCTGTGACGGTCCGTCTTCCCCCCTCCACTGAAATCTGCGAGGGAACAAACACAAAACAAATTTCTTTTCACATAACATGTCAAATATCTTCAAGAGAAGCCAAATGGTAATCATATGCAAACGTGATGGGGCCACTTAGCTTTTGTTGACACACTGTTGACGTTCTGACGCCACTTCCTTCAGCCTCCAGCTTTCTCCACTCACCCAGACCATAACAGATGAGAAATAAGAAACAAAAGGCAAATAATCAAAAAAACATCCCAACAGACCTCACATGTGAAATTAAATTACCATTCATACCCAAAATAGCAAATCAATAAAATCAACAAGCTCCAAACTTAGACCACCTCAACGGTTATTTAGAAAGAAAAGAAAAGAATTCCAAAAATCTTACATCCAAACCTCATCACACCTGCCACTGTGATTTTGACACCTCTCAAGCCAGCACAGTCACCCCGACAGGTTCCATTCAAACCCATTCAGGCCACACACTCAAAAATTAAAATAACCACATGTACTGAGTGACCACCCATCCTAAAAGAAACAATACCAAATGAAAGCAATAAAACAAAACTCCTACCCTCCAATATCTCTGGACATGGTAACTTAGGTGAATAAAATCACTCTAACTCTTATTGCTCTGCAAATGACTATGTGTATCTTTAATTCTAACCTGTCCTCCTACGTGTCCCCCGCTCACATCACAGTTTCAATCACCCACTGAAATTAACACATCCTGACACGCACTCACACGTCACTCAATTCATTCACAGTCACACTGATCATTTGAACCTAAACAAATACTTCCAAACTCTCTCTCATACAACTCGTTAATCAACCACAGACCGACAAACAATGTTAGTTTTTCTGCTCTCAACTTTTCTGCTCTCAACTTTTCTGCTCTCAACCTCAGGCTACTACAGTCTATCCTCACATCTGCTCCTCTTCTCTCACTTCAAAGACGGACTGGAATCCATCTTTAATTCAGACCTATCCATGCCTTCCAGTGCACAGACAGACCCAAATATTCCCTTACCAAAACAGTTAACATTCATAAGTCATAACCCCAAATTAATGCCTACTTTGATTTCCCACACTCACACTCCAACTGTTCCCTGACAAACCTTCCCCTGTCTCACCTTCCTGTCACTTCCTGGCCCCCGGCCTATTACAACCACTTCCTGTCCTCTGGTGCAAAAATAACTATCTGTTATCTCACTTTGACTGTTCTCTCCTATCTCCACCTGTGACCTCTCTCCCGTTGCATCTTGCCTCGTCATCCTGTCATAAAAAAACAAACAGCCATTGTAAACAACAGCTGTCCCGCTTCCCCCGCCTGGGCATACAACGTTATCACTTCCTGCTGTGAAGATATTCTTGGTCTCTCCCGTGAGCGTAACAGTGATCATAAACCCCAGGTTTACCATCCCCCCTGGGCAATATAACCTTCTCCACTTTTGTCTCTTTTGCTACTGGCACCTGGTGCAAGCTCCTCACACGCCCCTTGTCTCATATGCAGGTCCCCTGCGGCCCTGTTGGCCCCCGGGCCTACAAAGCCCCATTATTTCCTGTAATCAACAAAGGGTTAATCATCGCACACAAATCATCTATAATAATTTCAAATGAATAACACACACATTCCTACTGCCTCCAGGGGAGGCTAAATCCCTTCCCCCCAGAGGTTAGGTAGCACATATTTGCAATTTCACCTAGTATTATCTCAACTACTGTAAAGTTAAAGTTACAGCACTCAAACAAGTCCCCCGCCACTAAGTTATCCTATTGTGACCCCCGGACTCGCAATCAATAACATACATCTCACATCAGCCTATGTAATTCTAAATGGTCTTAAAGCTATAACAATTAACCGTATTTCAACATAGCAATGCAACCAAATAACATGCCAACAAGCCTAAAAATCTGACATCAATGCATTCCAATACAAGCATCTTAATTCAAGCTACATAAAACACAACATCATTATTCCAAGCTTACAATTGTACACATTACACAAATTTAAAAAACTGGAAATCGCTTTGACCCTTTTAACCTCCTTCCAGTTAAGAGTACCCTCCTCCCGTTCGGATGCACTCCTTCCCCTACTTAGATGCACCTCTCCCCGTAAGGTTTAGGCAGTCCGCTACGACGCAACAACCAGCTCCTTTCTTAGGACTGCCTTGTCCGACGTCGGCCCCTCTCCCCCAACAGAGATGCAGGTCTCCACTTCCGGCGGTAAGGTCTCCTCACATGAACGGAATAAGTCCCCTTATTTTACCTTCAGGTGCAGTTTAAGGCTGGGTCCCTTTCCAATCTTAGGAGAGACAATCCAGATTCCTCTGAATTGACACCCCTCATCCTTCTGCTTCCCAGTGGTTCTTTTCAAACCTGCTGATCACAGAAACACAACTCGCCTACTAACGCATTCGGTTTCGGCTTATTGTGGCCTGACTGTACATTGAGCCTGACGCATTTATGCCCATACTGTCCAGTCACTCACAGTCCCACTTCCTGCGTTTCTGTGACTATAAGCAGGGTCATAATGCTCATCGGACCGACCGGTGACGCAGTCGATAGAGATCTCATAGTCCATCATCAAGTCAGGACCCCAAGCAGCTGAGGTCCGTAGTACCTCTCAGCCACTCAGTTTTGAAACCTACGGTCTGCTCCCCATCCCACTTGCTTTGGGTATGGAAACTTTGACCGTTTTCACCAGCCTGGCCTGTTCACAGCAGGTGCTGTGCCCCTTCCGGTGCACTGCCCCACTACTAGGTTTGGACCGTCGTCCACCTACCACCCAGTGCCCACATATACATTACATGCGACGTTATCTGGGCCGACTAGACGGTAACACAGTAAGATGTTGGTCATCTTGCCAGACACGAGGGCCTTCAGTATCTCCCTTGCTTACTATAGAATTGATTTAACGTGCCCAGGGAATCTTCCGATTCCACCGCCGCCTGTTATGGACTAGAGGTTCGAGGTGCCTACCCCCTCCCTAGTCCATCAACTCTAATTATTATACATGTAAGCATCATTCATTTCAGCATAACATTATAGTGGTTAGTCCTAAATGTGCACCAAGCCTCAATTGTTGTAAACAGGTTTAGGAATGTTCCTATATACAAACGTGACAAATGATTCTACTGTATCTTACTTATGTATGTATTTAGCTGTACTATTTTTAATCAATCAACTACTCATCCCCCCTCGGTTAAAAATATTAAACCAACCACTAACAATGTACACATCAGAAATTAAACATTATCATTAGTTAAGTTCCATTCATGCTAAGTCCCATAACTGCAAACAGGATATACTGGGAACGTTTAGCCCTGTATATAGGTGACATGTGATCATAATGTAGATGTATTAATCAAAATATGACGCAAGCGATATGCCTAGGTCAAGACTCCCCCTGTGTAACATATTTACTGCCCATTTATTACAAGTACAATGTGTATCTGGTATATGAATCCCAGTGTAAGTTAAGGGCATGTATTTTAAATCATCTCACCACATGCTACACCTACATAATTTGTAGTAATAGTACCACCCAAACCACTCCCAGAACACTGTTTACAACCCACAGAATGCACAATATACAAACACAACCATTTTACATAATGCAGAGTATTCTCTAGAATGCACAATATACAAACACAACCACTTTACACAATGCAGAGTATACCCTTACTCGTTATTTCTGTCCCCTGAGCGAATTACCACGAATGCATTGACCCAATCCACGTTGTACCGTGCATGCGCAGTAGCCAACGGCGCACACCGGACGATGTATCACGGCAAAGCATAATTAACATCATAAACGCTTTGTTTCAACACAACACACCGCCACGACATCCACTGCGTTCTTTAACTCTTCCCAAACATCATTCTCAAAACTCGAAACGTAACACATCTCGCTCGCCAACTCCACAAAACAACCGCACGCAAGCTAACTAGCCTAGCCAGCCCCAGTGCGAGGTTCCATGCGTCCCCGGAAGCCCCAAGTTATGCCACGTTCGAGATCCGTACATTCATGTAATCCGCTCAGTACCAATCCAACTATAAACAATTCACACATGCTTAAAATAACAAACTACTTTAAAAGAAAATAATTTTTAAAACATCCACACCTTCCAACGCCGCACACACAGTCCAACACGAATCATATCTCCTACCCTTCTCTCCGCCGGGCTCCGTAGTACCGTGAACGTTACACACTCCCCATTCAACACCATGACGTCATCAAGCAGCGACCTCTTAATATCGTACACAATCGTTACTGCATTAATAATAACCCTCAAAACGGGCACAATCTCTCCAACCTATGCCTCGATACGCTTCTTAACAATAATTACCGCCACAGCGTTTCGTCAATTCTTCCCACATCGTTGCCATAACGTCCCTAGTTTCACCGCAGCTCTTCCACAGAGCTACGCTAGTTAGCCCCAATCTCCAATATGACTCGCCCCAGACCCATATACCGCCCTGGTCCACGTTACACAACACAACAACCCGGCCGAGTTTGCTATGATCCTACATGGTTACACAAATACATAAATACATAAAAACATAAATACAAACAAACCGACCCCCCGTACGAGACATCGATTACATGGCGCAACGCTATCATTATTTTCCCATCACTCTGTTCTCTGTTTCCATGTTATCTGTACTCTGTTCTCTGTTCTCTGCACTCTGTCCTCCTCATCTCATATTCTGGTATCAGGTCTCATATTCCCTGTACTACTCTCATCTCATATTCTCTGTACTCAGTTCTCACCGCGGAACTATTCCCTGTACTACTCTCATCTCATATTTTCTGTACTCAGTTCTCACCGTGGAACTATTCCCTGTACTACTCTCATCTCATATTCTCTGTACTCAGTTCTCACCGTGGAACTATTCCCTGTACTACTCTCATCTCATATTCTCTGTACTCAGTTCTCACCGTGGAACTATTCCCTGTACTACTCTCATCTCATATTCTCTGTACTCAGTTCTCACCGTGGAACTATTCCCTGTACTACTCTCATCTCATATTCTCTGTACTCAGTTCTCACCGTGGAACCAGGATATCCTGTACTACAATCACGGTTCTCTCGTTTCATATTCTCTGTACTCTGTTCTCACCGTGGAACCAGGATATCCTGTACCACAATCACGGTTCTCTCATCAAACTCTTTACCTTACCCTATAACCTTTTCTTTAAGATCTGACTACTCCGCATTACCCATTAATGAACCATAGCCACTTCACAGTCCCTCTTCCTGCATATCTGTGACTATTCCCCATTCTACCGCTCCACGCCTACGCCTTCTAGTTAATTACCTATCCCTAACCTATCCCCCTAAGCTATTATAAACCTCAAACGAATAGGCTGGGACCGGCCTCCTGTGTCTGAACAAACATACAAACATCAAAAGCCCATGTTTGCATGTTTACTGCACAACAAGCGCGATCCCTATACCCTTGGATATTCTAACCTAAATTAACCTAACCACCGCTCCCCCATTCTTGTATGCAAAAGGCCATATTCACCGTGGGTCCCAACTATAGGCGTACACAACCAGCCTTCATCCTGTCCCTCTGTCCTCCATTCCAGACAACAAGCCCCTGTCTGCAACTTCAAACGCAGCAACCCCCAGCTCTTTTCCCTGCACGTCCCCAACACACACGCAAGGTCCAGAGACCTCACCGCACATCTACAGGGGGGGCACAACAGGGTGGGTAAGAACGGCACCATTTCTGTAGTAAATTCCTACAGAATCCCACAATAATCTAAGGTTATTGTAGTACAGGACAAATGGGATTGCTTATCTGGAAGGAGGAGAAAGGGATCATATTGATAGAATTGTTGGTCTCTTCATCTGACTTAAAGCAGATGAAGAAATAAACGTGTAGCCAGACAAACCAGGAATTATAGTTCAACTCAACCTTTATTTGAGCCAGAGGCCAAGGTGAATAAGAAGTTGCCTTTTGCATACAAAAGATTATCAGAAAACATTAACAGGGCTGCCGTGTACAGAAATCACAATAAGGTTTGCATTCTCAAACCCCAATATGTACAGAAACAGTCACTCGTTAACATAATTTGAACATAGAGAATTTACTGTACACATTATACATGAGTAAATCTGGTTTACAGATCAGGGATCTGTACATTACTCTAATCTATAAACAACCATTGGTGTTTCCCATGATTTACTCATGTAAAATGCAATCAGCTCACAGTAGTCTCTGGGTGGGGAGCGGGGAGCACGCAGATCTGGGGTTGGGATCTGGGCTCCAGACTAACACTTTGTGTCCCCTTATATCCTATTATTTCTAGCCAATATTAGCACATGGTTGATCCAATCCAGCGTCCTCTTCTGGGGGTTGGGTCTTGTCCCACGGGTGGGGAGTTGGTGTGATGTCATCAGGTGGGGTGGTGTGAATAGCCCCCTCCTTTGGGCCATAGCTTTCTCATGTTTGGACAGAGAGGGGGCCTGCCTATGGCCCCCGTCGTCGTCGTCCTCCCGGGAACAGAAGGGCCTATTACCATACAGTACTAACCAGAATTCTATAACAAGAGTGTAATCACCCTTCAAACCTTTTACCAACTGTATCTCCTGTATATATGAATTTACCCATTTCTAATATTATGGTTTACTCTTTTGATAATAAACAGTTGATTAATAGATCAACAAGTCTAAACTGGTCTGCCCTGGGGTCAGCCCAGCTGTCTTTGATCAGCATTTACATACAGTCAATTCAAAAAGGTGTAGTGGGGGTTGAGAATGGCTCTCTGTTGTTATCTGCTGCCTGCAGCTGTCTCCACTGGCAGTTGAGACTCATTTAGCCACTGAGTCTCTCTCTGCTATAGAAAGATACATCTGGCTTTTGATGTGGTCCTCTAATTTATTCACACATATTAATTATGAAATTCAACGTCAATTCTACCACACATGCTCCTCTCTTACACATCTTTGTAAACAAACTACTGCTTTCTAGCGCTGCCTCCTTAGCATGGCATGGCATCCAATGTAATCAAAAAAGTCAACCAACAAACTACATTCTTGTACCGGATCTCCTCTCTGGTAAACAAGAATACCCTGAAGACTCTGGCAGGAGCACTCATTCAAGGGTACTACGACTATGCTTGCACCTCATGGTACCTGTAACTGAGGGGTACAATTCCCTGACTGTATTACTAGATATGATACTTACTACCACTACCTTTGTACTTAATATTCGGCCACCCAGTACACGGCATAAATATATTATGATGAACACTGTCACGTAGATGAAACGGATCCAACACAAATGTACGAATTAGAAATAGGTCTTTATTTCTACACAGCGATGGTGTGTAGAGCAAGCACTTAATCAAATCAATCACATTTATGAATGGAAATAGTATGCACTTTTATGGCAAGAGTATTCGTCGGTATATCAATAGAGAATGTCCAATCTCTGAAGGCGCAGGTGGTACATATATGACCTGGAATAGTTTAAGGGATAGCAGCAATGATACTTTAATGATTATATACTGGACACACTAGGGGGGGTTAATCCGGTCGCTTGTAAGCCGACAGGAGTAGGAGGGGGGGGGTAGAATCCGGCTGCCTCATCCGGCCAAGGGTATCCCAGGTGAACCCACTGTAGTGCCGTTCAATGCGCCGGCGATCCTTGGACCACAGATGAAAGCAGGTGGACTCCACGGGGGAGAGACGTGAAGCGACCTCGTCTTGCAGAGCGTCTCCTCACCTTGCGTCCTCTCCAGGGGGGGGGGTTCCAACACACGGCAGTGTCGGGGGTCTTTATCCATGGAATAATCAAAGTATACAAAGCATAATCCGTGCCTGGGAAGGCGGGCTGTCGTCGGTAGAATAATCCGGTATACAGGTCCACTCGCTCGTCGGCTCTGGGGCTCCTCGGGTGCAGCTTCACGTGGGGTCAACCACCCTGGGTAAGCAGCCAGTTCTCTGCCCGAAACGATGGGGTACTGACTACGGTAGTATTCTCACCGCACGAAGCACTATATATTAACAGACTATTATTAGCTTAATAGACTACGTCCAACTCGACGATATAGTGCCAAATATGACTATTCAAATATTAATATACACGATGTCTCAATACCGATGGTAGGCGAACTTGGCCTTACTCCCACACGTGGCGTCGCGGGGAGGCTTTACGTCTGTGACTCTATTGGAGGGTAAGAAACTGGACTGAAAAGGAAGTCCTACTTTAGTAGCGCAGTATATATACGCACTATGAACAAATAGTCCCATTAGTGGTGCGGTAGCCAGATTCCTACGCGGAACTAGGACTTGTTCGTACATGTGGAGCGGTACGTTTGAACTGGGTCTGAGGGGTATGGCAGCCTGGCACCAAGGTCTCGACCAATAGTAGAATGGAGACTATTATGGGATGTTCAGTAGGCTAGAATGGATATTCAATGCATATTGTACAAGGAATATACAAGGGATATCAGGGAATATTAGAGAATATACAAATACAATTAAATATATATATATAAATAAATATATATATTCGGTTTAATCTGGCCCTTCACAACAGCCACCCCCTGATTGGTCCCAGACCTAATCAGTTAAACAGAGACAGATTAATCGCGTTGTCTATTTACACATAAGGGTTTGCTGTAGGGGTCAGTCAACTTCACAAAGTCATAGGGTTGTAGGGTCATGGTCATCATCGATTGTGTCTGGGAGTCGAGGCAGTTCTATGAGCCTCGCCACGGGACGGGTGTAAGTGCGACCCTGGACGAGCACTTCAGCTGCTCGGACCTTGCCGTCGGCACCGGTGATCACTTTGCTTACGCGGCCTGCCGGCCACATAGCTCTGGGCAGTGATTGATCAATAATCATGACGACTGTTCCTTCTGTCAAATTGTTTCTCTCCTTTACCCACTTCTGGCGGGTCTGTAGAGACGGTAGGTAGTGCAGTAGGAAACTGTTCCAAAACTTGTCGGCTAATATTTGGCTGTACCTCCACATTCGTCGGCCGTTCGCTTCTTCAGGCCGGTACATTGTCTGTGGTAATGCAGGATCTAGCCGCCCCATCAGGAGTGTGTTGGGGGTAACTGGGTCGATATTCGCCACATCACTGGAGACATATCCGAGGGGCTTCGAGTTAAGTACTCCCTCAATCTCCGTGAGGACTGTCATTAGGACTTCTTCCGCCACAGTCTGGGCCCCAAGTACTGCGTACAGGGCTGTCTTTATGGAGCGCACTTCTCGTTCCCAAGTGCCACCGAAGTGGGGTGCGTTTGGGGGGTTGAATTGGAAATCAACCTGTGCTGGAGCGAGGTGGGTCTTAAGTTCTGGGCCCATAGCTTGGAAGCTCTCTCTCAGCTCTCTTTCGCCGCCTTTGAAGTTTGTCCCATGATCGGACAATAGGGTAGACGGTCTTCCTTTCCGTGATGTGAATCTACGGAAGGCCATAAGGAATGAGTCTGTGCTCATAGTCGGGAGAAGCTCGATGTGTATCGCTCTGGTGGTCATGCATTTGAATACAATACCCCACCGCTTCTCGGTTCCTCTTCCTTTCTTTATGTGCAGCGGGCCAAAGCAGTCCATACCCGTTGAGTGGAATGGCTTGTCACCGATTCGGAGGCGACATGGAGGAAGGTCAGCCATCCTTGGTATGCTGGGCTGCGCGCGCCACTTGCGGCAGTCTAGACATGTTCGCTGGAAGCGTCGTACCGCCTCTCTTCCTTGTAGGATCCAGTAACGACGTCTGATTTCCGCGAAGACTCTTTCTGCTCCTGCGTGATGTACATCCTCATCGTATTTCTTTATAATCAGCTCTGTGACCTTGTGTCGGCTGTTCAATACGATCGGGTATTTAATGTCATCCGGTAGATTGGGGGCTCTGCGTAGGCGACCACCCACTCTGATGAGGGTATGAGCGTCGCTCTCGGGGGCCAGATGAATTAATCTGCTGTCGGATGGGACGGGCTTTCCTCCCTGTAGACAGGCCAATTCATCGGGGAACGAGTCTCTCTGGGCTCGCTGCAGTAGAAGCAATTCTGCTTCCTCGTAGTTAGCTGCTGACATATCAGCGGGGGACTTGCACTCCGGGTGGTACCGCAGGAATGTTCTTTGTTGTGCACTCTCTATGGACGTGCAATCGTCTATGTTAGGGTCGGTGGAGGCTACGGTGCTCAATCCACAGAACACAGACTTCTTATTTTCCACCTCCTCTGGACTTGCTTCCCTCGGGATAGGCATGGGCCACTGTCCTTCCGGGAGTCTTAGGAATGCGGGGCCGTCACTGTAGACATTGCGACGGGTGAGGTCATCCAGGGGGATCCCCCGGGTGATGACGTCAGCTGGGTTCTGTTTTGTATCAACGTAGCGCCACTCTGTTTCTCCGGTTAACTCTTCGGTTAAGTCTTGAATCTCGGTGACTCTGACTCCCACGAAGACTTTGTACTTGCATGAGTCCGATTTGATCCAGGCGAGTACCGTCGTGGAATCTGACCACAGGATTGTTCTAGACACCGGTATGGTGAGCTCACGTTGGATGAGCGTGGCTAGGTGCGCTCCGGCTAGGGCTGCGCAGAGCTCTAGACGTGGGATAGATTGTTGCTTGCGTGGGGCTATTCTCGAGCGGGCGAGGACAAATGCTGTGTAGATCTCTCCCCCCTTCTCTTGGGCCCGTAAGTAGGCTACTGATCCGTATGCGACCTCTGAGGCGTCACTGAAGACGTGTAAGTCCATTTTACATGTCTCTGGCCTCACCGTGGGTGGGAAGTAGCTTCGGCGCATATTAACGCCTGGGAGTGAGTGGAGCTCCATCTCCCACTCTCTCCAGGTGGATGCAAGGTGTGCGGGAATGGGGTCGTCCCAGCCCTGGTCCTTGTCCCACAATGCTCGTACAATCATTTTTGCCCTGGTGGTGTACGGTAGAATACATCCTAGCGGGTCATATTGTCGGGCGAGTGTTGTGTACACACTCCGTCTGGTGGTCGGCGCCGCCGCCGGCCTTCCCTGCTCCGTAGTCAGGGGCTTGTGTCTGTAGTGAAGCGAATCTGTTTTGAATCGCCACACCAATCCCAGGGTCATCTCCTGGGCTTCTCCCGGGATTGTAGCCATCCAGGTCTCGCTGCTGGCTGCCTTGTCCTCGGAGGAGAGGCTGTGCAGTACTTGCGGATCGCTGCTGGCCCACTGCCTGAGATCAAAGCCGCCTTTGATCAATGAGGCGCGGAGTTTAATCAGGAGAGCCTCGGCTTCTTCTTGGGTTGAAAGGCTTTGTAGACAGTTGTCTACGTAGAAGCTGTTCTTTACGCTGTGTCGGACCTCTTCGTCCGCTGCTGGGTCCTCTGCTACATGTTTCTGTAGTGCAAATGTAGCACAGCAGGGGCTGCACGTCGTTCCGAAGGGGAGGACTTCCCATTGGTAGATGGCTGGGTGCTCATCTCCTGGCTTCTCTCTCCATAGGAACCGTAACAGGGGCTTGTCTGCCTCTACTAATCTCACCTGCAGGAACATTCCTTTAATGTCCCCGCTGATGGCCACCCTTTCCTGGCGGAAGCGGAGTAGAACGCCGAGTAGGGAGGGGCCGAGTGTGGGACCGGGCAGTAACTCTTTATTCAGATTTTGGGATCCGATCTGGTAGCTGCAGTTAAATACTATGCGGTCTTTACCGTTGTGATGGACCTTGTGGTGGGGCACGTACCACGATTCAGTGGTCTGGTCAGCCTCTTTAATGTCCATCTTTGTGACGTGTCCCGCTGTGATGAGCTTCTCAATCTCAGCGCGGTATACACTCTCTTGGGCGGGGTTCTTGGCTAAGCGCCGCTCCGTGTTCAGCAGGTACCGTTCTGTGGCGTCTGTCTTGGCGTGGAAAGTAGGCATTCCTTCTCGCCGCAGGAGTGGCGTGGCGTATCTCAACACGCCGTTGACCGGGACTCTCTTGGTCCCTGTCTCGAGGAGGTGAATGGCGTAAATGTCATCTTTAGAGCGAATGTCTTTCTTTCCGTTCTTAAAGGGCATTTGTTCCAAGGTCCATAGCCGCTCTACGTGTTGCAGGAGTGCGGTTTCTCCCTCTGTGACTCGGGAGTGGAGACATCTAGTGGCTGTACTTCGGTTGAGAGATTTGGCGAGCAGGCCTTGGAGAGTCCATCCCAAACGGGTCTCGACTGCTGCAGGACAGCCTCGGGGTCCGGTATGAACCCGGTCTATCGGGACAATGAGGTCTGCATGGTCGGAGCCTATCAACAGGGTCGGCATAGCATTGTCTATGAGCGGGATCGGTAACTTGCGCAGATGTACATATTTCTCCATCAGCTTGGCGACGGGGTATGTGTACCGCGACAGTCCTATTTCTTGGCTGGTGAAAGCGTCTGCAATCTGGTACCGTCGCTCAGGCTGGCCGCTTGCTGCGATAGAGAATGAGACATTCTCGCCCTTTATCGTCTTCAAATCTCGTCTTATTGTCCGAATTGTCATTTGGGTTTCGCTTCCCCGCAGCCCTAGCTGGGCCGCAGCGGAGGCGAGCAGCAGGGTCTTCTCTGACCCGTCATCGAGGACGGCGTAAGTGTCCAGGACTTTATTCTGGTAGCTTAGTGTCACACGCACTACTTTTAGGAGTACTCGGGCTCCACTGCTGCTGGCGGGATCGATGTACATGACGCTCGCTTTGCGGCTGGATGGTGCGGGTGAAGGGCGCCGTCTGTTACTGTCGTGAAGTATGTCCAGATGGGCTCCATCGCACTTGGTGCACCTTTTCTTTAAGCGGCATTCGGCTGCCATGTGTGAGCGCGCACAGCGAAAACAGCGCTTGTTGGACTTTATCCATTGACCTGCTTCCTCCGCGTTCAGCTTGGGGAAGGAGTCACATTGCGCTAGCCAGTGTTCTTTCTCACAGTAGGGGCACACTATCTTCCACTTCTCCGTTCTGGAGGGGGTACTGTGGCTCCTGCTGCTCGGTACTGACTCCGATTGGTGCATCACAGTCACCGATCTTCTTCCATCATTTAGTCGTCTGGTTCCTTCTCTGGAGCCAGGGGTGCTCCGTCCGAATGTATCTAGCCGTAGGCTGCTGACTTCTCTCGCCAGGAAGTCTGCTAGATCGAGGAGGTTCGGTTCGGGGCCATTCGGGTCTCTGTGGTCCCTCTGCCGCCTAAAGCGCTCCTGACGAGCGGGCGGCAGCTTCTCCAGAATCCTTTCCACATTTGAGTTGGCGTAAAGTTCATGCCTCCCCTTCTCTCTTTGCGCTCCCAACATCCCTACCAGGGACTGCACTCTGATGGACAGGTCGTCCAGTGCTCGATTGTCTATTGCTGGGGGTAAGCGGTCGATGTGTCGGATCTCCTGGATCACGTAATCCCATATGCGCCCATACCTCTGGTCCAATGCTACCAGCGCTGCTGTGTATGGGGTGGTGGAAGTCGCGTAGGCGAGCGCTATATTATGTGCGCGGGGTACCTTTAAGTGCTTCAGTAGGATGGCGTATTTGTGGCGTTCATCCAATACATCCACCAACATGGTCTCCAGACACATGCGGAGTTCTGTATACTGGGCCCGGTTCTCTTGGGTGAAGTCGGGTACCATAGGCGTGCCAATGTATGACGCTGACTGTGGATACATCGGCGAGCGTTGGGGGAGAGGCCTCCTAGGCGAGTCTCCTCCCGCTCCTTGGTATGGGCTGGTACCGGCAGTGTACCATGGCCCGCTTGTCCAGGTGCTGTTCCTCGGTGCGGGTCGTGCGTCGTGCTCACCCGTGTATAGAGTCGGGGGTCTGTAGCGCAGCTCCGCGGGAGTATAGCCTGGGCTGTACCGGACCTCCTGGTCCGGTAGAGTACTGTGCTGTCTTCGGGCGTGGTTCTCCTCCTCTTCCTCTTCGTCTTCAGTTAGGTCATCCAGTGCTTGTAGTCTCTGGTTTAGCCTCTCCACAGGATATGCTGCTCCTTCCCGGTTGCTAGGTCTCGCTTGGACCGGTGGGGGGAGGTGGTCTGTGGGGGGTATAGACCTCGTCTGTTGGTCAAGTTCAGGGTTGTTTACTCGGCTAGGGGATGCCGCCCTGGAGGTGTGTCTAGACGAGTTCCTGGAGCCTCTGGCGGAGGGAGAGGGTGTTGTCCGTCTGATCAGCTGTTCTATTAGTTGCGACTGCTGTCTGTCGCGCGCTGCGTCCCGTTGAGCACCGGCTCGTTCTCGGGCCACATTCTCTTCCATCTGAATGCGTCTTATTTCTAGACGTATCTGCTCGTGTTCGCTTCGCTGCTGGATCTGCAGTCGGACGCGTTCAGCAGCGGCGTTCAGGCTGATGAGGAAGGCCTGCTGTAGGGTCCTCTCTGCCTCGCTGGGAGAAGGCGGTTGTATAGGGGAGCCTTCCCTCGGGGTACTCCTTGCGGAGCCTTGGAGCTCTATCTCCACGGTGCTCTCCCCGTCTTCTTCCGTGCCGAGTTCTCTCTCGGTAGCGTTGTATTCCTCCCGGGACTCATCGGGGACTACTTCTTCAGTACTGGCGGGGTGTGAAGTCATGTCTGGTTCCCACTGGTCCCCACCGTGAACTTGGTCAGTTACATTAGAGCCCGTAGGGGCCTCTATGGTCGGGGTAGTCTGGGCGTTGGGGTTAGACATACTTTTACTTTCTAGTTTTACCGCGTTTACTGTTAGTAGAAGACTAGGTTGTTGACTGACAGCGTAGGCCTCTAAGTACTGAGGGAGCCGTCGTTCGCGCTGCGGGCGTTGGTTAGGAGGATCGTTTCGTGGAGTGTTCATCATAGGCCATTTCAATATTAATAACACTATATTAATATTACACTAATTACCATCCGGCTCGAAGGACCAATTGTAACTGAGGGGTACAATTCCCTGACTGTATTACTAGATATGATACTTACTACCACTACCTTTGTACTTAATATTCGGCCACCCAGTACACGGCATAAATATATTATGATGAACACTGTCACGTAGATGAAACGGATCCAACACAAATGTACGAATTAGAAATAGGTCTTTATTTCTACACAGCGATGGTGTGTAGAGCAAGCACTTAATCAAATCAATCACATTTATGAATGGAAATAGTATGCACTTTTATGGCAAGAGTATTCGTCGGTATATCAATAGAGAATGTCCAATCTCTGAAGGCGCAGGTGGTACATATACGACCTGGAATAGTTTAAGGGATAGCAGCAATGATACTTTAATGATTATATACTGGACACACTAGGGGGGGTTAATCCGGTCGCTTGTAAGCCGACAGGAGTAGGAGGGGGGGGGTAGAATCCGGCTGCCTCATCCGGCCAAGGGTATCCCAGGTGAACCCACTGTAGTGCCGTTCAATGCGCCGGCGATCCTTGGACCACAGATGAAAGCAGGTGGACTCTTTGTGGGCCGGCTCTCTCCGGTCCACGGGGGAGAGACGTGAAGCGACCTCGTCTTGCAGAGCGTCTCCTCACCTTGCGTCCTCTCCAGGGGGGGGGGTTCCAACACACGGCAGTGTCGGGGGTCTTTATCCATGGAATAATCAAAGTATACAAAGCATAATCCGTGCCTGGGAAGGCGGGCTGTCGTCGGTAGAATAATCCGGTATACAGGTCCACTCGCTCGTCGGCTCTGGGGCTCCTCGGGTGCAGCTTCACGTGGGGTCAACCACCCTGGGTAAGCAGCCAGTTCTCTGCCCGAAACGATGGGGTACTGACTACGGTAGTATTCTCACCGCACGAAGCACTATATATTAACAGACTATTATTAGCTTAATAGACTACGTCCAACTCGACGATATAGTGCCAAATATGACTATTCAAATATTAATATACACGATGTCTCAATACCGATGGTAGGCGAACTTGGCCTTACTCCCACACGTGGCGTCGCGGGGAGGCTTTACGTCTGTGACTCTATTGGAGGGTAAGAAACTGGACTGAAAAGGAAGTCCTACTTTAGTAGCGCAGTATATATACGCACTATGAACAAATAGTCCCATTAGTGGTGCGGTAGCCAGATTCCTACGCGGAACTAGGACTTGTTCGTACATGTGGAGCGGTACGTTTGAACTGGGTCTGAGGGGTATGGCAGCCTGGCACCAAGGTCTCGACCAATAGTAGAATGGAGACTATTATGGGATGTTCAGTAGGCTAGAATGGATATTCAATGCATATTGTACAAGGAATATACAAGGGATATCAGGGAATATTAGAGAATATACAAATACAATTAAATATATATATATAAATAAATATATATATTCGGTTTAATCTGGCCCTTCACAACAGTACCAAAGCACCTCAAAGGCGCTAAAAACAAGATTACAAACATCACAAAACAAACTGGTCAGACTACTGCTTGACCTTACTCCTAAAACCCACCTCACCCCTGCCCACTTTGACTACCTAGGATGGCTTAGAGTAGACGACAGAGTACAGCAACTTGCAATGGGCCTGGTCTACAAGATACACTACACGACCACACAGGTACCCATGTACATGTCGAAATACTTCCCAAAGGTCAGTGAATACCACGCCCACAACACCAGAGGGAGTTCCACAAATTATGTGCAACCCAGATTTGGCACAAACAAGGGACTAAACACATTTCGCAATTATGCCACAACAATGTGGAACGCCCTACCCACAGCCCTACCCACATTCAAAACCGCTCTTAAAGAGCACCCAGTGAGCAAAACACGTCTTTTCAACCAAGCGTCTTGCATAGCTCTCGTATAACCCAGCCAAATCGTGTTTTTTTGTAGACGTATTTTAAACTATGCACTAAACGTATTATTTCAATGCATTAACATCTCCAAATATGAAAAATATGCACCACAGACGTCCTGCAAACGCGCCTACAAATATCTGAGCACGATATTTCCGAAGATTTAAGGTGACGTCTATCCATCGCTCGCATTTAGCCCAGGATAATCTTGTCTAAGCTTAGACGTATTTTAAACTATGCACTAAGTATATTATTTCAATGCACTCACATCTGAAAATATTAACAATATGCACAGATGTGACCCAGATGTCCTGAGGGGCGTGAGTTTAGGGAGGCGAGTGGAACGGGAAGCTGGTGAGTCTGCTGTGCAGATGGTTTGCCATTTGATCAGCAGGTGGCGCTGATAGTGCTGGGAAACCTGACTGATCACAATCCTGCATGATTAAATAACATGTCTGAACGTTCTTCTGACTGTGTGTGTGTGTGTGTGTGTGTGTGTGTGTGTGTGTGTGTCTATCCATAGCTCTCATATAGCCCAGGAGAATCTTGTCTAAGCTTAGACGTCTACCAAACTTTCACTTTTCACCCCATTTTAGACATTGTTTAAACGTCTAAGCTTAGACGTTCAAAACACGTCTAAGCTTAGACGTTCAAAACACGTCTAAGCTTAGGCGTCTACCAAACTTTCACTTTTCACCCCACTTTAGACTGATTTTAGACGTCTATGTCATGACGTTGAAACAACGTCTAAGCTTAGACGTTTAAAAGATGTCTAGAATAGACGTCTACCAAACTTTCACTTTTCACCCCATTCTAGACTGATTTTAGACGTCTATGTCATGACGTTGAAACAACGTCTAAGCTTAGACGTTCAAAACACGTCTAAGCTTAGACGTTCAAAACACGTCTAGAATGGACGTCTACCAAACTTTCACTTTTCACCCCATTCTAGACTGATTTTAGACGTCTATGTCACAACGTTGAAACAACATCTAAGCTTAGACGTTCAAAACACGTCTAGAATAGACGTCTACCAAACTTTCACTTTTCACCCCATTCTAGACCGAATTTAGCCTAGCCTTGATTGACATTTTTTATTAACAGATTGCATAATGGGTACAGTACAGTACAGCTCAATACACACAATTGTTAACCCTTTCACTGCCACACTACCAAACGGTTAACCCTTTCACTGCAACAATACACAGTATGTTAACCCTTTCACTGCATATATGTAGTATCGTCAAGAATATGTGCATAATCTTGTGCAATTTTTGCAATTGTACATATCTAATTTAAATTATTAGAAGCATTATGGTAAACTTTATATTACCAGCTATACGTTAATATAATTAACCAAGTTCACATTGTGAGATGGAGAGTTCAGTGTTCTGATGGCCTGGGGGAAGAAGCTGAGCCGGAGTGTCTCTGTTCTCGTAGTGTGTGTACGGCGTTTGCCTGCTTGAACAGGCTGTTGTTGGGGTGGTGGGGGGTGTTTAATTATTCTGCAGGCTCTGGATTTGCACCTCCTGTTATATAAGACCTGCTGGTGGAAGAGTTAGGGAGAGATGTGCGTAATGGGAAAGTTAAGGGTGCAGAAAGGATGAAGAGGGGGGCAGATAGGGTAGTGACGGAGACGGTTGTGATTAAGTTTGAAGGTGAGGTTGTTCCAAGTAAGGTGTATGTAGGGAATGGGGTGTATAGGGTTAGGGAATTTGTTCAGAGTCCTCTGAGATGTTACAGGTGCCAGGAGTTTGGTCATATAGCAGTTTCATGTAGGAAGGGACAGAGGTGTGCTAGGTGTGGCGGGGAGCATGACTATGGGAAGTGTGGAGAGGGAGTGAAGCTGTGGTGTTGTAGTTGTGGAGGGGAGCATAGTGTAGCGTTTAGGGGGTGTGAGGTGATGAAGAGGGAGGTAGTGGTTCAGAGTGTTAGAAGGGAGGGGAAGTTATCGTATGCAGAGGCGGCTAGGAGGGTAGGACAAGGAAGTCAAGTTAGGGTGCAGGGGTTTGGAGAAGGGCAGTTGGCAGAAAGGGTAGGGCAGGGGGATAGAGAGAGGGTGTGGGAGGAGAAATTTAGTATTGTGGGCTTCGTGGCAGGGGTAGTTAATACTGCGGCAAAAATTGAGGGTAGAACAGATAGAACAAAAATGATTGTTAGGATAGCGGTTCAACATTTAGGTATGGAAGGTCTGACATTGGAGGAGGTGGTTAGGGAATTGAATAAGGAGGCAGCGGGTGACCAAGGAGTACAGAGTCAGGCAGCAGGGGGCAAGGAGTGTCTCGCAGAGGGGGGCTCAATCAGGAAGTAGCAGCATTAGTTGCACTCCATGAAGGTGAGGGGAATTGGATTTTGTAGGAGGTAAAGGATACCAGTAGATGGCGGCACATACCCTAACAAGTGGTCGGCCGCCGTTAAACCTCAATAAGAAGAAGAAGAAGGAAGTGTTTAGGCATCGTGCGTCACTTCCTGTTACCTTTTAAATTATGCCACGCCACGGGCATTTTGACCACGGATAATAGTTGCCTATTTCACGGACATTATTCCCCCAGAGAGTGTGAGTTGGAGTAGTTAGTTAGCTAGTTAGATGTTTAGGAACGTCAGTGATTCGCGGACTACAGCTAACTATCGTATTTCCAGTTATCATTAGCAGTTAGCAGAAGCTAGCTAGGGAGGAGCTAATAGCTAACGTATCTCTTAGCACAGGAGCTGCCGACAGAGACACACCGTTTCAAGTGAGTTGATTGATTGATTGAAAACTTTATTAACAGATTGCAGAATGGGTACAGTACAGTACAGCTCAATACATACAATTGTTAAGGGGATGCAGACCAGAGAGACTTTCGTCTTGTTTATATCAGGGTCCCCTGATGTAGCTGTTATAGCCAACAGCAAATTAGCATGTTCATAATTGATGTTTGATATGTTTATAAAACCAGTCAGGATAAGCTAATACCTGATTAAGCTACCAATGGTATCGTTTAATGTGAAATTGTATATTGTGCATTTAGAATAAACGTTTTAGTTGGTTAATTCAGCTACAAGCAGATGGGCCATTATTCAATCTAAGCTGAAATGTTCTTCAAATATATAGTTATTATTGAGATATTTGTAGTATGTAAATTATGTATTTAGTCCAAGTGAACTGCTGATATGGACAACTGAGTGATTACTCTGCACATTTTGTGCATGCTGTTTATTTTTTTTAGACCGAAATACAAAGAGAATTGTGCTGTGAGTCGCCATCATTCACCGTTCCTTCACCACTTGCCAATCTTCATACGGTATGTAAATGCCATTGATGATTTGTACTCAGAAAAAGAAGCACACTCTCAAGACTAGACTCTGCAGCTCTAGCTGTGGGTAACTTACCAAGCCCTAGGGTGAGGTACCAGCAGCAGCCTCTCAGACGTCCGTGACGAGACCACCAGACGACCCTCGACGGTGACAGGCAGGAGGAGACGAAGGACAGACGGGCCAGGATGAAGAGAGGCAGACCGGAGGAGATAGCAGCAGAGGCCGGAGAGGAACACCGCAGCCAGGCACCGCAGGCACCGCAGATCATAGGCACCGCAGATCATCTACGACAGGCAGATCATCCACGATGAGAACGGGGGAAGCGGCAGCAGGAGAGACACTGAGCTGAGCTGGAGAGACGGTGGGCTAGCTGGCGAGAGGTGGAGGGGACAGTCCAGAGACACTGGGAAGGCAGCAGACCAGAGGAGACGCGTTTGTCTAGGGGGCCGCACCCTGGGACGGGGACCAACTCAGGAAGGGGCCCTTGCCCTCTAGAAGATGGGGCCGACCCAGGTGGGCGGTGTACTGTAACAGAGGGAAGGTAGCGCCCTGATGGACGTTGCGTGTGCCTGAGTAAGGGGGATCCCACAGGGGTTACATGTATCGTCTGATAAAGTTGCAAGTCTGTGTTTCTCTCTTTCTTCTCTCTCTCTCTCCCGCTCCCCCCCCTCCCTCTATCTCTCTCTCTCTCCTCTCCTGGTGTTGTTATCCCGTCTGGTATTAGATGTGATGTGCATGTAATGGTTGACAATCGACGGGTACAGATCCATCAATGAACTGTTGTGTTGACATATTGATTTATATGTCAAAAGGGGGATTGATAGTTTTAGTTCATTGATCTAGTAATATTTGATGTCAATATCTTATATATATCTAAAGGCCATAATGTATAATATGCCTGTGAACGTCTGTGTGTCTGCCTTCTCCCTCCCTGCATTGGCGTGACCTGCTGACCTCGTGGCTGTCTCCTTCCACACACACCCATTAACACACACAGGGCCCCCTGTACATCCTGACTGTCTGTGGCTCCCTCCTCACACACACGCACGCGCGCCTCACACACACACACATCCTCCTCTTCCGACGCGCACACGCACACACACTCACGTACACACGCGCACACATCTCCCTTACCCAGCTGTCAGGGCCGTGATTTGTTGGGATGTTGTTCGAGACTAGGGGTCTCTCCTGGTCTACATCTGTAACCCATTAGCCCCCCTTCTGAAACAAGCACACACACAGACTAGCACACACACACACCACACACACACATACATACACACACAGATACAGATACACACATACACCCCTCCCTTCTCTCCTCCGTCCAAGAGGGTATAAAATGTCATGTGATGATGAATTCTTTCTTCTACTGGTGGTGCGAGGAGCTGAGCCCATGGGCTGCAGGAGGAGAGTTCTCTTCTTCTCTGTGTGATGAAATAAAAGCTCCGTTTGAAATACTCTGTCGTTCTGCGAATCTTTTGGTCGACTGGTCCATGACCATATCAATTCAAGAACTCACAAGGGACAGGTTATCCCTTACAGGGGGACCCTGATGTAAACAAGAGCCGTACTGTATTGTACCCATTCTGCAATCTGTTAATAAAGTTCTCATTCATTCATTCATTCAGTCAGTCAGGCAAGCTCAGACATGCCCACCAGCACCACAGCACGCGTCATGCACTGCAGGAACTTAATTGTGGCACTGTGTGGCATCATGCAGGATGTATTGATTAATGACAACAACATATATTATATGATTTAATCTATTGAGGTTAGGAGGGTTACGTTTATAATCAACCGCCCCCGAAACGACGTGAAAACAGAGTGACTCTCCTCCCGTCTAGTTTGCTGTGAGTGTCAGGAACCAGGACTAGCTGCTAGCTGCATGAACCAGAGGCACAGAGTCCACAGTCACTTGCTCCTCGATAGGAAACCAATGGTATGTTGACCATGAAGGACTGGTTCTAACCGAACCGCTCGTTATACAAATATCACAGAGACATGTCAAATGTACTCACAGTTGCACAAGGGTTTTGGACTGAGATACGGGATGGTTTGAAAGCTCGGCGTTGCTAATAAACGTTTTAAATATTGTTTATAAACTGGTCAACACTGCTCAAAATGTCATTATTTCCGGCGTTGGGTGCACGATGCGCATGCGCTGTGATCACAGCGCAGGCGCACCAGGCAGCCAATGCCGGAAATAATGCCGTTTTGACCAGTTTATATATTTTTTTTAAATGTTTATTAGCAACGCCGAGCTTTCAAACCATCCCGTATCTCTGTCCGAAACCCTCGTGCAACTGTGAGTACCTTTGACACGTCGGTCCGCTTTAATGCACAGTGGCCTATTTTGTATTGGCTACATGTCCTTGTTGTAACGTATAATATAACTGATAGGGCTCACAGACCCTTGTTGTAACATATAAATAATATAACTGATAGGGCTCACAGCCCCTTGTTGTAACATATAAATAATATAACTGATAGGGCTCACAGACCCTCGTTGTAACATATAAATAATATAACTGATAGGGCTCACAGCCCCTTGTTGTAACATATAAATAATATAACTGATAGGGCTCACAGACCCTTGTTGTAACGTATAATATAACTGATAGGGCTCACAGACCCTCGTTGTAACGTATAATATAACTGATAGGGCTCACAGCCCCTCGTTGTAACGTATAATATAACTGATAGGGCTCACAGCCCCTCGTTGTAACGTATAATATAACTGATAGGGCTCACAGCCCCTTGTTGTAACGTATAATATAACTGATAGGGCTCACAGCCCCTTGTTGTAACGTATAATATAACTGATAGGGCTCACAGCCCCTTGTTGTAACGTATAATATAACTGATAGGGCTCACAGCCCCTCGTTGTAACGTATAATATAACTGATAGGGCTCACAGCCCCTTGTTGTAACGTATAATATAACTGATAGGGCTCACAGACCCTTGTTGTAACATATAATATAACTGATAGGGCTCACAGACCCTTGTTGTAACGTATAATATAACTGATAGGGCTCACAGCCCCTTGTTGTAACGTATAATATAACTGATAGGGCTCACAGCCCCTTGTTGTAACGTATAATATAACTGATAGGGCTCACAGCCCCTCGTTGTAACGTATAATATAACTGATAGGGCTCACAGCCCCTTGTTGTAACGTATAATATAACTGATAGGGCTCACAGCCCCTTGTTGTAACGTATAATATAACTGATAGGGCTCACAGACTCTTGTTGTAACATATAATATAACTGATAGGGCCCACAGACTCTTGTTGTAACGTATAATATAACTGATAGGGCTCACAGACCCTTGTTGTAACGTATAATATAACTGATAGGGCTCACAGACCCTTGTTGTAACATATAATATAACTGATAGGGCTCACAGCCCCTTGTTGTAACGTATAATATAACTGATAGGGCTCACAGACCCTTGTTGTAACGTATAATATAACTGATAGGGCCCACAGACCCTTGTTGTAACGTATAATATAACCGATAGGGCTCACAGCCCCTCGTTGTAACGTATAATATAACTGATAGGGCTCACAGCCCCTTGTTGTAACGTATAATATAACTGATAGGGCTCACAGACCCTTGTTGTAACGTATAATATAACTGATAGGGCTCACAGACCCTTGTTGTAACGTATAATATAACTGATAGGGCTCACAGACCCTTGTTGTAACGTATAATATAACTGATAGGGCTCACAGCCCCTTGTTGTAACGTATAATATAACTGATAGGGCTCACAGACCCTTTTTTTTTTTTTTTTTTTTTTTTTTTCTCCATTTTCCTCCGATTTTCTCCCATCCCAATGTTAGTCGTATGCCAATTCCCAGTCCCTTCCTGATCGCTGCGCACTTACCCCCCACAGTCAGATCATCTGGGAGAGTGGAGGCTACCACGTGCTTCCTCCGACACACGTCCAGCCAATCACCGCTTCTTTTCACCTGGCAGCGCGGATTCTCATTGAGAGGGCGTAGCGTGTGGGAGGACCACACTATCCCCCTCACGTCCAATCCGCGCTTAGCAGGCGCCCCGACCGAACTGTAGGAGTCGCTGTTTACAACGACCCGGACCCACCCCGCCAGCTTCTCCCACCCTCTGATACAGCCAATTGTATCAGTGCAGACGGCCAGCCAAGCTGGTGACAACCCCGGAGCTGTGAGCTGGATTCGAACAGGCGAATCGAGCTCACAGCTCCGGGGCTGGTGACGAACGCAATCTCCGCTCGGCCACCTAACCGCCTCACAGAGCCTTGTTGTAACATATAATATAACTGATAGGGCCCACAGACTCTTGTTGTAACGTATAATATAACTGATAGGGCTCACAGACCCTTGTTGTAACGTATAATATAACTGATAGGGCCCACAGACTCTTGTTGTAACGTATAATATAACTGATAGGGCTCACAGCCCCTTGTTGTAACGTATAATATAACTGATAGGGCTCACAGACCCTTGTTGTAACGTATAATATAACTGATAGGGCTCACAGACCCTTGTTGTAATGTATAATATAACTGATAGGGCTCACAGCCCCTTGTTGTAACGTATAATATAACTGATAGGGCTCACAGACCCTTGTTGTAACGTATAATATAACTGATAGGGCTCACAGCCCCTCGTTGTAACGTATAATATAACTGATAGGGCTCACAGACCCTTGTTGTAACGTATAATATAACTGATAGGGCTCACAGCCCCTTGTTGTAACGTATAATATAACTGATAGGGCTCACAGCCGCTTGTTGTAACGTATAATATAACTGATAGGGCTCACAGCCCCTTGTTGTAACGTATAATATAACTGATAGGGCTCACAGCCCCTTGTTGTAACGTATAATATAACTGATAGGGCTCACAGACCCTTGTTGTAACGTATAATATAACTGATAGGGCTCACAGACCCTTGTTGTAACGTATAATATAACTGATAGGGCCCACAGACTCTTGTTGTAACGTATAATATAACTGATAGGGCTCACAGACCCTTGTTGTAACGTATAATATAACTGATAGGGCCCACAGACTCTTGTTGTAACGTATAATATAACTGATAGGGCTCACAGCCCCTTGTTGTAACGTATAATATAACTGATAGGGCTCACAGACCCTTGTTGTAACGTATAATATAACTGATAGGGCTCACAGACCCTTGTTGTAACGTATAATATAACTGATAGGGCTCACAGCCCCTTGTTGTAACGTATAATATAACTGATAGGGCTCACAGACCCTTGTTGTAACGTATAATATAACTGATAGGGCTCACAGCCCCTCGTTGTAACGTATAATATAACTGATAGGGCTCACAGACCCTTGTTGTAACGTATAATATAACTGATAGGGCTCACAGCCCCTTGTTGTAACGTATAATATAACTGATAGGGCTCACAGCCGCTTGTTGTAACGTATAATATAACTGATAGGGCTCACAGCCCCTTGTTGTAACGTATAATATAACTGATAGGGCTCACAGCCCCTTGTTGTAACGTATAATATAACTGATAGGGCTCACAGACCCTTGTTGTAACGTATAATATAACTGATAGGGCTCACAGACCCTTGTTGTAACGTATAATATAACTGATAGGGCTCACAGCCCCTTGTTGTAACGTATAATATAACTGATAGGGCTCACAGCCCCTTGTTGTAACGTATAATATAACTGATAGGGCTCACAGCCCCTTGTTGTAACGTATAATATAACTGATAGGGCTCACAGACCCTTGTTGTAACGTATAATATAACTGATAGGGCTCACAGCCCCTTGTTGTAACGTATAATATAACTGATAGGGCTCACAGCCCCTTGTTGTAACGTATAATATAACTGATAGGGCTCACAGACCCTTGTTGTAACGTATAATATAACTGATAGGGCTCACAGCCCCTTGTTGTAACGTATAATATAACTGATAGGGCTCACAGCCCCTTGTTGTAATGTATAATATAACTGATAGGGCTCACAGCCCATTGTTGTAACGTATAATATAACTGATAGGGCCCACAGACTCTCATCTGCACCTTTGTTTACACTGTTTACTTTTCTCATATTATATTCAAGTCAAGTCAAGTGTTCCTTTATTAAACCCCTCTGGAAATGCAAGTGTCATAGCAGCATGGCGGGGTACAAGTAGGATAGGCTTCAGGCCAAGGGAGATATAGGTTTACTAGGCTTCAGGTCAAGGAAGGTATGTTAGGTTTACTAGGCTTCAGGCCAAGGAAGGTATGTTAGGTTTACTAGGCTTCAGGTCAAGGAAGGTATGTTCGGTTTACTAGGCTTCAGGTCAAGGAAGGTATGTTAGGTTTACTAGGCTACAGGCCAAGGAAGGTATGTTCGGTTTACTAGGCTTCAGGTCAAGGAAGGTATGTTAGGTTTACTAGGCTTCAGGTCAAGGAAGGTATGTTCGGTTTACTAGGCTTCAGGTCAAGGAAGGTATGTTCGGTTTACTAGGCTTCAGGTCAAGGAAGGTATGTTCGGTTTACTAGGCTTCAGGTCAAAGAAGGTATGTTCGGTTTACTAGGCTTCAGGTCAAGGAAGGTATGTTAGGTTTACTAGGCTTCAGGCACAGCTGCCCTGCGACATTCACCCACTTTGACCTCCCACAGCATGTAAACCTGGGTCACGGCACCACTGTAACCCCAGGTTTCTAACCAGTCGGCTACTACCAGTACCAGTCAGCCGATGGGGAATTCCCCCCCCTCGCTGAGGGAGATATTAGGCTTACCGGGCTTCAGGCAGGGCTACGGAAAGATGAAATTACATACCTGGGTTCCATCCTAGAGGCTAATCTTTCCTGTGACAAAATGGCATCCAATGTAATAAAAAAAAGTCAATCAACAAACTCGATTCTTGTACCGGATCTCCTCTCTGGTAAACAAGAATACCCTGAAGACTCTGGCAGGAGCACTCATTCAAGGGTACTACGACTATGCTTGCACCTCATGGTACCAAAGCACCTCAAAGGCACTAAAAAACAAATCAAAACAAACTAGTCAGACTACTACTTGACTTTACTCCCAGAACCCACCTCATCCCTGCCCACTTTGACAACCTAGGATGGCTTAGAGTAGACGACAGAGTACAGCAACTTGCAATGGGCCTGGTCTACAAGATACACTATACGACAAAGGTACTCATGTACATGTCAAAATACTTCCCAAAGGTCAGTGAATACCACGACCACAACACAAGAGGGAGCTCCACAAATCATGTTAAACCCAGATTCGGCTCAAACAAGGGACTAAACACGTTTCGCAATTATGCCACATCAATGTGGAACGCCCTACCCAAAGCTGTAAAGGAATGTGAATCACTACCCACTTTCAAAAACACTCTCAAAGAACACCTACGGGAGACTGCAATTCGAAACTGGCCCCTACAAATGTCCTAACCCAGTTGTACAGTAAAGTATGGCTTTGTCAGTATTCCAATGTACAGTGTACAGTGTGTGTCCCCCCTACCCAACCCCCCCCCCACCTCCAATGTACAGCCCCCCACCCACCCACCCAACCCCACCCCACATACCCAACCTCCTCCAATGTACAGTTTCTACGTCAAATGTATATACACTCTTTCTTCTGGACACTTTTTGTATCACAAACAGTACTGTACTGCAAATCTGGTATGTCATAAATGTACAGATGTAGCAGTACTGTCTATCTGTATGTCGTGTGTGTCATATATGTTATGACACACATAACATAAGTTATGACATCCCCTTAACAATTGTATGCATTGAGCTGTACTGTACTGTACCCATTCTGCAATCTGTTAATAAACTTTTCAATCAATCAATCAATCAATCAATCAATCAATACTGCGCGTCACAGGCCGAGACACAAACAGTACTCAAGCTGGACACAAGATGGCAGTGTTAAATCACAGATGTCGTCCTCCTCTCTCCAGAGCGTCTGTCTCCTCTCGCCACAGGATCCTGTGCTGTCTGATTGATTGATTGATTGATTGATTGATTGATTGATTGATTGATTGATTGATTGATTGATTGATTGATTGATTGATTGATTGATTAATTGATTGATTGATTGAAAACTTTATTAACAGATTGCAGAATCAAAAGTATTACACAATTATCAAAACCTTACACTCAAGGAGCAAAATATAGGCCCAGATTTGCACCCCTACAATGTCAGCCTCACACTTTTTGCAAAACAATACACACAGTGATTTGCAAAACACTAAACACACTTGCATTACATTAGACACAGAATGTCAAATTACCACACATATGAGCCAATTGGTTAAACACAGCCATCAGATGCACAAACACACCATTGCTTAATTGTAGATACACCAATCGGGTTTAAGCACTATAATAATGCAGCAGGTGAGTTCACCTGTCTTTAACCAAAATGGAAGGAGAGTGAAGTACTGTACACAGAGAACGTGAAAATATACAATACATCCACCAAACACTACACAAGACAACCAATGATGCAGACTGATGAAAATATACATTTTCTCCCATTTTCCCAAATCAGTCAACATGGAGAATCTCAACAAAAATTATCTTGCCAGATCCAGCTAGGCAAAGAGATAATGTCTAGTATTTTCTGTTTAAATTTTTTAAATTTTTTAGTTTTACTGTAATTTTAACCTGTACTGGATACAGTATTTTATGTTTGTCTGATATTTGCTGAGCTTACAGTGTTATGCACATAGTAGCATGAAAACTGGGACATGTATTGTTGTGATTCTCCATGTTGAAATGTTGACTGATTTGGTTATATGGAGAGAACATTTATATTTTCATCAGTCTGCATCATTGATTTGGGTATATGGAGAGAAAATGTAATTTTTTTTATCAGTCTGCATCATTGATTTGGGTATATGTAGATAAATAAATTATATTTTCATCACAGCATTGGTCTTGTGTAGTGTTTGGTGAATTTATTGTATATTTGCACATTCTCTGTGTACTTCAATTACAGTACTCTAATCACTGAGAAGTAGAATTGCTAAATGTGTTCTAGGTTAGCAATGTCTAGCAGTGTGTGTAACTGGTTCAAACAGAATTAAGTCATATGAAACGTGTGTTTCATATGTTAACAAAATGTAGTTTTTATAAATTAGTCTATGGTTTTGACAAGTGTTTAATTTAGCAAAGGATCTGATGTGTTCTGATAATTGTGTGGTTGTGCTAATTGTGTGTTTTGAAACACCGGGCCCCGTTTTCAAAATCATGCTTAGGCAATCGAAAAAAAACTGTATTGTGTGTTTCATTATATACATATGTTTCAGTCTTCTCATAAAAAAAAGATTCGATTTTTGGGTCTTTTCCTGCCTTTGGTCCGCTTTGCATTCACATCTCAAATGAACCGCAGCAGGGTTCACTTGCAAGAGTGAATGAGCTTTCACACCACCCCAAACCAACCGGACTATCCGAGGAAATTAACCAGGGTTCGATTAAAGCTTATTATAGGACACTGGACATGGGTATGGATGGCTCCAGGTGCTGCTGCGTTAAAGTGCACATCTTCAATATCTGTACTATTTAAAAGCACAGTGCAGGACACACTCAAAGGTTATCGCACCTCAGAGATGGCAGTGGACATGTATGACAGGACAAAGGCCATATGTAATGGCCTTTGGATTGAGGAACATACTACCAGCCAAAGGAGGAAGCAGAAAAGGATGGACGAGTATGTAGTTGAGTCATCTTGTGGCACAAGCTCAGACCTCAGCTCAGAGACTGTTCTATCCAGTCGTCGACAGAATGCTGCAAGAGCTTGAGAGCAGGTTCTCATGAGTTGGATAACAACTTATGAGAGGCATACAGGCATGTTATCCAGCCTCAGACCAGTTTCTCTCAGTGGAATTGCTGCAACCCCTCGCCACACATTACAATATCCAACAATTGCCAGAGGAGATCACAGTTGCAAAGTGTTTCCTGGTCAGGACAGGCAGAGATGCAGTCCCTACTATCCAAAGTGTCTTTTCCCTCCTGGATGATGATGATAATAATAATAATAATAATAATAATAATAATAATAATAATAATAATAATAATAATAATAATAATAATAATAATAATAATAATAATAATAATAATAATAATAATAATAATAATAATAATAATAATAATAATAATAATAATAATAATAATAATAATAATAATAATAATAATAATAATAATGGTAATGATAATGATAATAATAATAATAATAAATAATAATAATAATAATAATAATAATAATAATAATAATAATAATAATAATAATAATAATAATAATAATAATAATAATAATAATAATAATAATAATAATAATGCATTTGATTTATAAGGCACCTTTCAGGACACTAAAAAAAAAGTCCACAAATCGGTGAATGAAAGAATTATAGGATCAAATGAAAACTACTTACTAAAAATGGATGTTTAAAAGTACTAAAAACCAACAAAAAATACCAAACACTAACAAACATTCAGCACAGACAATGGGAATGCTGACATAAAAAGATAGATCCGGGGCTAGGAGAAGCCCGGAAGCCCAGGGCTAACGACGCCACTGATGCAGACCAGAAAAATACTTCGGTCTTGTTTCCGTGGGACAACCAGGCATGCGTTGTTCATGGGACGGGGTAGCACGGTGTGCAACCTCACTCGCTATTTGCATATCAATAGCTCCGGTTGTCAGGTGTGTTAAATACGTTCTCAGACACATTCACACCTAACCTTGTTGTGAAGACGTGTTACATTCCATTCGTAGAGGCAATTAGGCACTGTCTTTAGTCTGTGCCCAAGCGAGGGGACATTAAATGCGCATTCGCGGGAGCGCGCGCACGCGCCGGGAGCGCGCGTGCACGTGGTGCGTGTCACCCCAGATGATTTCAATAACGCACCACTGGGGACAACCTCCTCGTGGATTCTCTTCCATATTAGAGGGCACCTAAAACATTCTGTCTTTATCCATCACTGTACGGTACGGCAACACACCCAAACACACACTACACATAGACTGGATAGGGTCATAAAAAGGGCATCCAAAATCATCAACTGCAAACTCCCCACTCTGGACTCCATATACACAAACATCACACCATCACACGCGCAAATACAATCCTCAGTGACCCCCTGCACCCAGCTCACCACCTATTAACACACCTCCCCTCTGGTAGGAGGT
Source organism: Notolepis coatsorum (assembly GCF_963971535.1). Classification (NCBI taxonomy): domain Eukaryota; kingdom Metazoa; phylum Chordata; class Actinopteri; order Aulopiformes; family Paralepididae; genus Notolepis; species Notolepis coatsorum. The sequence continues at coordinate 16,623,211 of NC_140170.1, read as the reverse complement.
TCAGGTCGTGTCTATTCTTTTACCAACAAACTTGCATTTTTCCGCGATCTCATTGGCCACTGACATTTCTGTCAGCTTAGGCGACTCTTTCGAAGTTGGTTAAGGTTAGAGTTTGGAATCAGGGCTGGTGTTCTATCGCCCTGCTCTAAGACAAACTCTAACCTTAACCAACTTCGAAAGAGTGCCTAAGCTTAACCAGTGATAGAAACAGGCGTCACACGATTGGCGCAGATGTCACATCCAATGAGATCGCGGAAAAATGCAAGTTCGTTGGTAAGAATAGACGCGTTCAGGTCACTGGGCAGTCGAACTGTGAGGTTCAACCACAGTTTCTTCCCCAAGGCCATACAGCTGCTCAACTCCTCCTAATCCTCACCCCATGCTTCTTATATTCTCTGGCTTTTTGTTACGTTGCACCTGATGTTTGTATTTAAAAAAAATTCGTACTGTACTGTTCCGTGGTGTATATTTTTTAGGTGGTGTATTCTGTACTGTACTGTTCCGTTGTGTCTTTTCTGTGGTGTATTGTCGCAGCCAGGGCCGCCTCAGGGGGTGTGCGAGCAGTGCGGTCGCACAGGGCCTCGCGGGAAGGGGGGCCTCGCAAAAAATAAAATAAAAAAAAAATAAAAAAAAATATTTTTTATTTATTTTTTTTATTATTTCTTATTATTTTTTTTTATTTTTTTTTTATTTTTTTGCGAGGCCCCCCTTCCCGCGAGGCCCTTTTTCATCACAGACCTAAAATCTAGTTTTGCTTATATGCTTATATATTTCACATTAGACACGTTTGTAGAATGTGTCTGACTTCCTGGCTCTGCAGACTGCAGTTTTCCGGTTTCTGCGGATTTGCTGCTCTACAGATTTTAGGATAGTGTTTCCGGCCCGTCCGCCGACGAGATGCTTCCAGCTGCAGCCGTTCAGACCAGCGCTTACAAGCCCCGCACATACAAGCCTGAACGGCTGCAGCTGGGTACTATTGCCGCCGACCGCCGTAATACCAAATAGAAGAAGAAGACACACGAGGTAGATAATTCAGCGCTATTCAGGGAAGCGAGGCGAGTGGATGTCTTTTCAAAAGAAGGAGAAGAGAACTTGTGAGCAGATAAATCTGTTAGGCAGCAATATGCCGAAAGGTGTCCAGTCTGCCGGAAAGTACTCGAAGAAGAAGAAGAAGAAGAATTACACCGTGGGCCAAGTCTCCTTCCAACTTCACCATTGGCGCCGGCCGCGCCGCATTCATTGATACTGCGTTATGTGAGTCAACCTATGATTAAATACCCGCCGTGGACCTGTCCTGACCTATCTATCTTTCTCTCTTTCTGGAGCCAAACTGGTCGACTAGCTAATATATAGTACTACTAGTAGCTAACTGTGTGTGCCTGCTGAGAGCACCTGGCTGTATGTAGACAGTAGCCGCATAGCTTGTTAGCTGTTAGCTAACGCAGAAGCAAGCTATGCGGCTACTACATGCAGCCAGGTGCCTGATTGAGCTAACTGTTAGCCAGTTAGCTGTTTAGCGTCAGCTGGGAACGTTCGTTTGATGCTATCAGTTAGCCTTGAGAATAGCAGGCCCTGGCACTCTGACTACGACATCATCTTTGACAGAAGATGTAGTCGGGCCTGCACCATGACAAGGCTCTGGCCATAGCTTTGTCCCGACAGCGAGAGGCCTTTCGTCAACGTGGAGACCTGTGTTCCTCGTGCAGGTAAAATGTCATGACATTACCCCACTCTTCCTTCCTTCCCCTCCCGAATGTTTTGTTAATAACGATGTTTTTTTCCAGGCAAAACATATGCTACTTCACAACATTTGGAGATACGACATGTGCTGTGTGTGAATGGTCGTTTGTGTAGCTTGGGTAGCGTTGGGCCGTTGGCCAAAGCTGTGTGTCACGTGGCCTGGTGTCACAGTACCTGGCTAGCCTATTTAGCTGATGTCGGCCATTGGCTCCTTGCTGCTTTGGTTTCTCTGGTATAGACGCTCTTCTTGTTGGATTGTTGATCTTTGTCCTTTTGAATCTCTCATACATGCTATAGTCTCTCTCTAACACACACACACATGACAAACACACATGTGCTCTCTCTCTCTCTCTCTCTTTCTAACACACACAGTCTGCCTATGGCGGCCTTTCTCGATGGCTAGGCTGTGCTCAAGGATCTTCAGTCACAGTGCTCAGGTATTCTGCCACTGTGTACTCTCTGTTTAGGGCCAAATAGCATTTCAATTTCTTTCCAATGTGTCTCTCTCTCTCTCTCTCTCTCTCTCTGTACACTGTATATTGACTGTAGAACGGGAGCTCTCTCTCGCTCTCTCTTTTGCTATATGTTGACTGTATCATGCCCCGCCTCGGGCAGCGCTATTATTTAAGAATATGTTGACTGTATAAAAAAAAAAAAAAAAAAAAAAAAATATATATATATATTTTTTTTTTTTTTTTTTTTTTTTTTTACCTTTTGGGGGGGGGGGGGGGGGGGGCCTCGCGTTAAATCTCGCACAGGGCCTCGCATTTCTCCCAGGCGGCCCTGGTCGCAGCTACCACCTGGCTGCACCGTGCATGAATTCCACCGGCCTGGCCGTGTGGCAATAAAAGGAACTTGAACTTGACCTTGAACTTGAACCACCACTCAGATGGAGAATTGAGATGTGTCTTCTCCATGGCCTGGGAGGGTTCAGTCAATTTAGCTACTGTACTCTCTTCTAAAGCTCAAACTGTCTGGAGCTGCTCCACTGACAATGAATGGGAGACTCATTTTGTGGACCCACAGAATGTTTGTTTTATTTATATATATATATATATATAAATATATTATAAATGAAATTAAAAAAAATATATATAAAAAAACAAATAAACATTCTGTGGGTCCACAAAATCAGTCTCCCATTCATATACAGTATATGTATGTATTATATATACAGTATATACATTTACATTTGACATTGAGTCATTTAGCTGACGCATTTATCCAAAGCGACTTACAGGTTCTGTACGAATTATGACAAGTATGTATGGACCTGTCGGGAGACGTTTTAGACTTAACTGCTTTGTTTTGTTGGGACAGCAGCGCCTCAGGAGGTAGAGCGCTCGCCTGGTAATCGGGAAGGTTCCCGGTTTGAGTCTGGCTCCTCCCGGGCAGCGTGTCGAAGTGTCCTCGAGCGAGTTAAGCCCTGACTGCTGCCGACAAGCAGGTCGGCTGCCTCTGTCATCGTCGGTGTGTGAATGTGAGCCATGAGTTGTAAAGCACTGTGGATAAAAGCATTATATAAAATGGGTCCTACTAATCACCACAAAGTACCACAAAATACCCCCAAAGTACCACAAAATACCCCAAAATACCCCAAAGTACCACAAAATACCCCTAAAGTACCACAAAATACCATAAAGTATACCCCAAAGTACCACAAAATACCACAAAATACCCCAAAGTACCACAAAATACCATAAAGTATACCCCAAAATACCCCTAAAGTACCACAAAATACCATAAAGTATACCCCAAAATACCCCTAAAGTACCACAAAATACCATAAAGTATACCACAAAATAACCCTAAAGTACCACAAAATACCATAAAGTATACCCCAAAATACCCCTAAAGTACCACAAAATACTCCAAAGTATACCACAAAATACCCCTAAAGTACCACAAAATACCATAAAGTATACCACAAAATACCCCTAAAGTACCACAAAATACCATAAAGTATACCCCAAAATACCCCTAAAGTACCACAAAATACTCCAAAGTATACCCCAAAATACCCCCAAAGTACCACAAAATACCCCAAAATACCCCAAAGTGTAACGGAGGACCGTGAGTAATAACCACAGTCACGATGGACGTGTGTTGTGAAGTGACTGTGGCAGTAAGTGGTACTGCGAGTTAAACTCACTTCCCCTCAAAAGACACATAGACACGTTACCAAGAAGTGAATTCACCTCTTGGTATAGCGCTCTATGCTGTCGCCCGCGGTGCGGCCGACCCGGGTTCGAAACTCCCTCGGGGCATCGACATTTAACACAACACAACACAGAGGAGTAACATACGATTGGTCACAAAAGTATAGCCCAAAATACCACAAAGTACTGTACAGTTGATAACTGCACTTCCACGTTATGCGGAAGCTCATGGAGGAGAGAGCGGGGGGAGAAAATGAATGAATGTGAGCCTTGACATTAAGGGGTTGTAGGTACGGCCGTGGGGGTGCTGGAGACAGGATCCAATAGACCACTTAATAGCCACTTAATGTCAAGGCTCTCATCCACATTCATTCATTTTCTACATCTTCACTACCACACTACAGAAGGTTAACCTTTTACTACCACACTGCCGAAGACTTTGCGATCTTCTTTGAGGAAAAAGTGGAGAACATCCGCAGCTCCTTCTCCCAACCCCCACCCATTCCAAACGCTGAATCGAGAACCTCATCCTTCACTCTGTCATCTTTCTCTCCCATTACAGAAGCCGAGACCCTGACACTGGTAACGTCGAACCGTCCGACTACATGCCAGCTGGACCAGCTACCCTCCCCACTCCTCCAGACCATAGCACCGGACATCCTCCCATTCCTAACTGCAACCATCAACTCCTCACTCAACTCTGGGATGGTCCCCATCTCCCTAAAACAAGCCAGAGTCACGCCCCTCGCACTAGGTCCAATCACAGTAGAGTGACGTGACTGGTTTCATGAGAAAAAAAGCAAATGACCAATCGGAAGCTATCTGGCTTGTTTACTTCATCTGCTCTAGTCTATATCGGACCTCCAAGAGCTAACGTTACTGTTTAAACAATGACCCAGTCAACTATTCACTTTTAGTTTAATACATGACGAGGCATTGTCTAACGGTATCTAGCTGGCTAGCTACTGATAGCTGCTGATATCAACAAATGCTCCAGCAATAGTCTACTCGAGTGCATAATACCTCCGGTCCCTCGTTAGCTAGCTTAGCTAGCTCACGTTGATCCATATGTCCCAGTAAACTAAATTGTCTTAACGTTATCTACCGGGCTAGCAGTAGCTACAGATAGCTCCTGATATCAATGTCTTATAACATTGATTGAATGCGTATTCTAGCTGAGGGCATGTTGAATGTGATTTGACAAAAGAACGGTAACGTTATAAATAGGTCCATCTGCATCGCCGGAGAATCCTTGCATGCTGAATGTAGGGTCTAGCTGAATATAGGGTCTAGCTGCAGGGCCGGAGAATCCTTGCTGGAGCTGGAGGCTACTCAAGTATACACACAGACAGTGGAGCTGTTTGCAGATAGCAAGCATTTTGACTTATTGCGTGGTGGCGATGTCTCGCAGATAATACAACTACAAGTATGATTATATAATATATATTTTATTTAAAAATTTTTTTTTTATATAAAATATATATATATATTTTTTTAATCAAAAAAAATTTGGCAGGTAAGAAATATTCTTGGCGGGTAGACTCTTCCCATCTACCCGCCACTGGCCGGTGAGTCAAAAAGTTAATTTCGCTCCCTGCATACACACATAGACGCCTGCGCATAAGAGCACGCGGAGCAGCTGCTCTATGACTATTGAACATGGGGGCGCAAACGTCTGATTTTGCTCCCCCACTTTTTGATCATATGAAAAATATGATATACCCCCCCCTCCCATATATAAATCTAACCATAACTACGTAATTTCAATCAAATTAATAATACGCAATGACACTTAATAGCAAGTTTTTAAGTTTCCAAAGATTGCGACCCCCCCCCCCCTGCTCCCCCATATGGTTTGATCCAGTGCCTCTCCAAGTCCAACCCCCAGCAGAGCAGATAGTGGCGCGGCGCTGGCGCTGCATGGCTGCAGGTAGGCTGAGTGTAAATATCAAAGGCGACAGAAGTGTGTCATTTGGTGGCAGGCAGGATTTTTGTTGGAGTTGTTTATGATTGTTAAGATTATTTATGTTAGACATGTCGTTTACTATTGAGTGGTAGAGGTTCTACCACGCAATACAATAAAAGTGTTTCACATCCCGAAATGCCATCTGGTCATACCAATAATAATAATAATAATAACAAAGTGTCCCTCTGGTTGGCATTAGCTTTAGTGCTAGCCGCTAGCTAACGTTGTCATATATCTAGATATGTGGTGTCGTCAGCTGGATAACGTTGACTTCGTTTGCAAATTTTAACGTTCGCGAGCAGGGCCGGATTAACGACGGCCGCGGCCCGTGGGCCTTTTTTTTTTTTTTTTTTTTATAATAATAATAATGCAATAAAAGTCTGAAAATGAAGGGATTATGTCCATGAGTGTCATTTTTTTAAATTAAGGCCTGCCTCTTATATAAGCCTCTCTAATAAAGGCCTGGTGCTCTTTGCAGCTGAGGTAAATAGAAGACCCGTCCTATATTTGAGGATTTACGGTAAATCAAGATGTTCAATTATCTTAAGGTACAATACCTGAAATGAAAATGTGTGTGTGTGTCCAGCCAACCAGGTAACATGGCAGAAAAAAGAAAGAATACAGACATCGGAGCATTTTTCAGTACACCAAAACGCAAAGTAAGAACCCTAGTAGCCTAATAGCTCAAAGACTTAAAGGGCGGGCTCCACAAATAATGGATTGCACGGTGTTAATAAAAAAACCAACCCTGAACCCCACCGTCATAGCCAACTATCGTCCTGTCTCTCTTCTCTCCTTTCTTTCTAAAACACTTGAACGTGCTGTATCCAACCAACTTACTGCTTATCTCTTACAGAATGACCTCCTAGACCCCAATCAGTCTGGCTTCCGGACTGGCCACTCGACAGAAACGGCCCTCATTGCGGTCACAGAGGCACTTCACTTAGCAAAAGCGAAGGGCCTCTCCTCTGTCCTGATTCTCCTAGATCTATCTGCAGCCTTCGACACAGTCAACCATCAGATCCTCCTCGCGGCCCTCGCAGGAATGGGAGTGGCTGGATCTGCGCTGACATGGCTGACATCATACCTCAACGACCGCTCCTACCAGTGTCATGGAGAGGGACTCTGTCGGCCACCCGCCCCCTCCGGACGGGTGTCCCCCAGGGCTCGGTCCTAGGACCCCTTCTCTTCTCCCTCTACACTAAATCACTGGGTAACATTATCACGTCTCATGGCTTCTCATATCATTGTTATGCCGATGATACTCAACTCTTCCTCTCCTTCCCTCCCTCAGATATCCACGTCGCTGAGCGGATCTCGGCCTGTCTGTCCGACATCTCCGCCTGGATGATGACCAACCACCTCAAACTGAACCTAAGCAAAACAGAATTGCTCCACCTGCCGGCCAAATCCTCCCCCCTGGCCGACCTCTCCATCACAGTCGAGAATGCAGCTGTGACCGTGTCCCCGACCGCCAAGAACCTTGGTGTTGTCCTCGACGACCAGTTGAACTTCTCTGCTCACATCGCAGCAACAACCAGAACCTGCAGATTCCTCCTGAGCAACGTCAGAAGGATACGCCCCTTCCAGACAAAAGAAGCCACCCAACTCCTCGTCCAATCAACAGTCATCTCCCGCCTCGACTACTGCAACGCACTGCTAGCTGGCCTCCCGGCCACTGCCACCAAGCCTCTTCAACTCATTCAAAACGCAGCGGCCCGCCTGATCTCAAACCTACCGAAGTCGGCCCATGTCACCCCACTTCTTAGGGACCTGCACTGGCTCCCCATTGCTGCACGTATCCGCTTCAAGGCCCTCGACCTAGCATACCGTGCGTCAAAGGGAACCGCTCCCGCCTACCTCCGATCAATGGTCTCTAACTACACACCCTCAAGACCCCTACGCTCTGCATCTTCTGGCCGCCTCAGACCTACTCCTATCCAAGCTCCCGGAGGGTCATCAAAGAGAAGCCTCCTATTCTCAGTCCTTGCCCCACAATGGTGGAATGAACTACCCATCCCAGTTAGGACAGCCGAAACCCGTCCAATCTTTCGCCGTCGACTAAAGACTCACTTCTTCAACCATTATCTGAAATGATTAAAAAAAAAAAAAAAAAAAAACTAACCCTGACTAACCTTACTGTCATGCACTTGTCCTAATAAACTAACCTACACTGTAACACGCAACACTTTGATGAACATTGTTACTGATAGGGCTCACAGCCCCTTGTTGTAATGTATGATATAACCGATAGGGCTCACAGCCCCTTGTTGTAACATATAATATAACTGATAGGGCTCACAGCCCCTTGTTGTAACATATAATATAACTGATAGGGCTCACAGCCCCTTGTTGTAACGTATAATATAACTGATAGGGCTCACAGCCCCTTGTTGTAACGTATACTATAACTGATAGGGCTCACAGACCCTTGTTGTAACGTATAATATAACTGATAGGGCTCACAGCCCCTTGTTGTAACGTATAATATAACCGATAGGGCTCACAGACCCTTGTTGTAACGTATAATATAACCGATAGGGCTCACAGCCCCTTGTTGTAACGTATAATATAACCGATAGGGCTCACAGCCCCTTGTTGTAACGTATAATATAACTGATAGGGCTCACAGACCCTTGTTGTAACGTATAATATAACTGATAGGGCTCACAGCCCCTTGTTGTAACGTATAATATAACCGATAGGGCTCACAGCCCCTTGTTGTAACGTATAATATAACCGATAGGGCCCACAAACCCTCGTCTGCACCTTTGTTTACACTGTTTACTTTTCTCATATTATATTCAAGTCAAGTCAAGTGTTCCTTTATTAAACCCCTCGGGAAATGCAAGTGTCATAGCAGCATGGCGGGGTACAAGTAGGATAGGCTTCAGGTTAAAGGAGATATAGGTTTACTAGGCTTCAGGCCAAGGGAGATATAGGTTTACTAGGCTTCAGGTCAAGGAAGGTATGTTAGGTTTACTAGGCTTCAGGTCAAGGAAGGTATGTTAGGTTTACTAGGCTTCAGGTCAAGGAAGGTATGTTCGGTTTACTAGGCTTCAGGTCAAGGAAGGTATGTTCGGTTTACTAGGCTTCAGGTCAAGGAAGGTATGTTAGGTTTACTAGGCTACAGGCCAAGAAAGGTATGTTCGGTTTACTAGGCTTCAGGTCAAGGAAGGTATGTTAGGTTTACTAGGCTTCAGGTCAAGGAAGGTATGTTCGGTTTACTAGGCTTCAGGTCAAGGAAGGTATGTTCGGTTTACTAGGCTTCAGGTCAAGGAAGGTATGTTCGGTTTACTAGGCTTCAGGTCAAAGAAAGTATGTTCGGTTTACTAGGCTTCAGGTCAAGGAAGGTATGTTAGGTTTACTAGGCTTCAGGCACAGCTGCCCTGCGACATTCACCCACTTTGACCTCCCACAGCATGTAAACCTGGGTCACGGCACCACTGTAACCCCAGGTTTCTAACCAGTCGGCTACTACCAGTACCAGTCAGCCGATGGGGAATTCCCCCCCCTCGCTGAGGGAGATATTAGGCTTACCGGGCTTCAGGCAGGGCTACGGAAAGATGAAATTACATACCTGGGTTCCATCCTAGAGGCTAATCTTTCCTGTGACAAAATGGCATCCAATGTAATAAAAAAAAGTCAATCAACAAACTCGATTCTTGTACCGGATCTCCTCTCTGGTAAACAAGAATACCCTGAAGACTCTGGCAGGAGCACTCATTCAAGGGTACTACGACTATGCTTGCACCTCATGGTACCAAAGCACCTCAAAGGCACTAAAAAACAAATTACAAACATGTCAAAACAAACTAGTCAGACTACTACTTGACCTTACCCCCAGAACCCACCTCACCCCTGCCCACTTTGACTACCTAGGATGGCTTAGAGTAGACGACAGAGTACAGCAACTTGCAATGGGCCTGGTCTACAAGATACACTATACGACAAAGGTACTCATGTACATGTCAAAATACTTCCCAAAGGTCAGTGAATACCACAACCACAACACAAGAGGGAGCTCCACAAATCATGTTAAACCCAGATTCGGCTCAAACAAGGGACTAAACACGTTTCGCAATTATGCCACATCAATGTGGAACGCCCTACCCAAAGCTGTAAAGGAATGTGAATCACTACCCACTTTCAAAAACACTCTCAAAGAACACCTACGGGAGACTGCAATTCGAAACTGGCCCCTACAAATGTCCTAACCCAGTTGTACAGTAAAGTATGGCTTTGTCAGTATTCCAATGTACAGTGTACAGTGTGTGTCCCCCCTACCCAACCCCCCCCCCCACCTCCAATGTACAGCCCCCCACCCACCCACCCAACCCCACCCCACATACCCAACCTCCTCCAATGTACAGTTTCTACGTCAAATGTATATACACTCTTTCTTCTGGACACTTTTTGTATCACAAACAGTACTGTACTGCAAATCTGGTATGTCATAAATGTACAGATGTAGCAGTACTGTCTATCTGTATGTCGTGTGTGTCATATATGTTATGACACACATAACATAAGTTATGACATCCCCTTAACAATTGTATGCATTGAGCTGTACTGTACTGTACCCATTCTGCAATCTGTTAATAAACTTTTCAATCAATCAATCAATCAATCAATACGGCGCGTCACAGGCCGAGACACAAACAGTACTCAAGCTGGACCCAAGATGGCAGTGTTAAATCACAGATGTCGTCCTCCTCTCTCCAGAGCGTCTGTCTCCTCTCGCCACAGGATCCTGTGCTGTCTGATTGATTGGGGGGGGGGGGGTGGTGGAGGGGGGGGGGGGCAGTTAAGAATCATACACATAAGCAAATAAACAAGCAAACATATGCACAGCCTATGTACAAAAGAAATAAACAGTTCATCTCTAGTCTTTACAGTTTTCTTCAATTGCATAAACACTCAAATCAAAAGTATTACACAATTATCAAAACCTTACACTCAAGGAGCAAAATATAGGCCCAGATTTGCACCCCTACAATGTCAGCCTCACACTTTTTGCAAAACAATACACACAGTGATTTGCAAAACACTAAACACACTTGCATTACATTAGACACAGAATGTCAAATTACCACACATATGAGCCAATTGGTTAAACACAGCCATCAGATGCACAAACACACCATTGCTTAATTGTAGATACACCAATCGGGTTTAAGCACTATAATAATGCAGCAGGTGAGTTCACCTGTCTTTAACCAAAATGGAAGGAGAGTGAAGTACTGTACACAGAGAACGTGAAAATATACAATACATCCACCAAACACTACACAAGACAACCAATGATGCAGACTGATGAAAATATACATTTTCTCCCATTTTCCCAAATCAGTCAACATGGAGAATCTCAACAAAAATTATCTTGCCAGATCCAGCTAGGCAAAGAGATAATGTCTAGTATTTTCTGTTTAAATTTTTTAAATTTTTTAGTTTTACTGTAATTTTAACCTGTACTGGATACAGTATTTTATGTTTGTCTGATATTTGCTGAGCTTACAGTGTTATGCACATAGTAGCATGAAAACTGGGACATGTATTGTTGTGATTCTCCATGTTGAAATGTTGACTGATTTGGTTATATGGAGAGAACATTTATATTTTCATCAGTCTGCATCATTGATTTGGGTATATGGAGAGAAAATGTAATTTCTTTTATCAGTCTGCATCATTGATTTGGGTATATGTAGATAAATAAATTATATTTTCATCACAGCATTGGTCTTGTGTAGTGTTTGGTGAATTTATTGTATATTTGCACATTCTCTGTGTACTTCAATTACAGTACTCTAATCACTGAGAAGTAGAATTGCTAAATGTGTTCTAGGTTAGCAATGTCTAGCAGTGTGTGTAACTGGTTCAAACAGAATTAAGTCATATGAAACGTGTGTTTCATATGTTAACAAAATGTAGTTTTTATAAATTAGTCTATGGTTTTGACAAGTGTTTAATTTAGCAAAGGATCTGATGTGTTCTGATAATTGTGTGGTTGTGCTAATTGTGTGTTTTGAAACACCGGGCCCCGTTTTCAAAATCATGCTTAGGCAATCGAAAAAAAACTGTATTGTGTGTTTCATTATATACATATGTTTCAGTCTTCTCATAAAAAAAAGATTCGATTTTTGGGTCTTTTCCTGCCTTTGGTCCGCTTTGCATTCACATCTCAAATGAACCGCAGCAGGGTTCACTTGCAAGAGTGAATGAGCTTTCACACCACCCCAAACCAACCGGACTATCCGAGGAAATTAACCAGGGTTCGATTAAAGCTTATTATAGGACACTGGACATGGGTATGGATGGCTCCAGGTGCTGCTGCGTTAAAGTGCACATCTTCAATATCTGTACTATTTAAAAGCACAGTGCAGGACACACTCAAAGGTTATCGCACCTCAGAGATGGCAGTGGACATGTATGACAGGACAAAGGCCATATGTAATGGCCTTTGGATTGAGGAACATACTACCAGCCAAAGGAGGAAGCAGAAAAGGATGGACGAGTATGTAGTTGAGTCATCTTGTGGCACAAGCTCAGACCTCAGCTCAGAGACTGTTCTATCCAGTCGTCGACAGAATGCTGCAAGAGCTTGAGAGCAGGTTCTCATGAGTTGGATAACAACTTATGAGAGGCATACAGGCATGTTATCCAGCCTCAGACCAGTTTCTCTCAGTGGAATTGCTGCAACCCCTCGCCACACATTACAATATCCAACTATTGCCAGAGGAGATCACAGTTGCAAAGTGTTTCCTGGTCAGGACAGGCAGAGATGCAGTCCCTACTATCCAAAGTGTCTTTTCCCTCCTGGATGATGATGATAATAATAATAATAATAATAATAATAATAATAATAATAATAATAATAATAATAATAATAATAATAATAATAATAATAATAATAATAATAATAATAATAATAATAATAATAATAATAATAATAATAATGGTAATGATAATGATAATAATAATAATAATAATAATAATAATAATAATAATAATAATAATAATAATAATAATAATAATAATAATAATAATAATAATAATAATAATAATAATAATAATAATAATAATAATAATAATAATAATAATAATAATAAATAATAATAATAATAATAATGCATTTGATTTATAAGGCACCTTTCAGGACACTAAAAAAAAAGTCCACAAATCGGTGAATGAAAGAATTATAGGATCAAATGAAAACTACTTACTAAAAATGGATGTTTAAAAGTACTAAAAACCAACAAAAAATACCAAACACTAACAAACATTCAGCACAGACAATGGGAATGCTGACATAAAAAGATAGATCTGGGGCTAGGAGAAGCCCGGAAGCCCAGGGCTAACGACGCCACTGATGCAGACCAGAAAAATACTTCGGTCTTGTTTCCGTGGGACAACCTCCTTGTGGATTCTCTTCCATATTAGAGGGCACCTAAAACATTCTGTCTTTATCCATCACTGTACGGTACGGCAACACACCCAAACACACACTACACATAGACTGGATAGGGTCATAAAAAGGGCATCCAAAATCATCAACTGCAAACTCCCCACTCTGGACTCCATATACACAAACATCACACCATCACACGCGCAAATACAATCCTCAGTGACCCCCTGCACCCAGCTCACCACCTATTAACACACCTCCCCTCTGGTAGGAGGTTCAGGTCGTGTCTATTCTTTTACCAACAAACTTGCATTTTTCCGCGATCTCATTGGCCACTGACATTTCTGGTCATGTGACATCTGCGCCAATCGTGTGACGCCTGTTTCTGCGCCTATTTCCACCTCTAACAGCCTGCAAACTACCTAACGCCTAGTTTATCACTGGTTAAGCTTAGGCGACTCTTTCGAAGTTGGTTAAGGTTAGAGTTTGGAATCAGGGCTGGTGTTCTATCGCCCTGCTCTAAGACAAACTCTAACCTTAACCAACTTAGAAAGAGTGCCTAAGCTTAACCAGTGATAGAAACAGGCGTCAGACGATTGGCGCAGATGTCACATCCAATGAGATCGCGGAAAAATGCAAGTTCGTTGGTAAGAATAGACGCGTTCAGGTCACTGGGCAGTCGAACTGTGAGGTTCAACCACAGTTTCTTCCCCAAGGCCATACAGCTGCTCAACTCCTCCTAATCCTCACCCCATGCTTCTTATATTCTCTGGCTTTTTGTTACGTTGCACCTGATGTTTGTATTTAAAAAAAATTCGTACTGTACTGTTCCGTGGTGTATATTTTTTAGGTGGTGTATTCTGTACTGTACTGTTCCGTTGTGTCTTTTCTGTGGTGTATTGTCGCAGCTACCACCTGGCTGCACCGTGCATGAATTCCACCGGCCTGGCCGTGTGGCAATAAAAGGAACTTGAACTTGACCTTGAACTTGAACCACCACTCAGATGGAGAATTGAGATGTGTCTTCTCCATGGCCTGGGAGGGTTCAGTCAATTTAGCTACTGTACTCTCTTCTAAAGCTCAAACTGTCTGGAGCTGCTCCACTGACAATGAATGGGAGACTCATTTTGTGGACCCACAGAATGTTTGTTTTATTTATATATATATATATATATATAAATATATTATAAATGAAATTAAAAAAAATATATATAAAAAAACAAATAAACATTCTGTGGGTCCACAAAATCAGTCTCCCATTCATATACAGTATGTATGTATTATATATACAGTATATATATTTACATTGAGTCATTTAGCTGACGCATTTATCCAAAGCGACTTACAGGTTCTGTACGAATTATGACAAGTATGTATGGACCTGTCGGGAGACGTTTTAGACTTAACTGCTTTGTTTTGTTGGGACAGCAGCGCCTCAGGAGGTAGAGCGCTCGCCTGGTAATCGGGAAGGTTCCCGGTTTGAGTCTGGCTCCTCCCGGGCAGCGTGTCGAAGTGTCCTCGAGCGAGTTAAGCCCTGACTGCTGCCGACGAGCAGGTCGACTGCCTCTGTCATCGTCGGTGTGTGAATGTGAGCCATGAGTTGTAAAGCACTGTGGATAAAAGCACTATATAAAATGGGTCCTACTAATCACCACAAAGTACCACAAAATACCCCCAAAGTACCACAAAATACCCCAAAATACCCCAAAGTACCACAAAATACCCCTAAAGTACCACAAAATACCATAAAGTATACCCCAAAGTACCACAAAATACCACAAAATACCACAAAATACCCCAAAGTACCACAAAATACCCCTAAAGTACCACAAAGTACCACAAAATACCCCAAAGTACCACAAAATACCCCTAAAGTACCACAAAATACCATAAAGTATACCCCAAAATACCCCTAAAGTACCACAAAATACTCCAAAGTATACCCCAAAATACCCCTAAAGTACCACAAAGTACCACATAATACCCCAAAGTACCACAAAATATCACAAAATACCCCAAAGTACCACAAAATACCCCTAAAGTACCACAAAATACCATAAAGTATACCCCAAAATACCCCTAAAGTACCACAAAATACCATAAAGTATACCCCAAAATACCCCTAAAGTACCACAAAATACCATAAAGTATACCCCAAAATACCCCTAAAGTACCACAAAATACCATAAAGTATACCACAAAATACCCCTAAAGTACCACAAAATACCATAAAGTATACCCCAAAATACCCCCAAAGTACCTGTAACTGAGGGGTACAATTCCCTGACTGTATTGATAAGTATGGTATTATTAAACCACTACCGCTTGTACTTTAACTTCTGGCCATCCAGTACATGATATAGATATGATGAACACTTTCCCACCTGATGAAACGAAGTCCACACAAATGTATAAATCGAATATTTTATATAGCAAAGGGTATATACAACGTTCACTTAATGACATTTATGATTTGAAATGCACTTGTAAGGCAAATGAGTATTCGTAGGTAAATCAACATTGAATGTCCAATCTCTGGTTACGCAGGGAGCAAGTATACAACCTGGTTTGTTAGGGAACTATAGCGATGGTACTTAAATGATTATAGCTGGATACACTAAAGGGGGGGGGGGGTCCCGCTGGTTGTAAGACAGTAGGGGGGGGGGGTTAGAAGAGCCGCTGGCGGTATCCCATCTGGCCGACGATTTCTTGGGAGAATTCAGAGTGCTGAACACGGTGCCCACAGAACCTCGGTCCGCAGATGAATACAGCTGGGCCCTCTGGTGGACGGTAGCTGCCGGTCCACAACGAAGAGACGTGAGGCGACCTCACTCGGGGTAGAGCGCCGTCTCACCTGGACTCCTCTCCGGGGGGTAGTTCCAACACTCAGCAGTGTTGGCCGTTATCCATGGAATAATCAAAGCACCCAAAGCATGTAGATAATCCAAGCCGTGTAGGGCTCGACGTCGTCCGGGTGAAGTAATCCAATGTACAGGTCCACTCGTCCTGGCCCGGAGCTCCTCGGATGCAAGCACCACACGTGGTCTGCCCAGCCTGGTTAAGACTCCAGATAACGTCAGGAACGATGGGGGTACTGCTCACTTTATAACTCTAACCGAACGATGCACCATACATAATAGACTATTATTAACTTAATAGAAATACGTCCCACTCGACGGTATAGTGCCAAACTATGACAATTCAACTATTAATCCACACGATGTCTCAATGCCTATTCTGAGGCCAAGTAGGCCATACTGCACCACACGTGCGTCGTGGGTGAGGCTTCGCGTCTGTTACTAGGTTGGAGGGTAAAGGACTAATGGACTAAAAGACTAAAAGAAGTTCTACTTTACTTGCGCCATATATATATGCGCTGTGAACAAATAGTACCATTCGTATTTCGCCAGACGTATTCCTACGCGGAACCAGGCTTGCCACGACATGTTCGTCGGCACGATTGAACTTGAACCAAGGGGCATGGCTGCTGGCGCCAGGTTCTCGTCCAATGGTAGAATGAAACTATTATGGGCTGTTAGTAGACTAAAGGGATATTCAGTGCATATTGTACAAGGAATATACAGGGGATATCAAACGATATACAAATACTATTAAATATATATCCATAAATAAATATATATATTCGGTTTAATCTGATCCTTCACAACAGCCGCCCCCTAATTAGTCCCACCTAATTAGCTAAGCAGAGACAGATTAACCGCACTGTCTACCACTCAAGGTCCGCTGTAGGGGTCAGTCAACTCACAAAGTCATGGTCGTCATCGATAGTGTCTGGGAGTCTGGGCAGTTCTATTAGCCTCGCCACGGGTCGTGTGTAAGTTCGCCCTTGGACGAGCACTTCAGCTGCTCGGACCTTGCCATCGGCACCGGTGATCACTTTGCTTACGCGGCCAGCCGGCCACATAGCTCTGGGTAGTGACTGGTCGATAATCATGACGACTGTTCCTTCTGTCAAATTGTCTCTCTCTTTTACCCACTTCTGGCGGGTCTGTAGAGACGGTAGGTAGTGGAGTAGGAAGCTGTTCCAAAACTTGTCAGCTAGTACTTGACTGTACCTCCACATTCTTCGGCCGTTCGCTTCTTCAGGCCTGTACATTGTCTGGGGTAGCGCGGGGTCCAGCCGCCCCATTAAGAGTGTGTTGGGGGTGACTGGGTCGACATCTGCTATATCACTGGAGACGTAGCCGAGGGGCTTGGAGTTCAATACTCAATCTCCGTGAGGACTGTCATTAGGACTTCTTCCGCCACAGTCTGAGCCCCAAGCACGGCGTACAGGGCTGTCTTTATAGAACGTACTTCTCGTTCCCAGGTTCCACCGAAGTGGGGTGCGTTCGGGGGATTAAACTGGAAGTCAATCTGGGATGGAGCGAGGTGGGTCTTAAGTTCTGGGCCCATAGCTTGGAAGCTCTCTCTCAGCTCTCTTTCTCCGCCTTTGAAGTTTGTCCCGTGATCAGACAACAATGTAGACGGTTTTCCTTTCCGTGATGTGAATCTTCGGAAGGCCATAAGGAATGAGTCTGTGCTCATGGTCGGAAGGAGTTCGATATGGATCGCTCTGGTGGTCATGCATTTGAATACAATACCCCACCGCTTCTCGGTTCCTCTTCCTCTCTTTATATACAACGGGCCAAAACAGTCCATGCCTGTGGAGTGGAATGGCTTGTCGCCGAGTCGGAGGCGACAGGGAGGTAAGTCAGCCATCCGGGGTATGCTGGGCTGCGCGCGCCACTTTCGGCAGTCTAGACAGGTTCGCTGGAAGCGTCGCACCGCTTCTCTTCCTTGAAGTATCCAATAGCGACGTCTGATCTCCGCGAAGACTCTCTCTGCTCCTGCGTGGTGTACATCCTCGTCGTATTTCTTTATGATCAGCTCTGTGACCTTGTGTCGGCTGTTCAAGACTATCGGGTACTTAATGTCATCCGGTAGATCGGGGGCTCTCCGCAGGCGACCACCCACTCTGATGAGATTATGGGCGTCGCTCTCGGGTGCCAGGTGGAGCAGTCTGCTGTCTGATGGGACGGGCTTTCCTCCCTGTAGACAGTCTAGCTCATCGGGGAACGAGTCTCTCTGGGCTCGTTGTAGTAGAAGAAGTTCTGCTTCTTCGTAGTCAGCTGCTGAAATGTCAGTGGTGGACTGAATCTCTGGGTGGTGCCACAGGAATGTCTTTAGCTGCGCACTCTGTAGGGTAATGCAGTCATCTATGTTGGGGTCTGTGGAGGCGACTGTGCTCAGTCCACAGAACATAGGTTTCTTGTTCTCAGCCTCCTCTTTACTTGCTTCCCGTGGGGTGGGCGTAGGCCACTCTTCTTCCGGGAGCTTGAGGAATTCTGGTCCGTCACTGTAGATGTTGCGACGGGTGAGGTCATCCAGGGACATTCCCCGGGTGATGACGTCAGCTGGGTTGTGTTTGGTGTCCACATACCGCCAGCTCGCTGCTTCTGTTAACTCTTGAATCTCGGTGACTCTGACTCCCACGAAGACTTTGTATCTGCATGAATCAGACTTGATCCATGTGAGTACTGTCGTGGAATCTGACCACAAGATTGTTCTGTGCACCGGAATGGTGAGTTCACGTTGGATTAACGTGGCTAGATGCGCTCCTGCTAGGGCTGCGCAGAGCTCTAGACGCGGGATAGATTGTTGCTTTCGTGGGGCTATTCTTGAGCGAGCCAGGATGAAAGCAGTGTGTATCTCTCCTCCCTTCTCTTGGGCACGCAAGTAGGCCACCGATCCATAGGCTACTTCGGAGGCGTCACTGAAGACGTGTAGATCCATCTTGCATGTCTCTGGCCTCACTGTGGGTGGGAAGTAGCTGCGGCGTATATTGACGCCTGGGAGTGAGCGGAGTTCCGTCTCCCACTCTCTCCATGTGGAGGCAAGGTGTGCGGGTATTGGGTCGTCCCAGCCCTGGTCCTTGTCCCATAGTGCTCGTACAATCATCTTTGCCCTGGTGGTGTAAGGTAAAATACATCCCAACGGGTCATATTGTCTGGCGAGTGTTCTGTACACACTCCGTCTGGTGGTCGGTATCGCCGTCGACCTTCCCTGCTCCGTGGTCAGGGGTTTGTGTCTATAGTGGAGCGAGTCTGTTTTGAAGCGCCAGACTAGTCCTAGTGTCATTTCTTGGGCTTCTCCTGGGATGGTCGCCATCCAGGTCTCGCTGCTGGCAGCCTTGTCCGCGGGGGAGAGGCTGCGCAATACGTGCGGGTCACTGCTGGCCCACTGCCTGAGATCAAAGCCGCCTTTGATCAGGGAGGCGCGTAGCTTGATTAGGAGAGCCTCGGCTTCTTCTTGAGTCGAAACGCTTTGTAAACAGTTGTCCACGTAGAAACTGTTCTTCACACTGTGTCGGACCTCTTCATCTGCTGCTGGGTCCTCTGCGACCTCTGGGTTGAGGTTGCGCAATACTGGGGGGTCGCTGCTGGCCCGCTGCCGGAGATCAAAGCCGTCTTTGACCAGGGAGGCGCGGAGCAGCGCACGACGTCGCCAGTAAATTTTCTTCTTGACATGCTGCAGGAGTGTGGTGTCTCCTTCTATCGCTCTGGAGTGGAGGCAGCTAGTGGCTGCTGTTCGGTTGAGAGATTTAGCGAGGGGGCCTTGTAGTGTCCACCCTAGGCGGGTCTCGACTGCTGCAGGACAGCCTCGGGGTCCTGTATGGACCCGGTCAATCGGGACTATGAGTTCTGCATGGTCGGAGCCTATCAGCAGGGTCGGGGTGGCGCCGTCTATGAGCGGGATAGGTAGTTGACGCAGGTGCACATATTTATCCATCAGCTTGGCGATGGGGTAGGTGTACTGCGATAGTCCTATTTCTTGGCTGGTGAAAGCATTTGTAATCCTATACCGTCGCTCTGGCTGCCCGCTTGCTGCGATAGTGAAGGAGACATTCTCGCCTTTTATCGTCTTTAAATCTCTTCTTATTATCCGAATCGTCATTTGGTTCTCGCTCCCCCGCAGTCCCAGCTGGGCCGCAGCGGACGCGAGCAGAAGGGTCTTCTCTGACCCGTCATCAAGGACGGCGTAAGTGTCCATGACTTTATCTTGGTAGCTCAATGTCACACGGACTACCTTTAAGAGCACTTGGGCGCCACTGCTGCTGGCGGGGTCAATGTACATGACACTTGCCCTGGTGCCGCTCGATGGTGCAGGTGCAGGCCTTCTCCTGTTACTGTCGTGTAGTATATCTAGATGGGCTCCGTCACACCGACTGCACCTTTTCTTTAGGCGGCATTCGGCTGCCATGTGACTGCGCGCACATCGGTAACAGCGCCTGTTGGACTTTATCCATTGACTCACTTCTTCTGCATTCATCTTTGTGAACAGGTCACATTGTGACAGCCAGTGTTCCTTCTCACAGTAGGGGCACACCATCTTCCACTTCTCTTTTCTCGAGGGGGTACTGTGGCTCTTACTGCTCGGTACTGACTCTGATTGGTGCATGACAGTCACCGATCTTCTTCCATCGTTTATTCTCCTGGGTCCCTCTCTGGAGCTTGGCGTGCTCCGCACGAACGTATCCAGTCGTAAGCTGCTGACTTCTCTCGCCAGGAAGTCGGCTAGATCAAGGAGGGATGGTTCGGGACCGTTAGGATCACGGTGGTCTCTCTGCCGCCTAAAACGCTCTTGTCTTGCGGGTGGCAGCTTCTCTAAAATCCTCTCGACGTTAGAGTTGGCGTATAGCTCGTGCATGCCCTTTTCCCGTTGCGCTCCCAGCATCCCTACCAGGGACTGCACTTTGATTGACAGGTCGTCTAATGAGCGATTGTCTGTTGCTGGGGGTAGGCGATCAATATGCCTTATCTCTTGGATTACGTAATCCCATATACGTCCATATCTCTGGTCCAGCGCTGCTAGAGCCGCGGTGTATGGGGTCGTAGAGGTGGCATAGGCTAGCGCTATATTGTGCGCTCGCGGTACTTTCAGGTGCTTCAGTAATATTGCATACTTGTGACGTTCATCAACGACGTCCACCATCATTGTCTCTAAGCACATCCGGAGCTCCGTGTACTGTGCTCGATTCTCATAGGTGAAGTCTGGAAACGTCGGCGTGGCAATGTATGACGCCGTGGATGGCTGATACATCGGCGAGCGTTGGGGGAGAGACCTCCTAGGCGAGTCTCCTCTTGCGCCTCTCTGTGGGCTGGTACCGACAGGGTACCATGGCCCGCTGGTCCAGGTGCTATTCCTCGGGGCTGGTCGTGCGTCGTGCTCACCCGTGAATAGAGTCGGGGGTCTGTAGCGCAGCGCCGCGGGGGTATAGCCTGGGCTGTACTGGACCTCCTGGTCCGGTGGAGTACTGTGCTGTCGTCGGGCTTGGTTCTCCTCCTCTCCCTCTTCTTCTTCTATCAGGTCCTCTAGATCCTGTAGTCGTTTATTTAGCTTCTCCGTAGTGTATGCCGCTCCTTCCTTGTAGCTGGGTCTCGCTTGGACCGGTCTGGGAAGGGGGTCTGCGGGGGGTATAGGCTTGGTCTGTTGGTCAAGTTCAGGGTCGCTTGCTCGGTTAGGAGACGCTGCCCTTGACTGTTGTCTCGACGAGTTCCTTGAACCCCTGGCGGAGGGAGAGGGTGTTGCCTTGAGGATCAGCTGCTCCATTAGTTGCGCTTGTAACTTGTCGCGCTCGGCTTCGCGCTTGGTGAGATCTGCTTCTCTTTGGGCACCGGCAGCGGCGTGCTGTGCGTCGGCCCGGTCTCTTGCCATATTCTCTTCCGTCTGAAGGCGTCTCATCTCCAGGCGTATGCGCTCTTCTTCGCTCCGTTGCTGCGCTTGGAGTTGTTCGCGCTCGATAAGCATCTGTGCTTGGAGTCGATCGCGTTCGCCCTGAAGTCGATCGCGTTCACCCTGAAGTCGATCGCGTTCGGTAGAGGCTGTCAGGCTGACGAGGAACGCCTGTTGTAGCATCCTCTTCGCTTCGCTGGGGGAAGACGGTTGTAGAGGTGAGCCGCTCCTGGGTGAGCCGCTCCTGGCTGTACTCGTTGGTGAGTCCTGGCGCTCTATTTCCTCGGCGCTCTCCTCCTCTTCTTCCGTGCAGAGTTCTCTCTCTGTAGGGTTGTCTTCCTCCCGGGGCTGGTCGGGGACTACTTCTTCGGTATTGGCGGGGGGTAAAGGCATGTCAGCTCCCTCCTGGTCCCCACCGTGAGCTTGGTCAGTTACATTAGAACCCACTAGGGCCTCTGTGGTCGGGGAAACCTAGTCGTTAAGGTCAGACATAATTTTACTTTCTACTTTTACCGCGTTTACCGTTTGTCGAAGGCTAGGTAGTTGACTGACAGCGTAGTCCTCTAAGTACTGAGGTGGCTGTCGTCTGCGCTGCGGGCGTTCTACGTTAGGAGGACCGTTTCGTGGAGTGTTCATCATAGGCCATTTCAATATTAATAACACTATATTAATATTACACTAGTTACCCTCCGGCTCGAAGGACCAATTGTAACTGAGGGGTACAATTCCCTGACTGTATTGATAAGTATGGTATTATTAAACCACTACCGCTTGTACTTTAACTTATGGCCATCCAGTACATGATATAGATATGATGAACACTTTCCCACCTGATGAAACGAAGTCCACACAAATGTATAAATCGAATATTTTATATAGCAAAGGGTATATACAACGTTCACTTAATGACATTTATGATTTGAAATGCACTTGTAAGGCAAATGAGTATTCGTAGGTAAATCAACATTGAATGTCCAATCTCTGGTTACGCAGGGAGCAAGTATACAACCTGGTTCGTTAGGGAACTATAGCGATGGTACTTAAATGATTATAGCTGGATACACTAAAGGGGGGGGGGGTCCCGCTGGTTGTAAGACAGTAGGGGGGGGGGGGTTAGAAGAGCAGCTGGCGGTATCCCATCTGGCCGACGATTTCTTGGGTGAATTCAGAGTGCTGAACACAGTGCCCACAGAACCTCGGTCCGCAGATGAATACAGCTGGGCCCTCTGGTGGACGGTAGCTGCCGGTCCACAACGAAGAGACGTGAGGCGACCTCACTCGGGGTAGAGCGCCGTCTCACCTGGACTCCTCTCCGGGGGGTAGTTCCAACACTCAGCAGTGTTGGCCGTTATCCATGGAATAATCAAAGCACCCAAAGCATGTAGATAATCCAAGCCGTGTAGGGCTCGACGTCGTCCGGGTGAAGTAATCCAATGTACAGGTCCACTCGTCCTGGCCCGGAGCTCCTCGGATGCAAGCACCACACGTGGTCTGCCCAGCCTGGTTAAGACTCCAGATAACGTCAGGAACGATGGGGGTACTGCTCACTTTATAACTCTAACCGAACGATGCACCATACATAATAGACTATTATTAACTTAATAGAAATACGTCCCACTCGACGGTATAGTGCCAAACTATGACAATTCAACTATTAATCCACACGATGTCTCAATGCCTATTCTGAGGCCAAGTAGGCCATACTGCACCACACGTGCGTCGTGGGTGAGGCTTCGCGTCTGTTACTAGGTTGGAGGGTAAAGGACTAATGGACTAAAAGACTAAAAGAAGTTCTACTTTACTTGCGCCATATATATATGCGCTGTGAACAAATAGTACCATTCGTATTTCGCCAGACGTATTCCTACGCGGAACCAGGCTTGCCACGACATGTTCGTCGGCACGATTGAACTTGAACCAAGGGGCATGGCTGCTGGCGCCAGGTTCTCGTCCAATGGTAGAATGAAACTATTATGGGCTGTTAGTAGACTAAAGGGATATTCAGTGCATATTGTACAAGGAATATACAGGGGATATCAAACGATATACAAATACTATTAAATATATATCCATAAATAAATATATATATTCGGTTTAATCTGATCCTTCACAACAGTACCACAAAATACCCCAAAATACCCCAAAGTGTAACGGAGGACCGCAAGTAATATCCACAGTCACGATGGACGTGTGTTGTGAAGTGACTGTGGCAGTAAGTGGTACTGCGAGTTAAAATCACTTCCCCTCAAAAGACAAATAGACACGTTACCAAGAAGTGAATTCACCTCTTGGTATAGCGCTCTATGCTGTCGCCCGCGGTGCGGCCGACCCGGGTTCGAAACTCCCTCGGGGCATCGACATTTAACACAACACAACACAGAGGAGTAACATACGATTGGTCACAAAAGTATAGCCCAAAATACCACAAAGTACTGTACAGTAGATAACTGCACTTCCACGTTATGCGGAAGCTCATGGAGGAGAGAGCGGGGGGAGAAAATGAATGAATGTGAGCCTTGACATTAAGGGGTTGTAGGTACGGCCGTGGGGGTGCTGGAGACAGGATCCAATAGACCACTTAATAGCCACTTAATGTCAAGGCTCTCATCCACATTCATTCATTTTCTACATCTTCACTACCACACTACAGAAGGTTAACCTTTTACTACCACACTGCCGAAGACTTTGCGATCTTCTTTGAGGAAAAAGTGGAGAACATCCGCAGCTCCTTCTCCCAACCCCCACCCATTCCAAACGCTGAATCGAGAACCTCATCCTTCACTCTGTCATCTTTCTCTCCCATTACAGAAGCCGAGACCCTGACACTGGTAACGTCGAACCATCCGACTACATGCAAGCTGGACCAGCTACCCTCCCCACTCCTCCAGACCATAGCACCGGACATCCTCCCATTCCTAACTGCAACCATCAACTCCTCACTCAACTCGGGGGTGGTCCCCATCTCCCTAAAACAAGCCAGAGTCACGCCCCTCATAAAAAAACCAACCCTGAACCCCACCGTCATAGCCAACTATCGTCCTGTCTCTCTTCTCTCCTTTCTTTCTAAAACACTTGAACGTGCTGTATCCAACCAACTTATTGCTTATCTCTTACAGAATTACCTCCTAGACCCCAATCAGTCCGGCTTCCGGACTGGCCACTCGACAGAAACGGCCCTCATTGTGGTCACAGAGGCACTTCACTTAGCAAAAGCGAAGGGCCTCTCCTCTGTCCTGATTCTCCTAGATCTATCTGCAGCCTTCGACACAGTCAACCATCAGATCCTCCTCGCGGCCCTCGCAGGAATGGGAGTGGCTGGATCTGCGCTGACATGGCTGACATCATACCTCAACGACCGCTCCTACCAAGTGTCATGGAGAGGGACTCTGTCGGCCACCCGCCCCCTCCGGACGGGTGTCCCCCAGGGCTCGGTCCTAGGACCCCTTCTCTTCTCCCTCTACACTAAATCACTGGGTAACAATATCACGTCTCATGGCTTCTCATATCATTGTTATGCCGATGATACTCAACTCTTCCTCTCCTTCCCTCCCTCAGATATCCACGTCTCTGAGCGGATCTCGGCCTGTCTGTCCGACATCTCCGCCTGGATGACGACCAACCACCTCAAACTGAACCTAAGCAAAACAGAATTGCTCCACCTGCCGGCCAAATCCTCCCCCCTGACCGACCTCTCCATCACAGTCGAGAATGCAGCTGTGACCGCGTCCCCGACCGCCAAGAACCTTGGTGTTGTCCTCGACGACCAGTTGAACTTCTCTGCTCACATCGCAGCAACAACCAGAACCTGCAGATTCCTCCTGAGCAACGTCAGAAGGATACGCCCCTTCCTGACAAAAGAAGCCACCCAACTCCTCGTCCAATCAACAGTCATCTCCCGCCTCGACTACTGCAACGCACTGCTAGCTGGCCTCCCGGCCACTGCCACCAAGCCTCTTCAACTCAAACGCAGCGGCCCGCCTGATCTCAAACCTACCGAAGTCGGCCCATGTCACCCCACTTCTTAGGGACCTGCACTGGCTCCCCATTGCTGCACGTATCCGCTTCAAGGCCCTCGACCTAGCATACTGTGCGTCAAAGGGAACCGCTCCCGCCTACCTCCGGTCAATGGTCTCTAACTACACACCCTCAAGACCCCTACGCTCTGCATCTTCTGGCCGCCTCCTTGCCCCACAATGGTGGAATGAACTACCCATCCCAGTTAGGACAGCCGAATCCCGTCCAATCTTTCGCCGTCGACTAAAGACTCACTTCTTCAACCATTATCTGAAATGATTAAAAAAAAAAAAAAAAAAAAAGAAACGAACCCTGACTAACCTTACTGTCATGCACTTGTCCTAATAAACTAACCTACACTGTAACACGCAACACTTTGATGAACATTGTTACTCAGCTGATAGAGTTGTACCCTTCTTGCTGTCTTGTCGTACAGAACTTGTAAGTCGCTTTGGATAAAAGCGTCAGCTAAATGACTAAATGTAAATGTAAATGTACAGAAGGTTAACCTTTCACTACCACACTACAGAAGGTTAAACCTTTCACTACCACACTACAGAAGGTTAACCTTTCACTACCACACTACAGAAGGTTAACCCTTTCACTACCACATAACAGAAGGTTAACACTTTCACTACCACACTACAGAAGGTTAACCTTTCACTACCACACTACAGAAGGTTAACCTTTCACTACCACACTACAGAAAGTTAACCTTTCACTGCCACACTACAGAAGGTTAACCTTTCACTACCACACTACAGAAGGTTAACCTTTCACTACCACACTACAGAAGGTTAACCTTTCACTGCCACACTACAGAAGGTTAACCTTTCACTACCACACTACAGACGGTTAACCCTTGCACTACCACACTACAGAAGGTTAACCTTTCACTGCCACACTACAGAAGGTTAACCTTTCACTACCACACTACAGAAGGTTAACCTTTCACTACCACACTACAGAAGGTTAACCTTTCACTACCACACTACATAAGGTTAACCTTTCACTGCCACACTACAGAAGGTTAACCTTTCACTACCATACTACAGAAGGCTAACCTTTCACTACCACACTACAGAAGGTTAACCTTTCACTACCACACTACAGAAAGTTAACCTTTCACTGCCACACTACAGAAGGTTAACCTTTCACTACCACACTACAGAAGGTTAACCTTTCACTACCACACTACAGAAGGTTAACCTTTCACTACCACACTACAGAAGGTTAACCTTTCACTACCACACTACAGAAGGTTAACCTTTCACTACCACACTACAGAAGATTAACTTTTCACTACCACACTACAGAAGGTTAACCTTTCACTACCACACTACAGAAGGTTAACCTTTCACTACCACACTACAGAAGGTTAACCTTTCACTACCACACTACAGAGGGTTAACCTTTCACTACCACACTACAGGAGGTTAACCTTTCACTGCCACACTACAGAAGGTTAACCTTTCACTGCCACACTACAGAAGGTTAACCTTTCACTACCACACTACAGACGGTTAACCTTTCACTACCACACTACAGAAGGTTAACCTTTCACTACCACACTACAGAAGGTTAACCTTTCACTACCACACTACAGAAGGTTAACCTTTCACTACCACACTACAGAAGGTTAACTTTTCACTACCACACTACAGAAGGTTAACCTTTCACTACCACACTACAGAAGGTTAACCTTTCACTGCCACACTACAGAAGGTTAACCTTTCACTACCACACTACAGAAGGTTAACCTTTCACTGCCACACTACAGAAGGTTAACCTTTCACTACCACACTACAGAAGGTTAACCTTTCGCTTAACATTTCTATCTAGCCTGTCGGGGCGTGACAACAATTTAAGAATGAGAGTCAAATCTGAGTTTTTAATAAACATTGTAGTTATTAACATTTGACATCCATGTTGGCTATTCACATTTTTATTAATACGTATCTGCCTGATTTCCTTTTTTTCGTTTTCTTTCTTTCTTTCCTTTTGATTATTATTTTGTTGTTACGTTGTTCCCTGTCCCCCTCCCTTAGCTGCCCCCTCCTGTTAAGCGCCTTGGGTCTCCTGAAAGGCGCTGTATATATTTAAGATATTATTATTATTATTATTATTATTATTATTATTATTATTATTATTATTATTATTATTATTATTATTATTATCTTTATGTGAGGGAGATGTAAAGTTCTAGTTATTCTTCCGTTGAGTCACTGTCGCAGATATCTCGCTGCGCAAACATGATCGTGAACAAATAACAGGTAAAGCTCATTAGATGTCCGTGAGGTTTATGTGAGTCTATGCTCCCTGTGAGGTTTATGTGTGTCTATGCTATGTGTGAGGTTTATGGGAGTCTATGCTCCCTGTGAGGTTTATGTGAGTCTATGCTCCCTGTGAGGTTTATGTGTGTCTATGCTACGTGTGAGGTTTATGTGAGTCTATGCTACGTGTGAGGTTTATGTGAGTCTATGCTCCCTGTGAGGTTTATGTGAGTCTATGCTCCCTGTGAGGTTTATGTGAGTCTATGGCCCGTGTGAGCAGAACAGGCACGGCGTGAGGTTTATGTGAACAGAACAGGCACGGAGTGAGGTTTATGTGAGTCTATGCTCCTTGTGAGGTTTATGTGTGTCTATGTGAGGTTTATGTGTGTCTACGTGAGGTTTATGTGTGTCTATGTGAGGTTTATGTGAGCAGAACAGGCAGGGAGTGAGGTTAATGTGAGCAGAACAGGCACAGTGTGAGGTTTATGTGAGCAGAACAGGCACGGCGTGAGGTCTATGTGAGCAGAACAGGCACGGCGTGAGGTTTATGTGAGCAGAACAGGCACAGTGTGAGGTTTATGTGAGCAGAACAGGCACAGCGTGAGGTTTATGTGAGCAGAACAGGCACAGTGTGAGGTCTATGTGAGCAGAACAGGCACGGCGTGAGGTTTATGTGAGCAGAACAGGCACGGCGTGAGGTTTATGTGAGCAGAACAGGCACGGCGCGGCATTTCATGGGAACAACTCTTGATACTTTTCACGTCGTCAAACAGTTGAAAATGCCACCTGCTGACTTGCTGAGAGGCTGAATGCACCTGTAAATTGAATAGCAAAGTGTCTTTCAAGTACCACCTAAGAATGCACTACTTAAATATGTGAGCAAATACTGTTCACGTTTGGGAGTGGAAATACCTACTGTAGGAATGTAATAATGAAATATTTACTCATGAATGTAATAACCTTTTCTGAAAATATTCTGATGTCTATAAAGACGTCTACAATGTGTTACTGTTTTTAGATTAACATTGTTAATTAAGTGAATTGTGATTGTCATATGTATCTCATGTATTGTTATGTTTTGTGTTTTCTGTTGTCTTTCTGTGTGGACCCCAGGAAGACTAGCTCGCCACTTATGGGGATCCTTTTAAACAATAAACAATAAACAATTGACCTGATGAGAGGCTGAACGCACCTGTTGACCTGATGAGAGGCTGAACGCACCTGTTGACCTGATGAGAAGCTGAACGCACCTGTTGACCTGATGAGAGGCTGAACGCACCTGTTGACCTGATGAGAGGCTGAACGCACCTGTTGACCTGATGAGAGGCTGAACGCACCTGTTCACCTGATGAGAGGCTGAACGCACCTGTTGACCTGATGAGAGGCTGAACGCACCTGTTCACCTGATTAGAGGCTGAACGCACCTGTTGACCTGATGAGAGGCTGAACGCACCTGTTGACCTGATGAGAGGCTGAACGCACCTGTTGACCTGATGAGATGCTGAACGCACCTGTTGACCTGATGAGAGGCTGAACGCACCTGTTGACCTGATGAGAGGCTGAACGCACCTGTTGACCTGATGAGAGGCTGAACGCACCTGTTGACCTGATGAGAGGCTGAACGCACCTGTTCACCTGATGAGGCTGAACGCACCTGTTCACCTGATGAGGCTGAACGCACCTGTTGACCTGATGAGGCTGAACGCACCTGTTGACCTGATGAGAGGCTGAACTCACCTGTTGACCTGATGAGGGGCTGAACGCACCTGTTGACCTGATGAGAGGCTGAACGCACCTGTTGACCTGATGAGAGGCTGAACGCACCTGTTGACCTGATGAGAGGCTGAACGCACCTGTTCACCTGATGAGAGGCTGAATGCACCTGTTCACCTGATGAGAGGCTGAACGCACCTGTTGACCTGATGAGAGGCTGAACGCACCTGTTGACCTGATGAGAGGCTGAACGCACCTGTTCACCTGATGAGAGGCTGAACGCACCTGTTCACCTGATGAGAGGCTGAACGCACCTGTTCACCTGATGAGAGGCTGAACTCACCTGTTGACCTGATGAGGGGCTGAACGCACCTGTTGACCTGATGAGAGGCTGAACGCACCTGTTGACCTGATGAGAGGCTGAACGCACCTGTTGACCTGATGAGAGGCTGAACGCACCTGTTGACCTGATGAGAGGCTGAACGCACCTGTTGACCTGATGAGAGGCTGAACGCACCTGTTGACCTGATGAGAGGCTGAACGCACCTGTTGACCTGATGAGAGGCTGAACGCCTTGGAGGGGTGTAAAGTACTTGAGTAATTGCACTTCGTTAAAATACTTAAGTACAGTTTTGGGGGATTTGTACTTTACTCGAGTATTATTAGGTTTGTATACTTGTACCTTTACTCAATGACATTTCAGAGGAAAAAAAACATACTTTTAAAATGCAGACCTACAAAGTACAAAGTACAAATCTCGCAGGTCCAACCATTTGAATTAGTATATTTGTTTCTCTGGCCGCACTAACGTTAACGTTATTAATCCTGCGGCCGCAGTTTATTTTAAAAACAGCCAATCAAATCCCCGTCAATGGAAAATGAACCCGCCCATACCCATGCTGATTGGTCCTTGTGCAGGACTAGAGAGCGGGGATCTTTGATTAAACACCTGCTATCAGAAGAATAGACCGTCAGAAAAAAGGTTTTTACTTTGACTTTTAAGTACATTTAAAAGTAGAAACTTTTTTTTACTTTTACTTGCGTAAGATTTTAGCCAGATACTCTGACTTTTACTTGCGTAAGATTTTGATAACGGTATCCATACTTTCACTTAAGTATAATTTCTGGGTACTTTTTACACCCCTGCTCCTGGGTGAAAGAATCCAGTAGTTAAATGTCATCGGTTTAATTGACTTTTACTGAAGCAAATCGGTGCAGAAACGTCTCCAGACAATGTCTGTTTGATCTTCCTGCGTGAAGGAACCTCATACTATAGTCTGCCCATATAACTCTGTATGATAGCATGTGCTGTATATACCGTATGTACATTTATATATTATATTTTACAGCATATATATATATCCAAATCTGTCTTAATATACCTGCATATAATTCTTCTATAGACCTACTTATATATATATAAGTCTGTATGACAGCATGTGCAATAATGCTGTATATACCATATATATATATATTTATTCTTACCGTATATATATATCCACATCTGTCTGTAGGGGAGAACGGGGATGGTTGTCACAATTTTTACTCTAGTGTGAATTGCTCATCATCAAAACATCTTTCAATAGTCATTCCTACATTAAATTGAAGCTTAAGATGTTGGCTTGGAATGTGTATCCTTCTCATTTTCCAACGTATTGTAACAAAGAGTTAATTGCCTATCAAAGACACTCTGACACATTGTGACAACCAACCCCATCACGAGGATGGTTGTCACACACTATGGGGTTGGTTGTCACACCATGTGTTTTAATGGGAAACATCTTAAAAAGAAGGCAAGAAGGAAGAACTCAATTTGAATGTTGAATTGCATTGACAAGTTGACAAATACATAACTTAATGCATCTTAACATTAACATAAACAGGAAAGACATCTTTAGGCCATCCTATATAACAAAATAAGAACAAAATAAATAGGCCTAACAATAATAGCCAACACACAACTAGGCTACACTCATTCACTATCTGAGTTACAGTGATGGCAACTGTACAGTAGGGTCTGGGCACTCCAACTAAGCAGAGCTTGTGTGCCCACTGGTTGCACATCCAACACTTCTCCCATAGTACCTCCCCTGAACAGCTGTTGGAGAACGTTTCCATACAAACCAAACAAAAACAATCATCTTCATCTGATGAAGTCTCCTCCTGTCTCTTTCTTTTCTGTTTCTTCTTCTTGCTGGCTGCCTTTTCCAGCTGGGGTGGAGTACACTGGGATGTACTAGGCTTGGCAGGTGGTCTCGGCTGGGATGTACTAGGCTTGGCAGATGGTCTAGGCTGGGATGTACTAGACTTGGTAGGTAGTCTAGGCTGGGATGTACTAGGCTTGGCAGATGGTCTAGGCTGGGATGTACTAGGCTTGGTAGGTAGTCTAGGCTGGGATGTACTAGGCTTGGTAGGTGGTCTAGGCTGGGATGTACTAGGCTTGGTAGATGGTCTAGGCTGGGATGTACTAGGCTTGGCAGGTGGTCTAGGCTGGGATGTACTAGGCTTGGTAGGTGGTCTAGGCTGGGATGTACTAGGCTTGATAGGTAGTCTAGGCTGGGATGTACTAGGCTTGGTAGGTAGTCTAGGCTGGGATGCACTAGGCTTGGTAGGTGGTCTAGGCTGGGATGTACTAGGCCTGGTAGGTACTCTAGGCTGGGATGTACTAGGCTTGGCAGGTGGTCTAGGCTGGGATGTACTAGGCTTGGTAGGTGGGCTGGGGTGCATTGGGCTCTGCTCGGTCTGTCCTGAGCTCATCCATCACCTCCAAGTTGGTGAAGAAACGGTCCATGTTGTGCTCAGTAAAAGCACTGGCATGTGCTTGTCACATGTGACAACCAACCCCAAAGAAAATGTGACGACCAACCACAACTGGAATGTCTTGCTAGCATCAAGGCTAACAACCATCTAAAAATGTGTTAGTTAGCCAACAACAATCTAAACTATATAGCTTTCCCTTCACACTTTTTAAGGGTAACAATTGTTTCATTATAAACCAATGGTGTAAAAGCATAGAAGAAAAATACTGAGGAGCTGAATATTTACAATTCCACATGAAAAACACAAAAAGTGCAGCTGTCTTACTCCAAAGAAGACTATGTAGGTGAGCTCTGATCCCCATTCTGGACATTTCCATACCAAAATATGGGAGAAAGCGCCTTTTGGTAGCGAAATATAATGAATGTGACAACCTAACCGTGTGACAACCATCCCCGTTCTCCCCTACATACCTGCATATAACCCTTTCTACATAAACCTTTTACCTAACTGTAGATACTACAGTATATCTGTACATATCTCTTACCTACTCTTACTAGTAACACTGCTGGCTAGTATGACTTACTACCATAGTGTCTGTATACCTGTATCACTGTACATATTAATACTACAACTCTGTACATACATCTGATTAGCACTATTACTCAGTAGTACTCATTTATATATTGTATACCCAGTTTAATCACCTGTACATCGTATATTACTAATTTTCATTGTACTGGATGATGGCAATACATTTCTAATAAGAATCTAATATAATCCATAAGGACAATACATTCGAATCTATAACAATCAGCCCCGTACTCAGTTTTGATATTAATAAAAAAAACAAATTTTATTTACATAAATTACAGTAAAAGCACAAACCGGTTCACCAAAATCTACAATAAAAACAGCTCATCATATATATATATTACATTTAACAGATTCACTATAATTCACTCCATTGTTGCAAGTATATTAACCTTTAATTAATAAAAAGAAGGGCTCCTACTGAACTTCCGTCTGCGTCTCATGTAAAATCGCTACTGAGGTCAAAGGACGAGAAAAGAATCGCGACATCGTACTCACAGCACTTTAAGAGGACAACGAAATCAGGACGATCTTCTTCTGCACAATCTCGTTATCTAATCACCCGAACACCTGACTCAGACTAGTGGTTATAGGATTCTGTATTAGACCGCTGCACTTCCGCGTTACGTGGAGCTTGTGAGGGAGCGCGAGGGGGGGGGGGGGGGGGGGTACAATTAATGAATGTTGATTAGAAGCCTTGACGTTAAGTGGTTGTATCTACGGGGGCGCTGGAGACATGATCCAATAGACCTTTCTATGCGCCCGAGTCTCCCGAGCACGGAGAGACCGACCGCGAGTCGATCGGCGCTTTCCCGGCAGAGCTAGAGTCACTTTTATGCACCTATACTCCCCAACCGGCGCACACACGCAGATTGTCCAGAGAAACTCCCTAGGTGCGGAAAAGTGACTCTAGCTCTGCCGAGAAAGCGCCGATCGACTTGCGGTCGATCTCGCGGTGTTCGGGAGACTCGGGCGCATAAAAAAGTATATTGGATCGTGTCTCCAGCGCCCCCGCGGCCGTAGATACGACCACTTACGTCAAGGCTTCTAATCAACATTAATTAATTTTATGTTGAATGCACTCTTTCCCATGAGCTCAAAATGGTGGTCTACACACGTCGCTACGGGGAACAGCTTTGAAGCCCCGGTTTATCTCCCGTCCCGTCCTCAGCTTTGGATGTTAGCGGTCGACGGGGGAAATAAACCCGGGGTGCGTTCAGAATGTTTATGTCGCGAGGTTGAAACCCGTCTGCGTGAACGCTCGGCAGGGGACCTCGGGGGCGGGGCTTCTTCACAAGGAGGAGGGGGTGGAGTCGATCACCTCGGGGGCGGGGCTTCTTCACAAGGAGGAGGTGGTGGAGTCGACCTCGGGGGGCGGGGCTTCTTCACAAGGAGGAGGGGGTGGAGTCGATCACCTCGGGGGCGGGGCTTCTTCACAAGGAGGAGGTGGTGGAGTCGACCTCGGGGGGCGGGGCTTCTCCTCGGGGGGTGGGGCTTCTTCACAAGGAGGAGGTGGTGGAGTCGACCTCCTCGGGGGGCGGGGCTTGTTCACAAGGAGGAGGGGGTGGAGTCGACCTCGGGGGGCGGGGCTTCTTCACAAGGAGGAGGTGGTGGAGTCGACCACCTCTCGTCCGTTACACACCGTCGGGACCACGTTGGAGGCTGACGCCGCGAGACACACAATCCCTGAGCACACACACACACGCAGACACACACACACACACACACACACACACACACACACACACACACACACACACACACACACACACACACACACACAGACACAAACACACACACACACACACACACACAGACACACACACACACAGACACAAACACACACACACACACACACACAGACACAAACACACACACACACACACACGCGCGCACGCACGCACACACACACACACACACACAGGCACACATACCTGTTATTCTAAATTATAATCAACTTTATTTATATAGCACATTTACAACAGTTATGGCTGTACTACCAAAGTGCTTCACAGATAAAAGCATAGAGCAGGGGGAGCTCCAGTAGCTCACCGCATATCTCGGCGCTATTTCTGCGTCGGGGAAAACCGTGCTCGTCACGGATCTGGGGGACACAAGTTCGATTCCCGGACCCGCCGTCATTTCTCAGAATGTCTTCCCCTGCTCTACATCCCGTTTCAACCTGTTTCTGTCGGTCATGCTTGACCAGAAAAAGCGATAAACGCTAAAAAAAAAAGTAAAAAAAAAAAAAAGCATAGAGCAAAGAATACATATACAGTACTATATATACTAAACATAATAGTTGCCGTTTTGCGCTCTGATTGGCCGAGCGAGCGCATGCGCATGAGCCGCGGTGCGGCCCTCAGTCGTGCTGCGATAAGGCTTTCGCCAGCGGGGAGAGGGGCACCGCGAGCGGCAGCGCTGCTCTCATCAACGACCCTCCGTGCTCCGGCTTTCAACAGCGGGGAGAGTATTATGGGGCTTATGCCGCGAAGCAGTAACACACATAGTTGCAATGCATCCGTCAGTCGTACTTAACTATGTGTTCACTGTTGTGTTACTGCTTCGCGGCATAAGCCCCATAATACTGCCAATCAGAGCGCAAACCGGCAACGCGGAAACCGAACAGCGTTGTAGAAGGCATAGACGCGTCCAGGGTGGGGGGAGGGGAGGGGGTTATGAGAGGAGCAGAATGAGGGTCCAGGGGGAGGGGAGGAAGGTGTTATCAAAAGGACTAGAATGAGGGTCCTGGGTGGGGGGAGGGAGGGGGTTATGAGAGGAGCAGAATGAGGGTCCAGGGTGGGGGGAGGAGGGGGGGGGGGACCAGGTACCTTGGGAGAAGCTGGAGCCGGGCCCCGTGGTGACGCTGAAGCGGGTGGTGGCCACCCGGAGCGTGCTGACGTTCTTCTGGGGCTGGAACTGGATGATGTGGACCTTGGGGGCGAACAGGCAGCCCAGCACCACGGAGCCGCTGAGGCTGACGGAGATGCACATGGTGGTGGTCTGCACCTGGGGAGGGAGGGAGGGTGGGCGGTTAACCCTTTCACTGTGATGATACAGAAGGTTAGCCCTTTCACTGTGACAATACAGAAGGTTAGCCCTTTCACTGTGACAAGACAGAAGGTTAGCCCTTTACTATTGTCGTATATTCTAAGTCAATACATTAGATTAATCACAGTGCATACAGGTTTTGCTAACCGGATGGAAGAAGGAGAATGATAGAAACAGGTCCCCCTCTGGCCTAGCCAGAGAGGAATGATTGGTGCAGTCCGACAACAGAGTTCTAATTCAAACTCATATTTTATTGCCTCGGGGCCCAAAGGTGGATATAGCATTTACATACAGGGATGATTTCATATTAAAACAGGCTGTACAAAGGATTGTTGAGGTGTGTATCATTATGGCCCATTCACAGTGGCTTTCTCACATCAAACAAGTGCTGTACATATAACAATAGTCCTGTTACATCAATGAAATAGACTACACCTTTTGCCATCACATAGTTAAACCTGGTCTAAGATACATTTTACACTATATCACAACAAACAGTGATTCCATACAGTTTACTCACGTCATGGCAAAACGGTACAGTCTGTGGAGAGGGTGGAGGCCAGAACCCCTGGGGTTTCGGGTGGGGTATATCTGTCTGGCCTGCCTCTCTCTAACAATACGTTCTCATTTATACTCTGGTATCAACCAATCATTGCACATTCTAATATTACGTTGGTCCAATCAGGTTTGTCTTCTGGGGGGCGGTCCGCCCCCTGTCTTCCTCCTCATGTGGGCTGGTTTTCTTGATGAGTTGGCAGTTTAACACTAAAACCTTTTCTAAATTTGTACCTTTAATGTAAGAAGTTACATATATATTCAGCATTAACCCCAAAGTGGAGTTGTCTATATTTTAATACCAAATTGTGATAAAGAATAACATGATACGTTGATTTACCAGACTAAACCTTTGTAATTGAGACTTATTTTCTATACATGGTTTACAACAAGAGTGAAATAACACTATTACTTTCATAATCAGGTGACATTTCTAAATTACATTCAAATATTCTTTTATCTAATAAGTCAGTTACCTTTTAATATGATATTGTTTTGAATTAGATTTCAGTCTAACATACTATCAGAGCCAGTTATCTGGTCTCTGCTATCACTGCTGAAATCTGCTAGTGTTAAGTACGTCTGTTAGTGGGGGTTGAAATGACTGTTCCTAACAGCTGGGTGTGACCCTTTGTTCTGCTGTTTATCTGATGCAACTGTCTGCTGATGCAACTGTCTTCTAGAATGGTTCTCTATTTAGCACTGAAAAACCACTCTGCTGTTGACAGTATACTATGCATTTGCATATAGTTCTATTTACAGACATATGGATTATGAAATACACAGTCAATGTTACCACACTATCACACAACCGACAGCGATGCTCCATCATTAACTCCGCGGATAAAGGCCTAACCTTCTGTCATGTGCCAGTGAAAGGGTTAACATCTCTTTCATTTTTGTATTTATCGTTATATGATGATCAAATCCATTGTTTATAAAGTCTCATGTTATGAAAATGTATGATTTTGGTTTATTATAAAATGATGCAAATAATAATGTACAGAGCTAAAGCAAAGTGACTCCTCCCGGACGGGGTGCAACGTTTATTATTATTTTTTTTTCAATACATGGAAGAAAATATGATTAGAGAGATATTTGTAAATGTACTGTTCAAAAAACTAAGAAAGGGATTAAAGGGAGGTGTATTTCCATTGTTGGGGTTAACTTGTGGAACAATGCCGATGTACAGTTAAGAATGAGTCATTCGCTTTTGGTTTTTAAGAAAAAGCTATTTTTGAAGTTTACAAATGTGAATACTTTTTTAGTTATTTTCTTTTAGAATCAATCAATCAAACAATCACATTTATTTATATAGCACGTTTAAACATGACGCTTGTCAACCAAAGTGCTTCACATAGCTAAGCTAAGTACAAAGAAAAGTATAAAATAAACTGAAATCTTTTTATAAAATCAACGGATAGACAAAGGAAAAACAGAACAACACGTCAACAAGTACGGCAAGAGTCAAAGTGAGTCAGGGAAGGCCAGGCGATATAGGTGGGTTTTGAGTTTTGATTTAAAAGACTCGATGGAGGGGGCAGATTTAATGGACATGGGGATGCTGTTCCAGAGGTCCAGAGAATACTGTTTTGGAGTCTGTATGTTAAGAATATAGGACAGGCATGTATAAGCATTATGCTTCAGTCTGTACCTTTTCAGTCACTGCCTGAATCAAAGATTGTTAAATGATGGTGTATATTGTATTGTGTGATGACTGAATAAACTACTACTACTACTACTACTACTACTACTACTACTACTACTACTACTACTACTACTACTACTACTACTACTACTACTACTACTACTACTACTACTACTACTACTACTACTACTACTACTACTACTACTACTACTACTACTACTACTACTACTATATACAGGGGCGACGGTGGCTCAGGAGGTAGAGAGCGCTCGTCTGGTAGTCGTAAAGGTTCCCGGTTCGATTCCCGCTCCTCCCGGGCAGCGTGTCGAAGTGTCCTTGAGCAAAGACACTTAACCCCCTAACTACTCCCGATGAGCAGGTCGGCGCCTTGCGTGGTCGCCTCACAAAAAAGTTAAAGTATATAATCTTCATACATTTCTTATTTTGTATATATGTTTGTATGTTATGTTGTCTATGCAAAATCCTTTTCTTCAAAGTAACTAGTAACTGATGGGTTCAGATAAATGTAGTGGATATTTCCCTTGAAATGTAGTGGAGTAAAAGTATAAAGTTCCCTACAAATTTTTATACTCGAAATTGTACTTAAGTACACTACTTGAGTAAACATACTTAGTTACTTTCCACCACTGTCCTTGACCATGGAACTATTGCCCCCGGCGTCGACTGCATGTCCTACGACTTGATTAAAGAAAACAGTGGCGCGGCGCGGAGAGGAGGAGGAGCCAGTGCGTGAGAAGGAGCCGCTAAGGAGAGGAGGAGGAGCCAGTGCGTGAGAAGGAGCCGCTAAGTGGTTTTAATAATTCAGGAGCCGGAGAATCTGCCTCTGCGGAAAGATTTCATCTCCAGGACGGAGAGGAGGAGGAGAGGAGGAGGGAGAGGAGGGAGAGGAGGAGGAGAGGAGGAGGAGAGGACAGGGTGTGGAGCGTGGCTACCGTGGTCGAGTCAGTCGTACTCGTGGTCGTATTTGCATGTGGACTATGAAGTATGACAGCTGTTATTGTCAAAGGACTGCGATGTTCGGGTGTGTTCAGAGACCCTGGTGCAGTGTGTTACCACGGTTTGGACCATGTATACCATCATCATCTCTGATGGTCAAATGGTAAATGGCTGCTTTTTTATATAGCGCTTTTTATCCAAAGCGCTTTACAATTTGTTCCTCACATTTTACCCGTTCACTCACACATTCACACACCGACGGCGGAGGCAACCATGCAAAGTGCCAACCTGCTCATCAGGAGCAATTAGGGGTTAAGTGTCTTGCTCAAGGACACATCGACACTCTACCCGGGAGGAGCGGGAATCGAACCGGGAACCTCCGGATTGCCAGACGACTGCTCTACCTCCCGAGCCACTGTCGCTGAAAGGGTTAATCATTTCTGCGAACAAAACAGATGTTCTTCTACATTCAGTCTCCCCACCTCCTTGGTCTCAGTGGTGGAAAGTAACTAAGTATTTGTACTCAAGTACTGTACCTAATTACAATTTCGAGCTACTTGTACTTTATGTGAGTATTTCCATTTTAGGGAACTTGATACTTTTACTCCACTACATTTATCTGAACCCATCAGTTACTAGTTACTATAAAGAAAAAGATTTTGCATGGAAAACATGGTAAAAATGTATGAAGATTATATACTTTCACAGAGGACATGATCAGAGCAGCATAACTGGACCACATACCACTTTAACAGAACCTATAGGGAGGTGTAGTGGTTACTTCCTGGTCTATAGGGAGGTGTAGTGGTTACTTCCTGGTCTATAGGGTGGTATAGTGGTTACTTCCTGGTCTATAGGGAGATGTGGTGGTTACTTCCTGGTCTTTAGGGAGGTGTAGTGGTTACTTCCTGGTCTATAGGGAGGTGTAGTGGTTACTACCTGGTCTATAGGGAGGTGTAGTGGTTACTTCCTGGTCTATAGGGAGGTGTAGTGGTTACTTCCTGGTCTATAGGGAGGTGTAGTGGTTACTTCCTGGTCTATAGGGAGGTGTAGTGGTTACGTCATTGCCGTTTCCGGCCGGTCCACCTCACTTGAAATGGCAATGTATTTCCAATGGACACATTTCTAAATCGTCTCGTTTAAAACAAATAAAGCATGAACATTAGCATGGTGTACCTTTCTGTGCGTATTCATCCACAATCTATAGCTCAACATGAAACAATTCGCAATTAATCATAAAATAATTACGTATAATTTTATTTCAACCAAAAATGCTTAATAAACAATAATGTTAGTGATAGAAGGGAACTCATTTTGTGCAAACATGGAAAGCTTGCCAATGTCCATGAGGCAGAATTGTTACAATAGCCGATAATACATTTTCCCAATGATAAATCCCTATACGGCGCAGGAAACTAAAGTGACGTCAGACTACACCTCCCTATAGGGGTGGACCGTGCAGGAAACTAAAGTGACGTCAGACTACACCTCCCTATACGAGTGGACCGTGCAGGAAACTAAAGTGGACATGTTGGGGAGGGTTTCTTCGGTACAGGGATTATGGTAGACATCTTGAAGCAGGCAGGGACCACCGACTCCGCCAGGGATTGATTAAATATGGCGGTGAACACAGGGGCTAGCTGGTTGGCACAGGACTTAAGTATGCGTCCTGTTATTCCATCTGGGCCAGCAGCCTTCCTGGTGTTCACCTGCATAAATGCTCTTCTCACACTGTGTACCGTCAATGAGAGAGCGTCCCCGCCCCCCCGCGGATGCCCCCCCCCCCTCCACAGCAGCCGGCGCACCAGTGGCGTCACTAGCCGTTGGGCTAGCAGTGCCACTGTTTGCACCAAACCGAGCGTAAAAGGTGTTGAGCTTGTCCGCAAGGGAGGCGTCGTCGCTCCCCATTGAGGGGGCGCTGACTTTGTAGTCAGTTATAGCCCTCAGTCCTTGCCATAATCCTCTTGTGTCATTCTGTGCCATTTGTGCCTCCATCTTGTCGGCATACGTCCTCTTAGCAAGTTTGACAGCCTTGCACAGAGTGTAGACTGTTGTCTTGTACTCTTCCATGTTTCCTGACTCTCTGCCCCGGTTATAAGCAGTGGTGCGAGAGTTCAGGGCTGCTCTGATAGTACTGTCCACCCATGGTTTCTGGTTTGGGAACACCCTCGCCTTTTTTGTGGGGACGATACTATCAGCCAGTGTTGTTATGAATGACACCACAGCGTCTGTGAAATCGCTGACGTCACTGTTACTCCTCCTGAACATTCCCCAGTCGGCGTCATCCAGTGCGTCCTGAAACGTGGCCTCTGATTGGTCATCCCATTTTTTTACATCACGTGACACGACGGCGTCACGTGATCTCTGTTTATATGCTGGGACAAGAAAGATGGCGTCATGATCCGACGTGTTTGTTGCTCCCGCTAATGGTGGAGCCGGTACAGCCTTGTATCCGGCTCTGAACGGGGTGTAACAGTGGTCGAGTGTATTTCCTCCACTTGTGGAGCAGACGATGTGCTGGCTACGATCATGGCTGCGTCCGGATGCTTGATCTGGTGTGCGTTCAGATGGTCGTGTAGTTCCGCTAGCGCTCTGCCGACGTTCGCCTGGGGATGGATGTACACTGCAGTCATGATCACTGCAGTGAATTCGCGCGGAAGATGAAACGGGCGACATTGGATCGTGAGGTGTTCCAGGTCGGGAGAGCATGAACGGGAGAGTATCTTCACTTCCCCGGGGCTAGTCCAGCCGTTGTTGGTCATAAGGCATAGCCCCCCGCCGATGCTCTTCCCGGAGGCTTCTGTACGATCCGCTCTGAAGATGGTGAAGGAGTTGGAGGGAGAGATGCTGTGATCAGGAGTCACTGGTTTCAGCCAGGTCTCCGTGAAGCACAGGATATTGCATTCCCTCATCTCTCGCTGGAATCGGACCCGCGCTCGTAAATCATCCATCTTACTCTCTAGCGAACGAGCATTCGCCAGGAAGATAGATGGAATAGCCGGGCGGTAAACAGATTTCCTTAATCTTAATCTGATCCCGCTCCTCTTTCCTCTGTGTTTCTTCTTTGTCCTGCGGCCGTCTTTGTCTCCCGTGTCTTTGTCCCGCCTGATCTCCGTTGGCCATTCTTGGCATGATAAAGTGTCTCTAAACTCCTCTTTGAGTCCGGAGTTTAGGTCAATAAGTGACTGGCGGTCGTACAACGTCCCCGCCAGTGATGCTTCGATAAAAAAAGTAGTAAAAACAAACATAATAACTAAAAATGTGCACATTCGTTGCTGAGCAAAACCCATGGCGACTGACTCGGGGTCGCGCCAAAGTACTGAACCCTCCCCAACATGTCCAAATGACTACAGACCGGTGGCACTCACCTCTGTGGTCATGAAATGTTTTGAGAGGCTGGTCAAGGACCACATTTGTGCCTCCCTCCCCAGTGATATGGACCCTATGCAATTTGCATACAGGACAAACAGGTCCACTGACGACGCGGTCTC
This sequence comes from Notolepis coatsorum, assembly GCF_963971535.1. Taxonomy (NCBI): domain Eukaryota; kingdom Metazoa; phylum Chordata; class Actinopteri; order Aulopiformes; family Paralepididae; genus Notolepis; species Notolepis coatsorum. The sequence continues at coordinate 16,580,152 of NC_140170.1, read as the reverse complement.
CCAGGTACTGCACAGCACCCTCTCCCACCTTGACCGTCAGAAGGGGGGCTATGTGAGACTGTTGTTCATTGACTACAGCTCAGCGTTCAACACCATAGTCCCCACCAGACTGGTGGACAAGCTGATCGAGCTGGGTCTGAGCTCCGCCCTGAGCGCCTGGGTACTGGACTTTCTGAGTGAAAGACCCCAGGCGGTCAGGGTGGGGGGTCAGACCTCCAACACCATCACCCTGAGCATCGGGTCCCCCCAGGGCTGTGTTCTAAGCCCCCTGCTGTACTCACTCTACACACACGACTGTGTGGCCAAGTTCAGCTCCAACTCCATAGTGAAGTTCGCAGACGACACGGTGGTGGTGGGGCTGATCTCGGACAACGACGAGAAGGCCTACCGGGAGGAGGTTGAGGTACTGGAACGCTGGTGCCAGGACAACAGCCTGCTCCTGAACATTGGTAAAACCAAGGAGCTGATCGTGGATTATAGGAGAGGACAGCAGGAGACACACACACCACTGATGATTAACGGGGCTACCGTGGACAGGGTGAGCAGCTTTAAGTACCTGGGGGTCCACATCTCAGAGGATCTGACATGGTCAACACACATAGACACAGTAGTAAAGAAGGCGAAAGAGCGCCTCTACCACCTGAGACAGTTAAGGAAGTTCAGAGTATCGGGGAAGATACTCCAGTCCTTCTACTCCGGAGCTGTAGAGAGCATCTTGACCGGAAACATCACTGCCTGGTATGGAAACAGCACGGCACAAGACAAGAAGGCCCTACAGAGAGTGGTGCGCTCAGCCGAGCGTACCACGGGTATTGCACTACCTCCCCTGCAGGTTCTATACAACAAGAGGTGCAAATCCAGAGCCTGCAGGATAATGAAAGACCCTCACCACCCCAATAACAGCCTGTTCCAGCTGCTGAGGTCAGGCAGACGCCTGCGAACCCCAGCTACTAGGACAGAGCGGCTTAGGCTCAGCTTCTTCCCCCAGGCCATCAGAGTCCTGAACAATGAACATTGAGTACCACTGTAACACTTTAGCATGAGCGGGCACACACTCAGGCCGCACGCACCCTCACTTATTGCCAAAAGGAAAGGCCACTTTAAATTAGTATTAGCAACAGTAACAGTGTATTGCACTACTATTACTACTACTGTTAACTGTCAACTGTTACCCGTCATTGCACAAATTTATTGTTACCTGCTACCTGTTATTGCACAATTTTATTGCACACATTTTTTGTATTGGACTCTATTATATGTTATATGTTGTACCAATTGCACATCGTTGCGGGCAAGACCACCCGCATTTCATTGTATATCCGTATGCCATGACAAATAAAACTCTTGACTTGACTTGACTTGAAGTGGCGTCAAACTACACCTCCCTATAGGAGTGGACCATGCAGGAAACTAAAGTGACATCAGACTACACCTCCCTATAGGGGTGGACCGTGCAGGAAACTAAAGTGACGTCAGACTACACCTCCCTATAGGAGTGGACCATGCAGGAAACTAAAGTGACGTCAGACTACACCTCCCTATAGGGGTGGACCGTGCAGGAAACTAAAGTGACGTCAGACTACACCTCCCTATACGAGTGGACCGTGCAGGAAACTAAAGTGACGTCAGACTACACCTCCCTATACGAGTGGACCGTGCAGGAAACTAAAGTGACGTCAGACTACACCTCCCTATAGGGGTGGACCGTGCAGGAAACTAAAGTGACGTCAGACTACACCTCCCTATAGGAGTGGACCGTGCAGGAAACTAAAGTGACGTCAGACTACACCTCCCTATAGGGGTGGACCGTGCAGGAAACTAAAGTGACGTCAGACTACACCTCCCTATAGGAGTGGACCGTGCAGGAAACGAAAGTGATGTCAGACTACACCTCCCTATAGGAGTGGACCGTGCAGGAAACTAAAGTGACGTCAGACTACACCTCCCTATAGGGGTGGACCGTGCAGGAAACTAAAGTGACGTCAGACTACACCTCCCTATAGGAGTGGACCATGCAGGAAACTAAAGTGACGTCAGACTACACCTCCCTATACGAGTGGACCGTGCAGGAAACTAAAGTGACGTCAGACTACACCTCCCTATAGGGGTGGACCGTGCAGGAAACTAAAGTGACGTCAGACTACACCTCCCTATACGAGTGGACCGTGCAGGAAACTAAAGTGACGTCAGACTACACCTCCCTATAGGAGTGGACCGTGCAGGAAACTAAAGTGACGTCAGACTACACCTCCCTATAGAGGTGGACCGTGCAGGAAACTAAAGTGACGTCAGACTACACCTCCCTATAGGAGTGGACCGTGCAGGAAACTAAAGTGACGTCAGACTACACCTCCCTATAGGGGTGGACCGTGCAGGAAACTAAAGTGACGTCAGACTACACCTCCCTATACGGGTGGACCGTGCAGGAAACTAAAGTGACGTCAGACTACACCTCCCTATAGGGGTGGACCGTGCAGGAAACTAAAGTGACGTCAGACTACACCTCCCTATAGGAGTGGACCGTGCAGGAAACTAAAGTGACGTCAGACTACACCTCCCTATAGGAGTGGACCGTGCAGGAAACTAAAGTGACGTCAGACTACACCTCCCTATAGGAGTGGACCGTGCAGGAAACTAAAGTGACGTCAGACTACACCTCCCTATAGGAGTGGACCGTGCAGGAAACTAAAGTGACGTCAGACTACACCTCCCTATAGGAGTGGACCGTGCAGGAAACTAAAGTGACGTCAGACTACACCTCCCTATAGGAGTGGACCGTGCAGGAAACTAAAGTGACGTCAGACTACACCTCCCTATAGGGGTGGACCGTGCAGGAAACTAAAGTGACGTCAGACTACACCTCCCTATAGGGGTGGACTGTGCAGGAAACTAAAGTGACGTCAGACTACACCTCCCTATATGAGTGGACCGTGCAGGAAACTAAAGTGACGTCAGACTACACCTCCCTATAGGAGTGGACCGTGCAGGAAACTAAAGTGATGTCAGACTACACCTCCCTATAGGGGTGGACCGTGCAGGAAACTAAAGTGACGTCAGACTACACCTCCCTATAGGAGTGGACCGTGCAGGAAACTAAAGTGACGTCAGACTACACCTCCCTATAGGGGTGGACCGTGCAGGAAACTAAAGTGACGTCAGACTACACCTCCCTATAGGGGTGGACCGTGCAGGAAACTAAAGTGACGTCAGACTACACCTCCCTATAGGGGTGGACCGTGCAGGAAACTAAAGTGACGTCAGACTACACCTCCCTATAGGGGTGGACCGTGCAGGAAACTAAAGTGACGTCAGACTACACCTCCCTATACGAGTGGACCGTGCAGGAAACTAAAGTGATGTCAGACTACACCTCCCTATACGAGGGGACCGTGCAGGAAACTAAAGTGACGTCAGACTACACCTCCCTATAGGGGTGGACCGTGCAGGAAACTAAAGTGACGTCAGACTACACCTCCCTATAGGAGTGGACCGTGCAGGAAACTAAAGTGACGTCAGACTACACCTCCCTATAGGAGTGGACCGTGCAGGAAACTAAAGTGACATCAGACTACACCTCCCTATATGAGTGGACCGTGCAGGAAACTAAAGTGACGTCAGACTACACCTCCCTATAGGAGTGGGCCGTGCAGGAAACTAAAGTGACGTCAGACTACACCTCCCTATAGGAGTGGACCGTGCAGGAAACTAAAGTGACGTCAGACTACACCTCCCTATACGAGTGGACCGTGCAGGAAACTAAAGTGACGTCAGACTACACCTCCCTATAGGGGTGGACCGTGCAGGAAACTAAAGTGACGTCAGACTACACCTCCCTATAGGAGTGGACCGTGCAGGAAACTAAAGTGACGTCAGACTACACCTCCCTATAGGAGTGGACCATGCAGGAAACTAAAGTGACGTCAGACTACACCTCCCTATACGAGTGGACCGTGCAGGAAACTAAAGTGACGTCAGACTACACCTCCCTATAGGAGTGGACCGTGCAGGAAACTAAAGTGACGTCAGACTACACCTCCCTATAGGAGTGGACCGTGCAGGAAACTAAAGTGACGTCAGACTACACCTCCCTATAGGGGTGGACCGCGCAGGAAACTAAAGTGACGTCAGACTACACCTCCCTATACGAGTGGACCGTGCAGGAAACTAAAGTGACGTCAGACTACACCTCCCTATAGGAGTGGACCGTGCAGGAAACTAAAGTGACGTCAGACTACACCTCCCTATAGGAGTGGACCGTGCAGGAAACTAAAGTGACGTCAGACTACACCTCCCTATACGAGTGGACCGTGCAGGAAACTAAAGTGACGTCAGACTACACCTCCCTATAGGGGTGGACCGTGCAGGAAACTAAAGTGACGTCAGACTACACCTCCCTATAGGAGTGGAACGTGCAGGAAACTAAAGTGACGTCAGACTACACCTCCCTATACGAGTGGACCGTGCAGGAAACTAAAGTGACGTCAGACTACACCTCCCTATAGGAGTGGACCGTGCAGGAAACTAAAGTGATGTCAGACTACACCTCCCTATAGGAGTGGACCGTGCAGGAAACTAAAGTGACGTCAGACTACACCTCCCTATAGGAGTGGACCGTGCAGGAAACTAAAGTGACGTCAGACTACACCTCCCTATAGGGGTGGACCGTGCAGGAAACTAAAGTGACGTCAGACTACACCTCCCTATAGGAGTGGACCGTGCAGGAAACTAAAGTGACGTCAGACTACACCTCCCTATAGGAGTGGACCGTGCAGGAAACTAAAGTGACGTCAGACTACACCTCCCTATAGGGGTGGACCGTGCAGGAAACTAAAGTGACGTCAGACTACACCTCCCTATAGGGGTGGACCGTGCAGGAAACTAAAGTGACGTCAGACTACACCTCCCTATAGAGGTGGACCGTGCAGGAAACTAAAGTGACGTCAGACTACACCTCCCTATAGGAGTGGACCGTGCAGGAAACTAAAGTGACGTCAGACTACACCTCCCTATAGGGGTGGACCGTGCAGGAAACTAAAGTGACGTCAGACTACACCTCCCTATAGGAGTGGACCGTGCAGGAAACTAAAGTGACGTCAGACTACACCTCCCTATAGGAGTGGACCGTGCAGGAAACTAAAGTGACGTCAGACTACACCTCCCTATACGAGTGGACCGTGCAGGAAACTAAAGTGACGTCAGACTACACCTCCCTATAGAGGTGGACGGTGCAGGAAACTAAAGTGACGTCAGACTACACCTCCCTATAGGGGTGGACCGTGCAGGAAACTAAAGTGACGTCAGACTACACCTCCCTATAGGAGTGGACCGTGCAGGAAACTAAAGTGACGTCAGACTACACCTCCCTATAGGAGTGGACCGTGCAGGAAACTAAAGTGACGTCAGACTACACCTCCCTATAGGAGTGGACCGTGCAGGAAACTAAAGTGACGTCAGACTACACCTCCCTATAGGAGTGGACCGTGCAGGAAACTAAAGTGACGTCAGACTACACCTCCCTATAGGAGTGGACCGTGCAGGAAACTAAAGTGACGTCAGACTACACCTCCCTATACGAGTGGACCGTGCAGGAAACTAAAGTGACGTCAGACTACACCTCCCTATAGGGGTGGACCGTGCAGGAAACTAAAGTGACGTCAGACTACACCTCCCTATAGGGGTGGACCGTGCAGGAAACTAAAGTGACGTCAGACTACACCTCCCTATAGGGGTGGACCGTGCAGGAAACTAAAGTGACGTCAGACTACACCTCCCTATAGGAGTGGACCGTGCAGGAAACTAAAGTGACGTCAGACTACACCTCCATATACGAGTGGACCGTGCAGGAAACTAAAGTGACGTCAGACTACACCTCCATATAGGAGTGGACCGTGCAGGAAACTAAAGTGACATCAGACTACACCTCCCTATAGGAGTGGACCGCACGGGAAACTAAAGTGACGTCAGACTACACCTCCCTATAGGAGTGGACCGTGCAGGAAACTAAAGTGACGTCAGACTACACCTCCCTATAGGAGTGGACCGTGCAGGAAACTAAAGTGACGTCAGACTACACCTCCATATACGAGTGGACCGTGCAGGAAACTAAAGTGACGTCAGACTACACCTCCCTATACGAGTGGACCGTGCAGGAAACTAAAGTGACGTCAGACTACACCTCCCTATAGGGGTGGACCGTGCAGGAAACTAAAGTGACGTCAGACTACACCTCCCTATAGGAGTGGACCGTGCAGGAAACTAAAGTGACGTCAGACTACACCTCCCTATAGGGGTGGACCGTGCAGGAAACTAAAGTGACGTCAGACTACACCTCCCTATACGAGTGGACCGCGCAGGAAACTAAAGTGACGTCAGACTACACCTCCCTATAGGGGTGGACCGTGCAGGAAACTAAAGTGACGTCAGACTACACCTCCCTATAGGGGTGGACCGTGCAGGAAACTAAAGTGACGTCAGACTACACCTCCCTATAGAGGTGGACCGTGCAGGAAACTAAAGTGACGTCAGACTACACCTCCCTATAGGAGTGGACCATGCAGGAAACTAAAGTGACGTCAGACTACACCTCCCTATACGAGTGGACCGTGCAGGAAACTAAAGTGACGTCAGACTACACCTCCCTATAGGAGTGGACCGTGCAGGAAACTAAAGTGACGTCAGACTACACCTCCCTATACGAGTGGACCGTGCAGGAAACTAAAGTGACGTCAGACTACACCTCCCTATAGGAGTGGACCGTGCAGGAAACTAAAGTGACGTCAGACTACACCTCCCTATAGGAGTGGACCGTGCAGGAAACTAAAGTGACGTCAGACTACACCTCCCTATAGGGGTGGACCGTGCAGGAAACTAAAGTGACGTCAGACTACACCTCCCTATAGGGGTGGACCGTGCAGGAAACTAAAGTGACGTCAGACTACACCTCCCTATACGAGTGGACCGCGCAGGAAACTAAAGTGACGTCAGACTACACCTCCCTATATGAGTGGACCGTGCAGGAAACTAAAGTGACGTCAGACTACACCTCCCTATAGGAGTGGACCGTGCAGGAAACTAAAGTGACGTCAGACTACACCTCCCTATACGAGTGGACCGTGCAGGAAACTAAAGTGACGTCAGACTACACCTCCCTATAGGAGTGGACCGTGCAGGAAACTAAGTGACGTCAGACTACACCTCCCTATAGGGGTGGACCGTGCAGGAAACTAAAGTGACGTCAGACTACACCTCCCTATAGGAGTGGACCGTGCAGGAAACTAAAGTGACGTCAGACTACACCTCCCTATACGAGTGGACCGTGCAGGAAACTAAAGTGACGTCAGACCTACACCTCCCTATAGGGGTGGACCGTGCAGGAAACTAAAGTGACGTCAGACTACACCTCCCTATAGGAGTGGACCGTGCAGGAAACTAAAGTGACGTCAGACTACACCTCCCTATACGAGTGGACCGTGCAGGAAACTAAAGTGACGTCAGACTACACCTCCCTATACGAGTGGACCGTGCAGGAAACTAAAGTGACGTCAGACTACACCTCCCTATAGGAGTGGACCATGCAGGAAACTAAAGTGACGTCAGACTACACCTCCCTATAGGAGTGGACCGTGCAGGAAACTAAAGTGACGTCAGACTACACCTCCCTATAGGGGTGGACCGTGCAGGAAACTAAAGTGACGTCAGACTACACCTCCCTATAGGAGTGGACCGTGCAGGAAACTAAAGTGACGTCAGACTACACCTCCCTATAGGGGTGGACCGTGCAGGAAACTAAAGTGACGTCAGACTACACCTCCCTATACGAGTGGACCGTGCAGGAAACTAAAGTGACGTCAGACTACACCTCCCTATAACGAGTGGACCGTGCAGGAAACTAAAGTGAGGTCAGACTACACCTCCCTATACGAGTGGACCGTGCAGGAAACTAAAGTGACGTCAGACTACACCTCCCTATAGGGGTGGACCGTGCAGGAAACTAAAGTGACGTCAGACTACACCTCCCTATAGGAGTGGACCGTGCAGGAAACTAAAGTGACGTCAGACTACACCTCCCTATACGAGTGGACCGTGCAGGAAACTAAAGTGACGTCAGACTACACCTCCTATAGGAGTGGACCGTGCAGGAAACTAAAGTGACGTCAGACTACACCTCCCTATATGAGTGGACCGTGCAGGAAACTAAAGTGACGTCAGACTACACCTCCCTATAGGAGTGGACCGTGCAGGAAACTAAAGTGACGTCAGACTACACCTCCCTATAGGGGTGGACCGTGCAGGAAACTAAAGTGACGTCAGACTACACCTCCCTATAGGGGTGGACCGTGCAGGAAACTAAAGTGACGTCAGACTACACCTCCCTATACGAGTGGACCGTGCAGGAAACTAAAGTGACGTCAGACTACACCTCCCTATACGAGTGGACCGTGCAGGAAACTAAAGTGACGTCAGACTACACCTCCCTATAGGGGTGGACCGTGCAGGAAACTAAAGTGACGTCAGACTACACCTCCCTATACGAGTGGACCGTGCAGGAAACTAAAGTGACGTCAGACTACACCTCCCTATAGGGGTGGACCGTGCAGGAAACTAAAGTGACGTCAGACTACACCTCCCTATACGAGTGGACCGTGCAGGAAACTAAAGTGACGTCAGACTACACCTCCCTATAGGGGTGGACCGTGTAGGAAACTAAAGTGACGTCAGACTACACCTCCCTATAGGGGTGGACCGTGCAGGAAACTAAAGTGACGTCAGACTACACCTCCCTATAGGAGTGGACCGTGCAGGAAACTAAAGTGACGTCAGACTACACCTCCCTATAGGGGTGGACCGTGCAGGAAACTAAAGTGACGTCAGACTACACCTCCCTATAGGAGTGGACCGTGCAGGAAACTAAAGTGACGTCAGACTACACCTCCCTATAGGAGTGGACCGTGCAGGAAACTAAAGTGACGTCAGACTACACCTCCCTATAGGAGTGGACCGTGCAGGAAACTAAAGTGATGTCAGACTACACCTCCCTATACGAGTGGACCGTGCAGGAAACTAAAGTGACGTCAGACTACACCTCCCTATAGGGGTGGACCGTGCAGGAAACTAAAGTGACGTCAGACTACACCTCCCTATAGGAGTGGACAGTGCAGGAAACTAAAGTGACGTCAGACTACACCTCCCTATAGGGGTGGACCGTGCAGGAAACTAAAGTGACGTCAGACTACACCTCCCTATACGAGTGGACCGTGCAGGAAACTAAAGTGACGTCAGACTACACCTCCCTATAGGGGTGGACCGTGCAGGAAACTAAAGTGACGTCAGACTACACCTCCCTATAGGGGTGGACCGTGCAGGAAACTAAAGTGACGTCAGACTACACCTCCCTATAGGAGTGGACCGTGCAGGAAACTAAAGTGACGTCAGACTACACCTCCCTATAGGGGTGGACCGTGCAGGAAACTAAAGTGACGTCAGACTACACCTCCATATAGGAGTGGACCGTGCAGGAAACTAAAGTGACGTCAGACTACACCTCCCTATAGGAGTGGACCGTGCAGGAAACTAAAGTGACGTCAGACTACACCTCCCTATAGGAGTGGACCGTGCAGGAAACTAAAGTGACGTCAGACTACACCTCCCTATACGAGTGGACCGTGCAGGAAACTAAAGTGACGTCAGACTACACCTCCCTATAGGGGTGGACCGTGCAGGAAACTAAAGTGACGTCAGACTACACCTCCCTATAGGAGTGGACCGTGCAGGAAACTAAAGTGACGTCAGACTACACCTCCCTATAGGGGTGGACCGTGCAGGAAACTAAAGTGACGTCAGACTACACCTCCCTATAGGAGTGGACCGTGCAGGAAACTAAAGTGACGTCAGACTACACCTCCCTATACGAGTGGACCGTGCAGGAAACTAAAGTGACGTCAGACTACACCTCCCTATACGAGTGGACCGTGCAGGAAACTAAAGTGACGTCAGACTACACCTCCCTATAGGGGTGGACCGTGCAGGAAACTAAAGTGACGTCAGACTACACCTCCCTATACGAGTGGACCGTGCAGGAAACTAAAGTGACGTCAGACTACACCTCCCTATAGGAGTGGACCGTGCAGGAAACTAAAGTGACGTCAGACTACACCTCCCTATAGGGGTGGACCATGCAGGAAACTAAAGTGACGTCAGACTACACCTCCCTATAGGAGTGGACCGTGCAGGAAACTAAAGTGACGTCAGACTACACCTCCCTATAGGAGTGGACCGTGCAGGAAACTAAAGTGACGTCAGACTACACCTCCCTATAGGGGTGGACCGTGCAGGAAACTAAAGTGACGTCAGACTACACCTCCCTATAGGAGTGGACCGTGCAGGAAACTAAAGTGACGTCAGACTACACCTCCCTATAGGGGTGGACCGTGCAGGAAACTAAAGTGACGTCAGACTACACCTCCCTATAGGAGTGGACCGTGCAGGAAACTAAAGTGACGTCAGACTACACCTCCCTATAGGAGTGGACCGTGCAGGAAACTAAAGTGACGTCAGACTACACCTCCCTATACGAGTGGACCGTGCAGGAAACTAAAGTGACGTCAGACTACACCTCACTATAGGAGTGGACCGTGCAGGAAACTAAAGTGACGTCAGACTACACCTCCCTATAGGAGTGGACCGTGCAGGAAACTAAAGTGACGTCAGACTACACCTCCCTATAGGAGTGGACCGTGCAGGAAACTAAAGTGACGTCAGACTACACCTCCCTATACGAGTGGACCGTGCAGGAAACTAAAGTGACGTCAGACTACACCTCCCTATAGGAGTGGACCGTGCAGGAAACTAAAGTGACGTCAGACTACACCTCCCTATAGGGGTGGACCGTGCAGGAAACTAAAGTGACGTCAGACTACACCTCCCTATAGGAGTGGACCGTGCAGGAAACTAAAGTGACGTCAGACTACACCTCCCTATACGAGTGGACCGTGCAGGAAACTAAAGTGACGTCAGACTACACCTCCCTATAGGGGTGGACCGTGCAGGAAACTAAAGTGACGTCAGACTACACCTCCCTATAGGAGTGGACCGTGCAGGAAACTAAAGTGACGTCAGACTACACCTCCCTATACGAGTGGACCGTGCAGGAAACTAAAGTGACGTCAGACTACACCTCACTATAGGAGTGGACCGTGCAGGAAACTAAAGTGACGTCAGACTACACCTCCCTATAGGAGTGGACCGTGCAGGAAACTAAAGTGACGTCAGACTACACCTCCCTATAGGAGTGGACCGTGCAGGAAACTAAAGTGACGTCAGACTACACCTCCCTATACGAGTGGACCGTGCAGGAAACTAAAGTGACGTCAGACTACACCTCCCTATAGGAGTGGACCGTGCAGGAAACTAAAGTGACGTCAGACTACACCTCCCTATAGGGGTGGACCGTGCAGGAAACTAAAGTGACGTCAGACTACACCTCCCTATAGGAGTGGACCGTGCAGGAAACTAAAGTGACGTCAGACTACACCTCCCTATACGAGTGGACCGTGCAGGAAACTAAAGTGACGTCAGACTACACCTCCCTATAGGAGTGGACCGTGCAGGAAACTAAAGTGACGTCAGACTACACCTCCCTATAGGGGTGGACCGTGCAGGAAACTAAAGTGACGTCAGACTACACCTCCCTATAGGAGTGGACCGTGCAGGAAACTAAAGTGACGTCAGACTACACCTCCCTATACGAGTGGACCGTGCAGGAAACTAAAGTGACGTCAGACTACACCTCCCTATACGAGTGGACCGTGCAGGAAACTAAAGTGACGTCAGACTACACCTCCCTATAGAGGTGGACCGTGCAGGAAACTAAAGTGATGTCAGACTACACCTCCCTATAGGGGTGGACCGTGCAGGAAACGAAAGTGACGTCAGACTACACCTCCCTATAGGAGTGGACCATGCAGGAAACTAAAGTGACGTCAGACTACACCTCCCTATAGGGGTGGACCATGCAGGAAACTAAAGTGACGTCAGACTACACCTCCCTATAGGAGTGGACCGTGCAGGAAACTAAAGTGATGTCAGACTACACCTCCCTATAGGAGTGGACCGTGCAGGAAACTAAAGTGATGTCAGACTACACCTCCCTATACGAGTGGGCCGTGCAGGAAACTAAAGTGACGTCAGACTACACCTCCCTATAGGAGTGGACCATGCAGGAAACTAAAGTGACGTCAGACTACACCTCCCTATAGGGGTGGACCGTGCAGGAAACTAAAGTGACGTCAGACTACACCTCCCTATAGGGGTGGACCGTGCAGGAAACTAAAGTGACGTCAGACTACACCTCCCTATAGGGGTGGACCGTGTAGGAAACTAAAGTGACGTCAGACTACACCTCCCTATAGGAGTGGACCGTGCAGGAAACTAAAGTGACGTCAGACTACACCTCCCTATAGGAGTGGACCGTGCAGGAAACTAAAGTGACGTCAGACTACACCTCCCTATAGGAGTGGACCGTGCAGGAAACTAAAGTGACGTCAGACTACACCTCCCTATAGGGGTGGACCGTGCAGGAAACTAAAGTGACGTCAGACTACACCTCCCTATAGGAGTGGACCGTGCAGGAAACTAAAGTGACGTCAGACTACACCTCCCTATACGAGTGGACCGTGCAGGAAACTAAAGTGACGTCAGACTACACCTCCCTATAGGAGTGGACCGTGCAGGAAACTAAAGTGACGTCAGACTACACCTCCCTATATGAGTGGACCGTGCAGGAAACTAAAGTGACGTCAGACTACACCTCCCTATAGGAGTGGACCGTGCAGGAAACTAAAGTGACGTCAGACTACACCTCCCTATAGGAGTGGAACGTGCAGGAAACTAAAGTGACGTCAGACTACACCTCCCTATAGGGGTGGACCGTGCAGGAAACTAAAGTGACGTCAGACTACACCTCCCTATAGGGGTGGACCGTGCAGGAAACTAAAGTGACGTCAGACTACACCTCCCTATACGAGTGGACCGTGCAGGAAACTAAAGTGACGTCAGACTACACCTCCCTATACGAGTGGACCGTGCAGGAAACTAAAGTGACGTCAGACTACACCTCCCTATAGGGGTGGACCGTGCAGGAAACTAAAGTGACGTCAGACTACACCTCCCTATACGAGTGGACCGTGCAGGAAACTAAAGTGACGTCAGACTACACCTCCCTATAGGGGTGGACCGTGCAGGAAACTAAAGTGACGTCAGACTACACCTCCCTATACGAGTGGACCGTGCAGGAAACTAAAGTGACGTCAGACTACACCTCCCTATAGGGGTGGACCGTGCAGGAAACTAAAGTGACGTCAGACTACACCTCCCTATAGGGGTGGACCGTGCAGGAAACTAAAGTGACGTCAGACTACACCTCCCTATAGGAGTGGACCGTGCAGGAAACTAAAGTGACGTCAGACTACACCTCCCTATAGGGGTGGACCGTGCAGGAAACTAAAGTGACGTCAGACTACACCTCCCTATAGGAGTGGACCGTGCAGGAAACTAAAGTGACGTCAGACTACACCTCCCTATAGGAGTCGACCGTGCAGGAAACTAAAGTGACGTCAGACTACACCTCCCTATAGGAGTGGACCATGCAGGAAACTAAAGTGACGTCAGACTACACCTCCCTATACGAGTGGACCGTGCAGGAAACTAAAGTGACGTCAGACTACACCTCCCTATAGAGGTGGACCGTGCAGGAAACTAAAGTGACGTCAGACTACACCTCCCTATATGGGTGGACCGTGCAGGAAACTAAAGTGACGTCAGACTACACCTCCCTATAGGAGTGGACCGTGCAGGAAACTAAAGTGACGTCAGACTACACCTCCCTATACGAGTGGACCGTGCAGGAAACTAAAGTGACGTCAGACTACACCTCCCTATAGGAGTGGAACGTGCAGGAAACTAAAGTGACGTCAGACTACACCTCCCTATAGGAGTGGACCGTGCAGGAAACTAAAGTGACGTCAGACTACACCTCCCTATACGAGTGGACCGTGCAGGAAACTAAAGTGACGTCAGACTACACCTCCCTATACGAGTGGACCGTGCAGGAAACTAAAGTGACGTCAGACTACACCTCCCTATAGGGGTGGACCGTGCAGGAAACTAAAGTGACGTCAGACTACACCTCCCTATACGAGTGGACCATGCAGGAAACTAAAGTGACGTCAGACTACACCTCCCTATAGGGGTGGACAGTGCAGGAAACTAAAGTGACATCAGACTACACCTCCCTATAGGAGTGGACCGTGCAGGAAACTAAAGTGACGTCAGACTACACCTCCCTATAGGGGTGGACCGTGCAGGAAACTAAAGTGACGTCAGACTACACCTCCCTATAGGAGTGGACCGTGCAGGAAACTAAAGTGACGTCAGACTACACCTCCCTATAGGGGTGGACCGTGCAGGAAACTAAAGTGACGTCAGACTACACCTCCCTATAGGGGTGGACCGTGTAGGAAACTAAAGTGACGTCAGACTACACCTCCCTATAGGAGTGGACCGTGCAGGAAACTAAAGTGACGTCAGACTACACCTCCCTATAGGAGTGGACCGTGCAGGAAACTAAAGTGACGTCAGACTACACCTCCCTATAGGAGTGGACCGTGCAGGAAACTAAAGTGACGTCAGACTACACCTCCCTATAGGGGTGGACCGTGCAGGAAACTAAAGTGACGTCAGACTACACCTCCCTATAGGAGTGGACCGTGCAGGAAACTAAAGTGACGTCAGACTACACCTCCCTATACGAGTGGACCGTGCAGGAAACTAAAGTGACGTCAGACTACACCTCCCTATAGGAGTGGACCGTGCAGGAAACTAAAGTGACGTCAGACTACACCTCCCTATATGAGTGGACCGTGCAGGAAACTAAAGTGACGTCAGACTACACCTCCCTATAGGAGTGGACCGTGCAGGAAACTAAAGTGACGTCAGACTACACCTCCCTATAGGAGTGGAACGTGCAGGAAACTAAAGTGACGTCAGACTACACCTCCCTATAGGGGTGGACCGTGCAGGAAACTAAAGTGACGTCAGACTACACCTCCCTATAGGGGTGGACCGTGCAGGAAACTAAAGTGACGTCAGACTACACCTCCCTATACGAGTGGACCGTGCAGGAAACTAAAGTGACGTCAGACTACACCTCCCTATACGAGTGGACCGTGCAGGAAACTAAAGTGACGTCAGACTACACCTCCCTATAGGGGTGGACCGTGCAGGAAACTAAAGTGACGTCAGACTACACCTCCCTATACGAGTGGACCGTGCAGGAAACTAAAGTGACGTCAGACTACACCTCCCTATAGGGGTGGACCGTGCAGGAAACTAAAGTGACGTCAGACTACACCTCCCTATACGAGTGGACCGTGCAGGAAACTAAAGTGACGTCAGACTACACCTCCCTATAGGGGTGGACCGTGCAGGAAACTAAAGTGACGTCAGACTACACCTCCCTATAGGGGTGGACCGTGCAGGAAACTAAAGTGACGTCAGACTACACCTCCCTATAGGAGTGGACCGTGCAGGAAACTAAAGTGACGTCAGACTACACCTCCCTATAGGGGTGGACCGTGCAGGAAACTAAAGTGACGTCAGACTACACCTCCCTATAGGAGTGGACCGTGCAGGAAACTAAAGTGACGTCAGACTACACCTCCCTATAGGAGTCGACCGTGCAGGAAACTAAAGTGACGTCAGACTACACCTCCCTATAGGAGTGGACCATGCAGGAAACTAAAGTGACGTCAGACTACACCTCCCTATACGAGTGGACCGTGCAGGAAACTAAAGTGACGTCAGACTACACCTCCCTATAGAGGTGGACCGTGCAGGAAACTAAAGTGACGTCAGACTACACCTCCCTATATGGGTGGACCGTGCAGGAAACTAAAGTGACGTCAGACTACACCTCCCTATAGGAGTGGACCGTGCAGGAAACTAAAGTGACGTCAGACTACACCTCCCTATACGAGTGGACCGTGCAGGAAACTAAAGTGACGTCAGACTACACCTCCCTATAGGAGTGGAACGTGCAGGAAACTAAAGTGACGTCAGACTACACCTCCCTATAGGAGTGGACCGTGCAGGAAACTAAAGTGACGTCAGACTACACCTCCCTATACGAGTGGACCGTGCAGGAAACTAAAGTGACGTCAGACTACACCTCCCTATACGAGTGGACCGTGCAGGAAACTAAAGTGACGTCAGACTACACCTCCCTATAGGGGTGGACCGTGCAGGAAACTAAAGTGACGTCAGACTACACCTCCCTATACGAGTGGACCATGCAGGAAACTAAAGTGACGTCAGACTACACCTCCCTATAGGGGTGGACAGTGCAGGAAACTAAAGTGACATCAGACTACACCTCCCTATAGGAGTGGACCGTGCAGGAAACTAAAGTGACGTCAGACTACACCTCCCTATAGGGGTGGACCGTGCAGGAAACTAAAGTGACGTCAGACTACACCTCCCTATAGGAGTGGACCGTGCAGGAAACTAAAGTGACGTCAGACTACACCTCCCTATACGAGTGGACCGTGCAGGAAACTAAAGTGACGTCAGACTACACCTCCCTATAGGAGTGGACCGTGCAGGAAACTAAAGTGACGTCAGACTACACCTCCCTATAGGGGTGGACCGTGCAGGAAACTAAAGTGACGTCAGACTACACCTCCCTATACGAGTGGACCGTGCAGGAAACTAAAGTGACGTCAGACTACACCTCCCTATAGGGGTGGACCGTGCAGGAAACTAAAGTGACGTCAGACTACACCTCCCTATACGAGTGGACCGTGCAGGAAACTAAAGTGACGTCAGACTACACCTCCCTATAGGAGTGGACCGTGCAGGAAACTAAAGTGACGTCAGACTACACCTCCCTATAGGGGTGGACCGTGCAGGAAACTAAAGTGACGTCAGACTACACCTCCCTATACGAGTGGACCGTGCAGTAAACTAAAGTGACGTCAGACTACACCTCCCTATACGAGTGGACCGTGCAGGAAACTAAAGTGACGTCAGACTACACCTCCCTATAGGAGTGGACCGTGCAGGAAACTAAAGTGACGTCAGACTACACCTCCCTATAGGAGTGGACCGTGCAGGAAACTAAAGTGACGTCAGACTACACCTCCCTATAGGAGTGGACCGTGCAGGAAACTAAAGTGACGTCAGACTACACCTCCCTATAGGAGTGGACCGTGCAGGAAACTAAAGTGACGTCAGACTACACCTCCCTATACGAGTGGACCGTGCAGGAAACTAAAGTGACGTCAGACTACACCTCCCTATAGGGGTGGACCGTGCAGGAAACTAAAGTGACGTCAGACTACACCTCCCTATAGGAGTGGACCGTGCAGGAAACTAAAGTGACGTCAGACTACACCTCCCTATAGGAGTGGACCGTGCAGGAAACTAAAGTGACGTCAGACTACACCTCCCTATATGAGTGGACCGTGCAGGAAACTAAAGTGACATCAGACTACACCTCCCTATAGGGGTGGACCGTGCAGGAAACTAAAGTGACGTCAGACTACACCTCCCTATACGAGTGGACCGTGCAGGAAACTAAAGTGACGTCAGACTACACCTCCCTATAGGAGTGGACCGTGCAGGAAACTAAAGTGACGTCAGACTACACCTCCCTATAGGGGTGGACCGTGCAGGAAACTAAAGTGACGTCAGACTACACCTCCCTATAGGGGTGGACCGTGCAGGAAACTAAAGTGACGTCAGACTACACCTCCCTATAGGGGTGGACCGTGCAGGAAACTAAAGTGACGTCAGACTACACCTCCCTATAGGAGTGGACCGTGCAGGAAACTAAAGTGACGTCAGACTACACCTCCCTATAGGAGTGGACCGTGCAGGAAACTAAAGTGACGTCAGACTACACCTCCCTATAGGAGTGGACCGTGCAGGAAACTAAAGTGACGTCAGACTACACCTCCCTATAGGAGTGGACCGTGCAGGAAACTAAAGTGACGTCAGACTACACCTCCCTATAGAGGTGGACCGTGCAGTAAACTAAAGTGACGTCAGACTACACCTCCCTATAGGAGTGGACCGTGCAGGAAACTAAAGTGACGTCAGACTACACCTCCCTATAGGAGTGGACCATGCAGGAAACTAAAGTGACGTCAGACTACACCTCCCTATAGGGGTGGACCGTGCAGGAAACTAAAGTGACGTCAGACTACACCTCCCTATAGGGGTGGACCGTGCAGGAAACTAAAGTGACGTCAGACTACACCTCCCTATAGGGGTGGACCGTGCAGGAAACTAAAGTGACGTCAGACTACACCTCCCTATACGAGTGGACCGTGCAGGAAACTAAAGTGATGTCAGACTACACCTCCCTATAGGGGTGGACCGTGCAGGAAACTAAAGTGACGTCAGACTACACCTCCCTATAGGAGTGGACCGTGCAGGAAACTAAAGTGACGTCAGACTACACCTCCCTATACGAGTGGACCGTGCAGGAAACTAAAGTGACGTCAGACTACACCTCCCTATAGGAGTGGACCGTGCAGGAAACTAAAGTGACGTCAGACTACACCTCCCTATAGGGGTGGACCGTGCAGGAAACTAAAGTGACGTCAGACTACACCTCCCTATAGGGGTGGACCGTGCAGGAAACTAAAGTGACGTCAGA
Organism: Notolepis coatsorum; assembly: GCF_963971535.1. Classification (NCBI taxonomy): domain Eukaryota; kingdom Metazoa; phylum Chordata; class Actinopteri; order Aulopiformes; family Paralepididae; genus Notolepis; species Notolepis coatsorum. The sequence goes on along the minus strand of NC_140170.1, from coordinate 16,561,437 downwards.
CTACACCTCCCTATAGGAGTGGACCGTGCAGGAAACTAAAGTGACGTCAGACTACACCTCCCTATAGGGGTGGACCGTGCAGGAAACTAAAGTGACGTCAGACTACACCTCCCTATAGGAGTGGACCGTGCAGGAAACTAAAGTGACGTCAGACTACACCTCCCTATAGGAGTGGACCGTGCAGGAAACTAAAGTGACGTCAGACTACACCTCCCTATACGAGTGGACCGTGCAGGAAACTAAAGTGACGTCAGACTACACCTCCCTATAGGGGTGGACCGTGCAGGAAACTAAAGTGACGTCAGACTACACCTCCCTATACGAGTGGACCGTGCAGGAAACTAAAGTGACGTCAGACTACACCTCCCTATACGAGTGGACCGTGCAGGAAACTAAAGTGACGTCAGACTACACCTCCCTATAGGGGTCAATGGATCGAGGAGTGAACGCTCCCAAGCACTGGGATACACAAACGTCATGTAGAATGAAATTGTAGTAGTAAATTCAATAACAAATACTTCTCTACTTTTACCCAAGTAGAATTTGAATGGAGGACTTTTACTTTTACCAGAGTAAAAGCATCTATCTGTGTACTTCTTCCACCCCATCCCTGGTCTTGAAGCCGACTGTTGCAAATGTATCATCATGGCTACTAACGGCTTTGTTGTTGCACTATGAATTGAAAATGGGGGACCCTGATGTAAACAAGACAAAAGTCTTTCTCTGGTCTGCATCCCCTTAACAATTGTGTGTATTGAGCCGTACTGTATTGTACCCATTCTGCAATCTGTTAAATCAAGTTTTCATTCATTCATTCATTCATTACAACGCTTCACGCATTCCGGGGGGGCAGGCCTGGACTGGCCATCTGGCATACCGCCCGGTGGGCCGACGCATAATTGGGCCGTTATGATTTATAAAAAAAAAAAAAAAAAACGATTTATAATAAATTTTTTCTTTTTTCTTTTTTGTGACTTTTTTATGTTTGGTCAACGACCGGCCCACTACTAGGCTGGGACGCGTGTACCTGTTCCGCAACAGTAAGTGACTTCCGGGGTAGGCCTGATTGGCCCCGACAGGCACGTGACGCGGCAAACTCAGGACGCGCAACGAGGCTGCTGAGAGCTGTCGCGCGGAAATAGGCTGTCTATTGCCATTCTCTAACACAAACTCTAACCTTAACCAGCTCCTTAACAGCGCCTAAACTTAACCGTTCTAACCTTAACCAACTCCGAAACAATGCCTAACCTTAACCTTAACCTTAACCATGCCTAACCTTAACCATAGAAAGAATATTGCCATTCTCTAAGACAAACTCTAACCTTAACCAGCTCCTTAACAGCGCCTAAACTTAACCGTTCTAACCTTAACCAACTCCGAAACAATGCCTAACCTTAACCTTAACCATGCCTAACCTTAACCGGCGAAAGAATACACGTAAAAAAAAAATCACGTTAAAAAAAAAAGATTTGATGGGATTCGAACTCACCAACAACGGACCGCAGGATCGCAGGACCGCTGCTCTGCCAGGTGAGCTATAGCGCCGAATGAGAGTCATGGCGTATTTGGACGGTTACGTAATTCCGTAAGCTCTGCCGCTCGGCTCCGCGGAGCGTGCCGCGCGGCAGAGAAAGTTGCGCGTCACGTGCCTGTCGGGGCCAATCAGGCCTACCCCGGAAGTCACTTACTGTTGCGGAACAGTTACACGTGGCTGGGACAGCGGCCCATTGGTACTGACTGACACTGGGCTGGCCCAATCACATATCTTACTAAGCACCCCCCCGCCAGTCGTGCAGGTACATGACTGAGAGGGGGGCTGGTACATGACTGAGAGGGGGCTGTGGTACATGACTGAGAGGGGGGCTGGTACATGACTGAGAGGGGGCTGTGGTACATGACTGAGAGGGGGCTGTGGTACATGACTGAGATGGGGCTGTGGTACATGACTGAGAGGGGGGCTGGTACATGACTGAGAGGGGGGCTGGTACATGACTGAGAGGGGGCTGTGGTACATGACTGAGAGGGGGGCTGGTACATGACTGAGAGGGGGCTGTGGTACATGACTGAGAGGGGGCTGTGGTACATGACTGAGATGGGGCTGTGGTACATGACTGAGAGGGGGCTGGTACATGACTGAGATGGGGCTGTGGTACATGACTGAGAGGGGGCTGTGGTACATGACTGAGAGGAGGCTGGTACATGACTGAGAGGAGGCTGTGGTACATGACTGAGAGGGGGGCTGGTACATGACTGAGAGGGGAGCTGGTACATGACTGAGAGGGGGCTGGTACATGACTGAGAGGGGGCTGGTACATGACTGAGAGGGGGCTGGTACATGACTGAGAGGGGGGCTGGTACATGACTGAGAGGGGGCTGTGGTACATGACTGAGAGGGGGCTGGTATACATGACTGAGAGGAGGCTGGTACATGACTGAGAGGAGGCTGTGGTACATGACTGAGAGGGGGGCTGGTACATGACTGAGAGGGGAGCTGGTACATGACTGAGAGGGGGCTGGTACATGACTGAGAGGGGGCTGGTACATGACTGAGAGGGGGCTGGTACATGACTGAGAGGGGGGCTGGTACATGACTGAGAGGAGGCTGGTACATGACTGAGAGGGGGCTGTGGTACATGACTGAGAGGGGGCTGTGGTACATGACTGAGAGGGGGCTGGTACATGACTGAGAGGGGGATGTGGTACATGACTGAGAGGGAGCTGTGGTACATGACTGAGATGGGGCTGTGATACATGACTGAGAGGGGGCTGGTACATGACTGAGATGGGGCTGTGGTACATGACTGAGAGGGGGCTGTGGTACATGACTGAGAGGGGGCTGTGGTACATGACTGAGATGGGGCTGTGGTACATGACTGAGAGGGGGCTGGTACATAACTGAGAGGGGGCTGGTACATGACTGAGAGGGGGCTGTGGTACATGACTGAGATGGGGCTGTGGTACATGACTGAGAGGGGGCTGTGGTACATGACTGAGAGGGGGCTGTGGTACATGACTGAGAGGGGGCTGGTACATGACTGAGAGGGGGCTGTGGTACATGACTGCGAGGGGGGCTGGTACATGACTGAGAGGGGGCTGTGGTACATGACTGAGAGGGGGCTGTGGTACATGACTGAGATGGGGCTGTGGTACATGACTGAGAGGGGGCTGGTACATGACTGAGATGGGGCTGTGGTACATGACTGAGAGGGGGCTGGTACATGACTGAGAGGGGGCTGGTACATCACTGAGATGGGGCTGGTACATGACTGAGAGGGGGCTATGGTACATGACTGAGATGGGGCTGGTACATGACTGAGAGGGGGGCTGTGGTACATGACTGAGATGGGGCTGGTACATGACTGAGAGGGGGCAGGTACATGACTGAGAGGGGGCTGGTACATGACTGAGAGGGGGCTGGTACATGACTGAGATGGGGCTGTGGTACATGACTGAGAGGGGGCTGTGGTACATGACTGAGAGGGGACTGTGGTACATGACTGAGATAGGGCTGGCTGGTACATGACTGAGAGGGGGCTGGTATATGACTGAGAGGGGGCTGTGGTACATGACTGAGAGGGGGCTGGTACATGACTGAGAGGGGGCTGGTACATGACTGAGAGGGGGCTGTGGTACATGACTGAGAGGGGGCTGGTTCATGACTGAGAGGGGGCTGGTACATGACTGAGAGGGGGCTGGTACATGACTGAGAGGGGGGCTGGTACATGACTGAGAGGAGGCTGGTACATGACTGAGAGGGGGCTGTGGTACATGACTGAGAGGGGGCTGTGGTACATGACTGAGAGGGGGCTGGTACATGACTGAGAGGGGGATGTGGTACATGACTGAGAGGGAGCTGTGGTACATGACTGAGATGGGGCTGTGATACATGACTGAGAGGGGGCTGGTACATGACTGAGATGGGGCTGTGGTACATGACTGAGAGGGGGCTGTGGTACATGACTGAGAGGGGGCTGTGGTACATGACTGAGATGGGGCTGTGGTACATGACTGAGAGGGGGCTGGTACATAACTGAGAGGGGGCTGGTACATGACTGAGAGGGGGCTGTGGTACATGACTGAGATGGGGCTGTGGTACATGACTGAGAGGGGGCTGTGGTACATGACTGAGAGGGGGCTGTGGTACATGACTGAGAGGGGGCTGGTACATGACTGAGAGGGGGCTGTGGTACATGACTGCGAGGGGGGCTGGTACATGACTGAGAGGGGGCTGTGGTACATGACTGAGAGGGGGCTGTGGTACATGACTGAGATGGGGCTGTGGTACATGACTGAGAGGGGGCTGGTACATGACTGAGATGGGGCTGTGGTACATGACTGAGAGGGGGCTGGTACATGACTGAGAGGGGGCTGGTACATGACTGAGATGGGGCTGGTACATGACTGAGAGGGGGCTATGGTACATGACTGAGATGGGGCTGGTACATGACTGAGAGGGGGGCTGTGGTACATGACTGAGATGGGGCTGGTACATGACTGAGAGGGGGCAGGTACATGACTGAGAGGGGGCTGGTACATGACTGAGAGGGGGCTGGTACATGACTGAGATGGGGCTGTGGTACATGACTGAGAGGGGGCTGTGGTACATGACTGAGAGGGGACTGTGGTACATGACTGAGATAGGGCTGGCTGGTACATGACTGAGAGGGGGCTGGTATATGACTGAGAGGGGGCTGTGGTACATGACTGAGAGGGGGCTGGTACATGACTGAGAGGGGGCTGGTACATGACTGAGAGGGGGCTGTGGTACATGACTGAGAGGGGGCTGGTTCATGACTGAGAGGGGGCTGGTATACATGACTGAGAGTGAAAGGGTTAACCTTCTGTATTGTCACAGTGAAAGGGTTAACCGTTTGGTAGTGCGGTAGTGAAAGGGTTAACCGTTTTGTAGTGTGGTAGTGAAAGGGTTAACCTTCTGTATTGTCACAGTGAAAGGGTTAACCGTGTTAGTGAAAGGGTTAACCTTCTGCAGTGTGGTAGTGAAAGGTTAACCCTCTGTAGTGTGGTAGTGAAAGGGTTAACCTTCTGTAGTGTGGTAGTGAAAGGTTAACCTTCTGTAGTGTGGTTGTGAAAGGTTATCTGTAGTGTGGTAGTGAAAGGGTTAACCTTCTGTAGTGTGGTAGTGAAAGGTTACCCTTCTGTAGTGTGGTAGTGAAAGGTTACCCTTCTGTAGTGTGGTAGTGAAAGGGTTAACCTTCTGTAGTGTGTTAGTGAAAGGTTACCCTTCTGTAGTGTGGTAGTGAAAGGTTAACCTTCTGTAGTGTGGTAGTAAAAGGTTAACCTTCTGTAGTGTGGTAGTGAAAGGTTAACCTTCTGTAGTGTGGTAGTGAAATGTTAACCTTCTGTAGTGTGGTAGTGAAATGTTAACCTGCTGTAGTGTGGTAGTGAAAGGTTAACCCTCTGTAGTGTGGTAGTGAAAGGTTAACCCTCTGTAGTGTGGTAGTAAAAGGTTAACCTTCTGTAGTGTGGTAGTGAAAGGTTAACCTTCTGTAGTGTGGTAGTAAAAGGTTAACCTTCTGTAGTGTGGTTGTGAAAGGTTAACCTTCTGTAGTGTGGTAGTGAAAGGGTTAACATTATGTAGTGTGGTAGTGAAAGGGTTAACATTATGTAGTGTGGTTGTGAAAGGGTTAATCAGGTGTGTTTGATGCAGAGAGGAAGCGACCAACGCTGTGGAGGAGAAGGCCCTGTTCCTCCAGAGAACATCTTCAATATTTCATAGAGTAATCAAACGTATTACTCATGTCTCAGAGCATTTTGTTTGCTTTAATATTTCATGAAAGACCTGTGTTTGGATTTGAATTTGACTATTCACCACTAAGTGTGTCTGACTCTCAACCACTAAGTGTGTCTGACTCTTAACCACTAAGTGTGTCTGACTCACTTTCAGTGCCAGCAGGGGGCGCACGATTTAGTGCTTGAATGCCCACCATCCACTTCAATGTTAGCGTTAATAACGCCTAATCTATGTTTTAAATGATGACTCAGCCCTGCTGGTCTCTGACAAGAACAAGTTGCAGGTAGAAAAAACCCTCAGCTCGGAACTAGGCAAAATCTGCACCTGGCTCGCTGATAACAAACTATCATTACAACTGGGAAAAACAGAGTCCATTCTCTTCGGTTCAAATAACAAACTCAGCAAGACCGACGGCTTCTCGGTTACAGTGGGTGACAATATTGTCACAAGGAAAGACGAAATTACCTAACTGGGTTCCATCCTAGAGGCAAATCTTTCCTGTGACAAAATGGCATCCAATGTAATAAAAAAAGTCAACCAACGAACTAGATTCTTGTACCGGATCTCCTCTCTGGTAAACAAGAATACCCTGAAGACTCTGGCAGGAGCACTCATTCAAGGGTACTACGACTATGCGTTCACCTCATGGTACCAAAGCACCTCAAAGGCGCTTAAAACAAGATTACAAACATCACAAAACAAACTGGTCAGACTACTACTTGACCTTACCCCCAGAACCCACCTCACCCCTGCCCACTTTGACTACCTAGGATGGCTTAGAGTAGACGACAGAGTACAGCAACTTGCAATGGGCCTGGTCTACAAGATACACTATACGACTAAGGTACCCATGTACATGTCAAAATACTTCCCAAAGGTCAGTGAATACCACAACCACTACACCAGAGGAAGCTCAACAAATCATGTTAAACCCAGATTCGGCTCAAACAAGGGACTAAACACGTTTCGCAATTATGCCACATCAATGTGGAACGCCCTACCCAAAGCTGTAAAGGAATGTTAATCCCTACCCACATTCAAAACCGCTCTTAAAGAGCACCTACGAAAGGCTGCAATTCGAAACTGGCCACCGTAAATGCCCAAAACCCCCACCACCTCCTAATAGACAGTCTCCTCCCCACCGCATGTATATATTCCCTCCCCGCCGTATGTATATTTCTCTCCCACCCACCCACCCCCTCCTAATGTACAGTCCCCTCCCCATCATATGTATATACTCTGTCAGGATCTAGGCGTAACAGTACTGTATATTTGAATACCGTTTATGTCACAAATGTATCAGTACTAAATACCTATATGTCCCTATGCCATAAATGTCATGTATGCTGTGTATGTCATAAATGTCTATATGAATTGAAAATGGGGGACCCTGATGTAAACAAGACAAACGTCTTTCTCAGGTCTGCATCCCCTTAACAATTGTGTGTATTGAGCCGTACTGTATTGTACCCATTCTGCAATCTGTTAAATAAAGTTTTCATTCATTCATTCATTCATTCATTCATGTGTCTAATCTGCCCGTCGCTTATCAATGACTCGTTTCCCAGTCAACATTGTCGAAGCGGATTGTTTTTTTATCGGTTCATTTTCGTTTTATAGCATTTTGAAAAGCCCTCGTTTTCAAGGAAAATAAAAAGATTCCATGATTCCTTACCTCAGATCAGATGTTCTCCAAAAAGATCATTCCAATTCCTGATTGCCATTCCAAAAATCGATCACTACTGTCTACTATCGATTGGCTACTGTGAATATATATTCCAGGCTGATTCCCGTTGCGCGATGACTTCCATGTTGAGCAGACAGCTTGCCAGCTCAGGGAGCCAGCTGGCTCCGCCTCTACATATCGACTGATCCCAGGTCAGTCTAAGCGACTGACGTGCAGTTACACAGGGATAGACGATAGGGGGCGCTTTTTTCCATTCTGAGCTGCTGGAGGAGCTGCTGTACCAACGGGAGACTCTGTTGATGAAATATGAAATCAGATCGCTAATAAAATAGAAAACGCTAATACACGTCGTGGGCATTCAGGCATTGGGCTGATAAAACGTCATATGACGTGATGGGCACTGAAAGTGTTAACCACTAAGTGTGTCTGACATGCTGGACCTCCAAAAGTCTTTCAACACCGTCAATCACTCCATTCTGATTGACAAGCTAAAAGCAATTGGTTTTGATAGTCTATCAGTGAGCTGGATGCAATCCTACCTGGAGGGGAGAGAACAGATGGTAGAGGTAAACGGTACCCTATCCCCCCCCCCTCCCAGTGAGCTGTGGTGTTCCACAAAGAAGCATACTAGGACCGCTACTGTTCCTAATTTATGTAAATGACATGTCATCAGCTTGTGACTGCAACTTGTTCCTGTTCGCGGACGACTCAGCCCTTGCTGGTCTCTGACAAGAACAAGTTGCAGGTTGAAAAAAGCCTCAGCTCTGAACTAGGCAGAATCTGCACCTGGCTCGTGACAAGAAACTATCATTACACATGGGCAAAACAGAGTCCATTCTCTTCGGTTCAAATAACAAACTCAGCAAGACCGACGGCTTCTCAGTTGCAGTGGGTGACAATATTGTCACAAGGAAAGATGAAATTACATACCTGGGTTCCATCCTAGAGGCAAGTCTTTCCTGTGACAAAATGGCATCCAATGTAATAAAAAAAAGTCAACCAACGAACAAGATTCTTGTACCGGATCTCCTCTCTGGTAAACAAGAATACAAGGTACTACGACTATGCTTGCACCTCATGGCACCAAATCAAAGGCACTAAAAACTAAATTACAAACATCACAAAACAAACTGGTCAGACTACTACTTGACTTTACTCCTAGAACCCACCTCACCCCTGCCCACTTTGACAACCTAGGATGGCTTAGAGTAGACGACAGAGTACAGCAACTTGCAATGGGCCTGGTCTACAAGATACACTACACCACCAAGGTACCCATGTACATGTCGAAATACTTCCCAAAGGTCAGTGAATTCCACGACCACAACACCAGAGGGAGCTCCACAAATCATGTTCAACCCAGATTCGGCTCAAACAAGGGACTGAACACATTTTGCAATTATGCCACAACAATGTGGAACGCCCTACCAATGTACAGTTTCCTCCCCTTCGGATGTATATATTTTTTATGATATCTTTTTACTACACAGTTCTGTATATCTGTATGTCTTGTATGGCATAAATGTCCTGATGAATTGAAAATGGGGGATCCCGGTGTAAACAAGACGAAAGTCTTTCTCTGGTCTGCATCCTCTTAGCAGTTGTTTTGTATTGAGCCATACTGTATTGTACCCGTTCTGCCATCTGTTAATAAAGTTTTCAATCAATCAATCAATCAATCAATCAATACATGTACCTCCCCTCCCCCCTCCCCCATGCTGCCCCAAATGTCCCCAAGGGGATCAATAAAGGAACATCTTATCTTATCTCATCTTATCGTAATCAAACGTGTTCTTCATGTCTCAGAGCAGAGCCCATGTTGTTTGCTTTAACATTTCAGATGAAAGATCCGGGTTAGATTTGTATTCGACTGTTCAGCCCCAAGGTATTGGGGCGTGACAACAATTTAATAATTCACATATATGAGTCTTTAATTAATATACATTGTAGTTATAAACATTTTACATCCGTGACTTACGGCTTCATGTTGCGTGGCTTGTTTGGATTAAAGTGTGATTATTAATACTCCATTCCCCTCACTGGCTCCCCGTCTCCTCCAGGATGGAATACAAGGTCTCCCTCCTCACCCATCAGTGCATCCACAGCAACGCCCCCTCCTCCTATCTAAAGGAGCTCATCGCTCCCCCGACCTCCACCCGCTCCCTCCTATCTAAAGGAGCTCATCGCTCCCCCCCCGACCTCCACCCGCTCCCTCCTATCTAAAGGAGCTCATCGCTCCCCCGACCTCCACCCGCTCCCTCCTCTCTAAAGGAGCTCATCGCTCCCCCCCCGACCTCCACCCGCTCCCTCCTATCTAAAGGAGCTCATCGCTCCCCCGACCTCCACCCGCTCCCTCCTATCTAAAAGAGCTCATCGCTCCCCCGACCTCCACCCGCTCCCTCCTATCTAAAGGAGCTCATCGCTCCCCCGACCTCCACCCGCTCCCTCCTATCTAAAGGAGCTCATCGCTCCCCCCCCGACCTCCACCCGCTCCCTCCTATCTAAAGGAGCTCATCGCTCCCCCCCCGACCTCCACCCGCTCCCTCCTATCTAAAGGAGCTCATCGCTCCCCCCCCGACCTCCACCCGCTCCCTCCTATCTAAAGGAGCTCATCGCTCCCCCGACCTCCACCCGCTCCCTCCTATCTAAAGGAGCTCATCGCTCCCCCGACCTCCACCCGCTCCCTCCTATCTAAAGGAGCTCATCGCTCCCCCCCCGACCTCCACCCGCTCCCTCCTATCTAAAGGAGCTCATCGCTCCCCCGACCTCCACCCGCTCCCTCCTATCTAAAGGAGCTCATCGCTCCCCCGACCTCCACCCGCTCCCTCCTATCTAAAGGAGCTCATCGCTCCCCCCCCGACCTCCACCCGCTCCCTCCTATCTAAAGGAGCTCATCGCTCCCCCGACCTCCACCCACTCCCTCCTATCTAAAGGAGTTCATCGCTCCCCCCCCGACCTCCACCCGCTCCCTCCTATCTAAAAGGAGCTCATCGCTCCCCCCCCGACCTCCACCCGCTCCCTCCGCTCTGGACACTCAAACACACTCCAACCCAAATACAGGACACACCTCTGCACCATGGGGGTGACCGGGCCTTCTGCTCAGCTGCTCCTCGGCTGTGGAACGCCCTCCCTGACCGTCTGAGAGCACCACAGTCCAGTGAGGTTTTTAAAAGGGGCCTAAAAACATTTATTTTTAACAAGGCATTTGCCTGAATTATTCTTTTACTATTATCTTTACTTTACTTTTTTTTATTTTTTTTTTAGGGTTAGGGTTAGGGTTAGGGTTAGGTTTTTTTTAGTCTGTATGTTTCTTCCATTGGTTGTTTTATTCATTTGAATTGTTTTTATTCATTTGACTTTTTGTCTTTATCTCCTGTAGCACTTTGAGATTTTCACAAATGTAAAGTGCGGTACAAATTGAATTTATTATTATTATTATTATTATTATTATTATTATTATTATTATTATTATTATTATTATTATTATTATTATTATTATTATTATTATTATTATTATTATTATTATTATTATTATTATTATTATTATTATTATTATTATTATTATTATTATTATTATTATTATTATTATTATTATTATTATTATTATTATTATTATTGTTGTTGTACTACTTGTCTCTTACTGTCCCATGCTGTACTCCTAGTGTCTTGTATTGTCTTTTATATCTTTCTAGGAACATCTTGCCCAGCAGGGACTGCCATTGAAAATCAGCCCGCCGGCTAAAACTGCCACATTCACAGACATGTTACTTCTTAATGTGCATTGTCCCTGAAAATTAATACATACAAATAGACTGCAATTAAATGTCCCTGGCTGTGAAAGAAGCCTAGAGCCAGTGCAGTTGCTTCAGTAATTATTCATACTGTGTAGGTCAAAGTGTGGTTTTGTCTCATGTCTCTCTCTCTCTCTTCCACCCTCACTCTCTATCTCTTCCACCCTCTCTCTCTCTCTTCCACCCTCTCTCTCTCTCTCTCTATCTCTCTCTCTCTCTCATCTCTCTCTCTCTCGCTCTCTCTTCCACCCTCTCTCTCATCTCCATCTCTCTCTCTCCCTTAGATTCCTCTCCCCCCTCTCTCTCTCTCATCTCTCATCTCTCTCTCTCTCTTCCACCCTCTCTCTCATCTCTCTCTCTCTCTCTGTGCGCATGCGTGTGTTTGGAGTTGGAGCGAGTGGTTGGAGTCGCGGAGTGAGTTTGCTGCTGTATAACTGCGGTGTGAGTGAGTTTTTCTAACTTTTCTATTTATATGTTGTTTGTCAAATTGTGAATTAGACTGTGGTTTATTTGATTGGTTGTGTGTTGGTGGTTAGCTGGTAGCGTTGTCAGTGTTCGCTGGGGCAGCTGTCTGCTGTCAGTGACATGGATTTCGCAAAGCTGACCAGGAAGCATGGCTTTAAGGTCTCGCCGGCATTTCCCTGCTCAGTGGAAGACTGTAGTCTGGCTGTTGCGAGGGTGGTGGGCGCTCCGAGCGTTAAATCTGCGGCAAGGATGAACGGGGGAGTCGTTTTCTTTGTGGATGATTTGTTGAAGGTGAATAAATTGTTAGTGGACGGGTTGGTGATCAATGACACATTCGTAGCGGTGATGCCGCTCACAACACCTGCGAAAAAGGTGACGTTGGCAAATGTTCCCCCGTTGATAGGCGATGAGCTTATATTGAGGGAACTCGCCAGATATGGGAAGATTGTATCTCCATTAAAGAAGATGTCTTCAGGGTTTAAAGCACCTGAATTACAGCATGTAGTTTCTCACAGAAGGCAGACGTTCATTATTATGAACAAACGTGAGGACGAGTTTGATCTTAATTTTAAAGTAATAATAGACGGGTTTGAGTATATTATTTTTGCGACGACACAGAATATGCGTTGTTTTGGGTGTGGAAGGGAGGGGCATCTAAGAAAAGCGTGAGAGAGCAGGGGGGCAAATGATGGGAAGAGCGCAACGAAGAAAGGAAGAACAGCTTGGGGTGTGAATCAAGGTGTTGAGGGGGGGGGGGGGGGGGGGGCAGGGGAAGAGGGGTGGTGGGGAGACTTCTGAGAAGGTTATTGTACCAGATAGAAGTGATAAAAACATGGAAGGCGTAGGAAAGGCTGGAGACGCAGTACAAGGAAAAAATGGTGGGGATGAAAATGTGGGGGGGGGGGGGGGGGGGGGGGTGGTAGAAGGGGCTTGTATCAGCCAGGACACGATAAATAGCCAGGAGAAGAGTGGACCTGTTGATGGCACAGAGGCAAAGGCCACAGGTGGTGAGGTCGGAGTGGAGGAAGGAGTGGTAGAGGATATTGACATGGGGGAGGAGGAAGACAAGCTGAAGGTCGTCAGGCAGAAGAGGAAGTCAGGAGTGGACGGATTAAGCTCTCAGGCTAAGAAAGCGGGTGTGGGCACAGTGATCAGTAGCACGCAGAGTACGCAGGAAGATATAGGGGAGGACTTGGATGGAGGCGATGGGAATGAGTCTGATGAGTGTGGCATCTGTAGATGCAAAAGCAGAACTTCCCTATAGTTTGTCCGGAATTAAAATGTTTTTAAGGGCAACAAAAAATAGGAAGGGTGAAAAAATAGGTACTATGGTTTTTATTAATATTTATGCGCCCGTGGTTGGTTCAGAGAGAGCTTTGTTTTTAAATGAGCTCAATGACACTCTGATGAGTTGTAATTCTGATGATTTTTTATTTCTGGGTGGTGATTTTAACTGCACTCAGAATAATTTTTTAGACAGGAATCACACTGAACCTCAGAGAATCACAGAGGATTTTAAATCAACTCATAGAAACGCATGATCTTGTAGACATTTGGAGAAGGTTAAATGACAACAAGAGACAATATACTTGGACTCATGTTAGAGAAAATGTAATTTCTCTAGCTAGGTTGGATAGGCCAAAAACCGCGCAACATGGAAAGAAATCGTCAGTGGCCTATGCTCCGGAGGGAGTGCAAAGGCTTAAGTCAAGTAAGTCAGGTTGGATAGGTTTTATTGTTTTAAACATCATTGTGGAGTTGTTAAGATGTGTAAAATTATGCCTGTAGGTTTTACTGATCATTCGTTGGTTTTAAGTGATGTTTTTATTTCAAGGGTAAAACCAAAGAGTGCATATTGGCACTTTAACTCCACATTACTGTGTGATGTTAATTTTAAGGAGACTTTTATTTTTTTTTGGAAAAGGTTTAAGGGTGAAAAACGGGATTTTATGTCCCTGAGGCAGTGGTGGGACTGTGGGAAAGTTAAAATAAAACAGTTATGTCAGCAATACACTCTTAATGTCACACGGGGCATTACAAGGTCAATGAGAGATCTAGAGGCTGAGATTGAGGGCCTTCAGAATATGGTTGAGTCCACACGGAGTCGAGGACATTTTGAGGTCCTAAAATCCAAGAAAAGTATGCTTAAAGATCTGCTAGGCATACAAGCACAGGGAGCATTGGTTCGGTCAAGGTTCCAAATTGCTAATTTGATGGATGCACATTCCAGTTTTTTTTTTGGTATGGAAAAGAAAAATGGGCATAGCCGTTTTCTGCACACTCTGCGTACGGCTGAAGGACGAGAGCTAATAGAGGACGGAGAGATTCGTCAGGAAGCTGTGAGTTTTTATTCACAGTTGTATAAAAGTGAACCGCTGTTTGATTCTTTTTGCGAGGGTCTTCCGAAGATCTCTGAGGAAGAGAATACCGGTCTTGGGGACCCTCTGGGTCTGAATGAACTGTACACTGCACTGCAGGGAATGGAGGGGGGGAAAGCCCCTGGCATTGATGGACTGACCATTGAGTTTTACAAAGCTTTCTGGGAGGAGATGGGTGAAGATCTGCTGGAGGTGCTCAATGAGAGTTTTGAGGAAATGTCCTTGCCTTTGAGCTGCAGGAGAGCGGTGATAACTTTGTTACCCAAGAAAGGAGATCTACAAGACATTAAGAACTGGCGGCCTGTTGCGATTCTCTGTTCGGATTACAAGCTCCTGTCGAAAGCCCTGGCCAACAGACTCAGGGAGGTGATTGGGGAAATCGTACATAAAGATCAAACATACTGTGTGCCTGGCAGATCCATTACAGACAATGTGTCTCTAGTTAGGGATGTTTTGGATGTCTCTAGTTCTTTAGGCTTAGATGTTGGGTTTATTTCACTGGACCAAGAAAAAGCTTTTGACAGGGTTGAGCACCTCTATCTTTGGAAGATTTTGGAGAGTTTTGGTCTCAGCCCGGGTCTTATAGCGATGATCAAAGTTTTGTACCAAGACATTAAGAGTGTATTGAAGATCAATGGGGGTTTGAGTGCTCCGTTCAATGTAGAACGTGGGGTCAGGCAAGGGTGTCCATTGTCAGGAATGTTGTACGCTATTTCCATTGAACCTCTACTGCATAAGATACGGGCTGAAATCTGCGGTCTGGTTTTACCAGGTTTGAAAAATGCACAGATATTATCTGCATATGCTGATGACGTTTTAATCCTGGTCACAAACCAAAAAGATGTTCATGTTCTAGGGGAATGTGTTAGTGATTTTAGTTTTTTAACAATGGCAAGGGTAAATTGGAAAAAGAGCGAGGCATTAACAGTGGGGAGGTGGTCTGGTGGTTTACCAGTCTTGTCAGGGGGCTTAAAATGGAAAAGAGGAGGTATCAAGTATCTGGGAATTTTTTTAGGTGATGAGGTAACAGTAAAAAAGAATTGGGAAGGGCTAATAGAAAAGATGAAAGGAAGAGTAGATAAATGGAAGTGGTTGTTACCAAAGATGTCCTTCAGAGGAAGGGTTTTGATAATAAACAACCTGGTAGCTTCTGCACTATGGCATCGTTTAGCTTGTATGGAGCCACCTAGTGGATTGATAAAAAGCGTGCAGATTCAGATCAGATTCAGATTCCTTTATTGAGCCATTTGTGTAAAACACATTGGTAATTGTTGCAGCAATACAGTGTATGCATTCCTTCTTTTTTCACAGTAAACAAACACCAACACAGACAAGAAACGAAAACAGTGCAGTGGGGGATTAATCAATAAATAAAATACATATTACAAGCCATCTTAGTTGATTTTTTTTGGGACAAGTTACACTGGGTACCTCAAGCTGTTCTTTTTTTGCCTATGGATGAGGGGGGGGGGGGCAAGGGTTAATACACTTAGAGAGTAGAATGGCAACCTTCCGTCTTCAGTTTGTACAAAAGTACCTCACTTATGCAGGCAATATTCTAGTGTGGAGGAATGTTGCAAGTGTAATTAAGGAGGGCAAATGGGTTCGGTGTTGATGCTGGTTTGTTTTTAATGGATGGTCATTTGTTAAATTTGTCAGAATTGTCTCCATTCTACAAAGGGGTTTTTAAAGCATGGAATTTATTTAAAAGAAAAGTGTCTGAACCTGCTCTTTCATTGTATTGGTTGTTGGGAGAACCTCTTGTCGGTGGGGCAAGATTGGACATTACGGACAGTTCAACACCAGGACTCAGACACATACTGAGCAAAAACGGAATAATCACGCTGGGGAAAATTGTGGATGTAGCTGGGCCAAGGTTAGAGGATGGACATGCTGTGGCTAAACTGCTAGGTCTGAATTCAGTTCGACAAATGGATTACATTTTAAAACGGTGGGCTGAAAGACTGTCGTTGGAAGAATTCAAACTTTTGAGGATGTACTGTGCGGGGGAGGAGATCCCAGATGAAGAGGACCCTTTTCCAGAGGTGGAACTTTATACAGATGTTAATGGTTGTTCTGGGCGCCTTTTGGATGAAACAGGTTCGAAAGGACTGGATTTATATACTGTCGGTGGTAAAGTTATTTACAAATGTTGTGTCAAAGCTCTCAACGCGGGCAAGCTAAATGGAAAAGAGGACTCTGTGTGGAGAAAACATTTTGATGTGGACTGTGTTTTAAGTCCAGGATGGAGAGCTTTGTACAAACTCCCATCAAAAAAAAAGAACTGGGGATTTACAGTGGAGGATTCTCCATGGAGCTGTTGCTGTAAATGCTTTTATTTCGGTTATGAATCCTAATGTTTCAAATGAATGTCCTTTCTGTGGTTGTGTGGAAAATATTTTCCATTGTTTTTTAGAGTGTGGGAGGCTTGAGCTTTTATTTGATACATTAAGAATCCTGTTTCTGTCTTTTAACGAGGAGTCGTCCAAGGCTGTTTTTATATTTGTTACGATTCGGCATGAAGAAGGACCCAATATGCGGTTAGACAGTATAAAGGAGACGGTGGTTGCTCTTCTCAACAGTGTTCTTTAATATAGAACTCAAGGCAGGAGCAAGGCAGGAATATAAACAATACAAAACAAAAGGCACAGCGGCGCTGGCGCTAACTACAAACACGGACTGTGATACGAAAACAAAGATGACAAAAACAGTATACAATATCACTTACTGACTCTAAGTACAACAGCAGGGCAAGGCATACAACAGCAAGGTACAAACGAACAGGTAACACGGATGTATGATGCCACAACAGGAAGTGGGAACAGGACAACCTAATATACTCAACCTAATTAACAATGATTACCAACGATCAACAGCTGGGGGAAGACACACTAGAACTGATACAATACAAAATACAATACAACCATCAAAGAACACACACAGGCTAAATACCAAAACACAGAATAAGAATACTAACACAGAACAAACCTAAACAGACAACACTTGTAATAAGGACACTAATTGCCACATTAGGACGTTATTGATTTGAACCAACATGTTCAGGGCTGAGTGCATTGTCTGCAGGTGGCCGCTGGTGGCTCCCTGCCTGGGACATTCTCTCTCCCAGGCATGAGTTGATCTTGGAGCGTTACAATATTTGGAGCTGGGTACAGGAGAAGCAATGCGTTTAAGTGGAAACTGTTAAATTTCCTGTTGGGTGAAGCAAAATTGGCAATTTATCTTACAAGGAAAAGCAAAATCGAGAGTGAGGTGGTTCAGGAGTTGACCAGTGTGTTTTTCAGCATTGGTAAGAGCAAGGGTCTGGATAGATTTTAGATTCTATAAAGAGATGAAAAATTTAGATACTTTTGTGGAACAGTGGTGTTACGAGGAGGTCATTTGCTCGGTGGTGGATGAGGGTTTGGTTTTCTGTGATGTTTTCATGTGAATGTACCATAGTTCTTTTTTTTGTGGTTTCATGGTTGTGTTGTTGGAGTTTGCGGTTTTTTTTTTGTGTTTGGTTTTGTTGCGATGTGAGGTATTTTGTTTTTGATTGTATACATTGTAGTATTGGTGTGTAAATAAATAAAGTTTTTTTATAAACTCAAAAGAATCTCTCTCTCTCTCTCTCTTCCACCCTCTCTCTCATCTCTCTCTCTCTCCCTTAGATTCCTCTCCCCCCCTCTCTCTCTCTCTCTCTCCCCTCGCCTACAGCTAGGATCCCTGTATAGGATGCTGTAGTCCCAGGACGGGGCGGGGGGGGGGGGGGGGGGGGGGGGGGGGGGCACAGCTGGGATACGGCATCCACATTCCACACAATTTCTTTTTTGAATTTTTAGTCTGTATGTTTCTTCCATTGGTTGTTTTATTCATTTGAATTGTTATTATTCATTTGACTTTTTACCTTTATCTCCTGTAGCACTTTGAGATTTTCACAAATGTAAAGTGCGGTACACATTTAATTTATTATTATTATTATTATTATTATTATTATTATTATTATTATTATTATTATTATTATTATTATTATTATTATTATTATTATTATTATTATTATTATTATTATTATTATTATTATTATTATTATTATTATTATTATTATTATTATTATTATTATTATTATTATTATTATTATTATTATTATTATTATTGTACTACTTGTTCTCTTACTGTCTCATGCTGTACTCCTAGTGTCTTGCAGGGGTGTAAAAAGTTACCAGAAATTATACTTAAGTGAAAGTATGGGTACCGTCTCAAAATCTGACTCAAGTAAAAGTCAAAGTATCTGGCTAAAAACACACTTGAGTAAAAGTCAAAAAGTCCTACTTTTAAATGTACTTAAGTACTAAAAAGTAAAAGTAATATATATATATATATTTTTTTAAAGGGATAGACCAGGGGTCTCAAAATCATTCCATCGTGGGCCAAGTTTTCATTTTAACTACACATTGCACCAGGTAGGTTAGTTGAAGAGGTGAGCCAATTAGTGAAATCATCAGCTGGTGTTTAGGCAAGGCTGGAATGAAACCAAGCAGACACTCTGCCCACAATGGAATGTGTTCTGCGATAGACAATGCTGGAATGAAAGAACAGAGGACATTTTCTTTGCATAAAAATTATTTAATGCACTTCTCCATTGAAGGTAAACTAACATGGACGGCATTCACATCACAGCATGAATAATATCACAATATTGGTACTACATTCTGTTGTGGAAGGACAGCTCATTCACTGAGAGACTTACACTGCATCAGGGTAAGACATTTTAAGTCATTTAGTAATATCTTTAAACTGAGACTTGATTGCTGACTTGACCAGCTGACTTGATTAAGGGGTGTGTTTAAAGCGGCCATTTTGTTTCCTTAAGTGCCCCATTAAAAGCTGCTTCCTGCTTAAAGACAGCACTTGTGTACTGAGTGTGATCTCAGAGCCCTGTCACTGCTTAAAAGCAGAACCTCAGCCTCTCCTGGAATCACTCTGTACTACATTCTGTTGTGGAAGGACAGCTCATTCACTGAGAGACTTACACTGCATCAGGGTAAGACATTTTAAGTCATTTAGTAATATCTTTAAACTGAGACTTGATTGCTGACTTGACCAGCTGACTTGATTAAGGGGCGTGTTTAAAGCGGCCATTTTGTTTCCTTAAGTGACCCATTAAAAGCTGCTTCCTGCTTAAAGACAGCACTTGTGTACTGAGTGTGATCTCAGAGCCCTGTCCCTGCTTAAAAGCAGAACCTCAGCCTCTCCTGGAATCACTCTGTACTACATTCTGTTGTGGAAGGACAGCTCATTCACTGAGAGACTTACACTGCATCAGGGTAAGACATTTTAAGTCATTTAGTAATATCTTTAAACTGAGACTTGATTGCTGACTTGACCAGCTGACTTGATTAAGGGGCGTGTTTTAAAGCGGCCATTTTGTTTCCTTAAGTGCCCCATTAAAAGCTGCTTCCTGCTTAAAGACAGCACTTGTGTACTGAGTGTGATCTCAGAGCCCTGTCACTGCTTAAAAGCAGAACCTCAGCCTCTCCTGGAATCACTCTGTACTACATTCTGTTGTGGAAGGACAGCTCATTCACTGAGAGACTTACACTGCATCAGGGTAAGACATTTTAAGTCATTTAGTAATATCTTTAAACTGAGACTTGATTGCTGACTTGACCAGCTGACTTGATTCAAGGGGCGTGTTTAAAGCGGCCATTTTGTTTCCTTAAGTGACCCATTAAAAGCTGCTTCCTGCTTAAAGACAGCACTTGTGTACTGAGTGTGATCTCAGAGCCCTGTCACTGCTTAAAAGCAGAACCTCAGCCTCTCCTGGAATCACTCTGTACTACATTCTGTTGTGGCAAGGACAGCTCATTCACTGAGAGACTTACACTGCATCAGGGTAAGACATTTTAAGTCATTTAGTAATATCTTTAAACTGAGACTTGATTGCTGACTTGACCAGCTGACTTGATTAAGGGGCGTGTTTTAAAGCGGCCATTTTGTTTCCTTAAGTGACCCATTAAAAGCTGCTTCCTGCTTAAAGACAGCACTTGTGTACTGAGTGTGATCTCAGAGCCCTGTCACTGCTTAAAAGCAGAACCTCAGCCTCTCCTGGAATCACTCTGTACTACATTCTGTTGTGGAAGGACAGCTCATTCACTGAGAGACTTACACTGCATCAGGGTAAGACATTTTAAGTCATTTAGTAATATCTTTAAACTGAGACTTGATTGCTGACTTGACCAGCTGACTTGATTAAGGGGCGTGTTTAAAGCGGCCATTTTGTTTCCTTAAGTGACCCATTAAGGGCCAGGTGTTAGAAAGCACTAATTAGTGATAGGGATTTAAAGGCCTGCTGGCTTAGCGTCAGCGAAGCGTCGAGAAACGAAGAGGGACAAAGAGGAGTTTTCCTGGAGTTATCCACTGAGGAATCCAGGGATCCACCCAGTGCTAAGTACATCATAATCCTATCTTACACTCCACTCTGAAAAATCTCCCTTTCCCTCCCACTCTGCTATTTCTCTACTTCCTCCCTGCCACTCTTGACACCACAATGTGTCTCATATCCACAATCTGCTCCCCCAGAACAGACTCAACCCACCCACTGCAGTTTGCTAGCAACCCGGCTAATCTATCCTACCCTCTTACAGCCACTAATACACCTGTCACAGTACAGGGAGGCCTATGGAATTGTCAATCAGCAGTCAAGAAAGCTGACTTCATTACTGCCTACGCCCATAGTCAAAATCTGCAGCTCCTGGCTCTAACTGAGACCTGGATAACCCCCAATAACTCATCAACACCTGCAGCATTATCTACAAACTATAACTTCACTCACACACCTCGACCTTCCAGGCGGGGTGGAGGCACTGGCCTCATGACATCTCCTTCATGGACTACAAACTTAACACCCCTCCCAGCACTGTCACTCTCCTCTTTTGAATATCATGCAGTATCTGTCTCTAATCCTTTCAATCTCACCATTGTTACACTCTACCGCCCTCCAGGTCCGCTCGATCACTTCACAGATGAGCTGGACATGCTTCTAAGCTCCTTACCGGAAGATGGTACCCCTCTCCTTCTATTGGGCGACTTCAACCTGCCTGACTCATCTCAGTCAGTCATAGTAGTCTCCCTCCTACAATCATTTGACCTGACTCCCACTGCCATGCCTCCCACCCACAAAGCAGGCAACTCCTTGGATCTCATATTTTCCCGTAACTCCAGCATCATTAACACCACGGTAACTCCCCTACATGTATCTGACCATTCCTTCATATCCTTCTCACTAACTCTCATGCTTAACCGAAAGGTCTTCACCCCAACTCAAACCGTCTCACTCAGACACAACCTGCCCTCCCTATCCCCCTCCACCCTCTCCTCTGACATACTATCCACTCTACCTTTGAGTGACACCTTCTCTGCTCTCTCCACAGAGATGGCAACCTCCACCCTCCTCTCAGCCCTTGCAACCTCCTTCGACAAGCTCTGTCCCCTCGTTGAGAAACCTGCCCGCCGTTCCCCACCCAGTCCATGGCTGACAGATCCAGTGAGAGAACAAAGACAGGTCCTGAGAGCAGC
>NC_140170.1:16524715-16539592 GCF_963971535.1 Notolepis coatsorum | reverse complement strand
GGTAAAGTGCAATGGTTATATATATAATTTAATTTAATTAAATGTCTAACCTTTATTTGAACACGAAAGGCAACTGAGGTTTCCCTCGTTTACAGTCACGTCGAGTGTAAATACAGAAAGGCATATATAACCATAATATATATATATACGGTAAGAATAAATATATATATACGGTAAATATAGCATTGTTGTACATGCTATATAGTTATATGGGCTACATGCGGGTGGTATAAGTAGGTATATAGAAGGATTATATGCAGGTATATTCAGACAGATATGGATAAATATAAATATATAAAATGGAACATCATTTTAGAAGCCGTTCGTCAATATGACCTCCATCGAAGCGCTTCTCAGAACTATTAAGCATCTCTTGGCGTTTCCAGTGTGAAGCTGCTGTGAGCACATACACCTGAGTCCCCTCGTGCCTCCCGCTCCGTCCAATCAGAGCTCAGGCTCCGTCCAATCAGAGCTCAGGCTCCGTCCAATCCAGAGAGCAGGCGTCTGAGGACGTAGCGTGACGAATGAAATGCAAGCTCTCCCTCGTCCAAAAGAGCTCCTCTGAGTGAGATGTATTTTGATCCAGGAACACAAATCAATCAGAAAACCAAACCAGACGCTGATTGCTATATTTATATTTATATATTTCTTTTTACGTGTTGCATTTATCATATGAGATGATGTATGTCTGTCCATCTCTCTCTCTCTCTCTCTCTCTCTCTCTCTCTCTCTCTCTCTCTCTCTCTCTCTCTCTCTCTCTCTCTCTCTATCTCTCTCTCTCTCTCTCTCTTATCTCTCTCTCTCTATATATATATATATATTGTGAAGTCGATAAATGAGACGAGCAGACGGAGTATCGAGTCTCTGAACTTTACTTCCAAACAAATCCAAACGAACCAAGTACAGCCACACCCTTAAGGCAACTCCTCCTTACCACCCAATCAGTGTCCATTCTGAGGTGAGACACCTCCATCTAGTGTCCACCACACAGCCCCCCCCCCCCCCCCCCCCCCGAACATTCAGAAAATAAACGGAACTGAACACAATAAACCCGTACCAACCCCCCAAAACAGTGCACCCAGTGTCTTCAGTCTCTTTTAGGAGGTCTGACCACGCGGCCATAACGACTGTATTTAACAGTCACAGGGAACGTGGAAGGGGAAAGGGTAAGGGTAGGGGCAGGGGGCCGTCCCCGCCGCCGCCGAGGCTTCGTCGGTGGAAAGGTAGGGGTAACAACGGCCGGAGGGCATGGGACAGGGGAAGACTTGGGTGGCCGGCCCCGGCGCCGGGGCTGAGCCAGCTCCACCGCCCGTTTGGGACCACATGAGCAGGCTTAAGACGATCGACTGAGATCTGCTCCTTATTCCCCCCCATGTCCACCACAAAGTACTTGGGGCCCGGCTCGAGGACGCGGAAGGGGCCCGTCATAGGGAGCCTGCAGTGGAGAACGGTGGGCATCATGACGGACGAACACATACCTCGCAGTCATCAGGTCCTTAGGAATGTAGGACTGGGGAAGGCAGTGATGTGTGGGAACTGGGGCAAACACCCTCGCTGCGTCCTGGAAGGCAGATCGGTGAGCTGCAGTGGACCAAGGGGCAGAGGAACCAGGAAGGAACTCCCCTGGGACCCTCAGCGGTTGACCAAAGACCAATTCGGCTGAAGAGGCCTGCAGGTCTTCCTTAGGGGCAGTACGCAGGCCCAACATGACCCACGGAAGACGGTCGACCCAGTTGCCGTCTGTGAGCGTGGCCCGGAGAGCGGCCTTCATGGATCTGTGAAAACGCTCACACATGCCGTTGGCCTTTGGGTTGTATGCTGTGGTACGATGGAGTTTCACCCCAAGTCTCTCAGCCACGGTGCTCCACAGCTCAGAAGTGAACTGGGATCCCCTGTCAGAAGTCAGGTCCAATGCGTGCCAAACCGAGTGACCCAGCCGAAGATAAACGCCCGAGCCACCTCCGCAGCCGTTGTCGATGACAGGGGAACAACCTCCGGCCACCTGGTGGTCCTGTCCACCATAGTGAGGAGGTGTGTGAAACCCTGAGACGGGGGAAGTGGGCCCACCAGTTCCACGTGGACATGGTCAAACTGCCTCTCCGGAATGAGAAACGGCTCCAGGGGGGCCTTAGTGTGACGATGTACCTTGGCACGCTGGCACGCCACACAGGAGGCCGCCCATACTTTGACGTCCTACTTTGGAGCCCACATATCCGAGGACTTGACATGGACCACACACATTGACAGTGTTGTGAAGAAGGCACGACAACGCCTCTACTTCCTCAGGCGCCTAAGGAAGTTCCAAGTCAGTCAGAAGATCCTTAGGAACTTCTACTCATGTACAATAGAGAGCATCCTGACCGGCAACATCACCTCCTGGTTTGGGAATAGCACTGCACAAGACCGTAGCAGACTACAAAGAGTGACACGTTCAGCCGAACGCACAATTGGAGGGGGGCTTCCCACCCTCCAGAACATTTACAACAAGCGGTGCAAGGGAAGGCTAAGAGAATTATTAAGGACTCGAGCCACCCGAACAACTGCCTCTTTGAACTGCTGCGGTCAGGCAAGCGATACCGGAGTCTTAAGGCGAGCACAGAAAGACTCAGAAGAAGCTTCTATCCCCAGGCCATCAGGCTGCTAAACGAACAATAAACACTATGCAACAACCATCAAATGCACACAGCACACACACCCACATGCACACACTCACTCAAACAAACAACACACTGCAGCACCCACTCTCCACACTTTAGATCACACAAACACACTTTACACTTTATATTTATTGATAAAGGATTTGCACTACAACTCGTACACCTACTGTGAATTGTACCTAAATTGCACCTCGTCCCATTCCTGCCTTGCACTATATAGTATTGTATATTAGTACACTGCACAGTATTGTATATTGTATGGTAACTACGTCTATTCTGCATCGAACATTGTACATATGTCTAAACTGAACACTGTGACCTCATTTTTTTTTACTTCTAATTTTACTATGTTATTTTATTTCATACTTATCTTGCACAGTCTCTGGAGCGTAACAGTAAGAAGCATTTTGTATAAAAGTATTCTGTACTTCTGTATGACAACTATTAAAGAAACTTGAAACTTGAAACTTCCTAAGGCCCTGCCAGACGAACTTGGCCTCTACCAGCTTGACCGGCGCCCTTACCCCAGTAATGTGGTGAAAGGGCATGAATGGTGTCAAATACCCGGTGGCGCCAGTCAGTTGGAACCATGGGGCGGGGCTGGCCAGTGGAGACGTCACAGAGGAGCGTGGCGCCGCTGTCGTGAAACACCATATCCTCAAGTCGAAGTCCTGTCACCTGAATCCTACTGTCCCCTAATCCGTTGAGGGACAATAGGCGCTCCGCGCGCTCTGCATCTGACAGCTGGAACAACCGCAACAGCTGTTCTTTGAGCGCGTTGTATTTGCCGGCTGCTGGTGCTTCTCTCAGGAATCCCATCACCCGGCGTGTAGTGGAGGAATCCAATGCTGCGACAACATGATAATTTTTAGTGTCATCCGCCGTTATTCCGCTGAGGTGAAATTGTGCCTCGATGTGTTGAAACTCTGGCAACTTGACTGTAGCTGCATACACTGCGGGAACCACAGCCGGTGGAGCCTCGTTATTGCTCATATTTCACAATTCAGGGTCACCACTGTGGAAGTGAATCAATGAGACGAGCAGACGGAGTATCGAGTCTCTGAACTTTACTTCCAAACAAATCCAACAGAACCAAGGTACAGCCACACCATTAAGTCAACTCCCTCCTGTCACTCAATCAGTGTCCATTCTGAAGTGAGACACCTCCCTCTAGTGTCCACCACAATATATAAATATATATATTTCTCTCTCTCTCTATATATATATATATAATATATAAATATATATTCCTCTCTCTCTCCCTATCCCCCCCCTCTCTCTCCCTTTCCCTCCCCCCCTCTCCCTCTCTCTCTCCCTCCCTCTTTCTCTCTCCCCCCATCTCTCTCCCTCTCTCCCCCCCCCTCCCTCCCTCCCTCTCTCCCTCCCCCCTCTCCCCCCCTCCCCCCCAGCTCCCTTCCGCCCGGCGGACACAGAGAACATGGTGCGTTTCGACGGCATGGGCGACAGCCTGGGCCGCTACAACATCTTCCACTACCACCAGGAGGGCGGCCGCTACGTCTACCGCAAGGTGGGCCACTGGGCCCAGACCCTCACGTTGAACACCAGCCAGATCCCCTCCTGGGGGGCCGGCCGAGGCTCCTCCGCGGGGCCCCCCACCTCGCAGTGCAGCGACCCCTGCAGGAAGAACGAGGTGAAGATTTTTTATTTGATTTTATTACGGATCCCCATTAGCTGGTACCATAGCAACAGGTCCACACAAAAGAAATACATACAAAAACAATTATTATTGCAAAAACTAAATGATTAAAAGTCAGTACTCACCACACAATGCATAATGCAACTAACAATTAAGATGGCTAAAATTACATGCAAGCACAGAAACAGAAAAAAATAATTGTGTTAAAAACAATTTAAGATAATTTTTTAAAGTGAATCTACTGTAAAGGCAGCAGAGGTTTTTTAGGCAGGTTATTCCAAAGAGTTAATGCTCTAAAAATAAAAGATCTCCTTTAAAGCGTTGGTTTTAGGACCTGGCAATCCAAGCTGCTGCATTGCTGGAACAGTATTACTAAAAACAATCTGTTTATGTATAAAAAAGACGACTTTGAACTGTTGAACAGTAATCCAGAACTATTTTATTGCACTGTAAAATATATATATTTTTTAATCTATTCTATTCCACAATTTTATTGCACTGCACTATTGCTCTATTTTACTCTGTCTATTTGATCTTACTCTTTTTATTATTGTCTATTTAAAACTGAATCAAACCATAAACAAGGTGGCCTGTTGGGATGTTAGATCCTAATGTGAGAAACTGTGATTTTATATGTCTGCACTTTATGTGCTCATTTTATGTCTTTTATTCTCTTGTGAAGCACTTTGAGCTGCAGTTTTCTGTATGAAAGGTGCTATAAAAATAAAGTTTATTATTATTATTATTATTATTATTATTATTATTATTATTATTATTATTATTATTATTATTATTATTATTATTATTATTATTAGGGCTGTCAGTTTATCACGTTAATTAGATGAATAAATTACACAGCAAATTATCGCGTTATGAAAATTTACTCAAAATGTATAGAAAAATAAATAAATAATTTATTTTATTATTTTTAAATCTCATTCATTCCATAAGAACCTAGAATACACATTTACAGAATTTTTTTAAATGGTCCATTTGCATGTTCTTGGTATCTGATTCTAGGGACATCTATGGATCTCAGGGAATGTATTCCCAGTGTCAAAAATACTGTGTCTGTTACTAGGCTTGAGTAAATTGTAATGAACCAAATGAGAATATCAATAATTTTTTTTTATCTATGACTGTGTGAATAACACCATGCTAAAATTTACCAGACCTGAAAAATCTAAGCAAATGAATAAATGGAAGATGATTAAACAGAAGGTTTTGTAGATACAGTACTGAATTCTGCCATCCGGATCACATGCCATTTGAAATATGATTATAGAATATAGAATATCAGGCCTAAAAAATGTGATGAAAATGCAAATGAATTAGATGAATCAATCACAAATCCTGTAATTAATTAGATACATTTTATTACCCCTTTCACTGCCACACGGCAGAAGGTTAGCCCTTTACTATCACACATCCGCGGAGCTAATGATGCTAATGATGGAGCATCGCCGTCGATTGTGTGATAGTAAAGGGCTAACCTTCTGTATTGTCACAGTGAAAGGGTTAACCGGCTGTCGTGTGGCAGTGAAAGGGTTAATCGCCTGACAGCACTAATAATAATAACAATAAAAAAAAATTAAAAAATAAAAAATATTAAAAAAAAATATATATATATAAAATATAAAAAAAAAATAATAATAATAATAATAATTATTATTATTACTATGTATAAAAGGTGAAGAGCATGCAGCCGGGCGACGTGTGCTGCTGGATCTGCATCCCCTGCCAGGCCTTCCAGTACCTGCTGGACGAGTTCACCTGCGCTGACTGCAGCTCCGGCACCTGGCCCCTGGCCAACCTGACGGCCTGCTACGCCCTGCCGGAGGAGTACATCCGCTGGGAGGACGCCTGGGCCCTGGGGCCCGTCACCATCTCCTGCCTGGGCATGCTGTGCACCCTCGGGGTCATCGGCGTCTTCCTCAGGTCTGATCCATCGATCGGTTGATTGATTTTTATTGTGGATTATGTTGTGGAGACATCATCCAAGGGATTAATAAAAACATGATCAAATCCTTTCTCTCTCTCTCTCGCTCTCTCTCTCTCTCTCTCTCTCTCTCTCTCTCTCTCTCTCTCTCTCTCTCTCTCTCTCTCTCTCTCTCTCTCAGTCCTCTCTCTCTCTCAGTCCTCTCTCTCTCTCAGTCCTCTCTCTCTCTCTGCAGTCCTCTCTCTCTCAGTCCTCTCTCTCTCTCAGTCCTCTCTCTCTCTCTCAGTCATCTCTCTCTCTCAGTCTTATCTCTCTCTCTCAGTCCTCTCTCTCTCTCTCTCAGTCCTCTCTCTCTCTCTCAGTCCTCTCTCTCTCTCTCAGTCCTCTCTCTCTCTCAGTCCTCTCTCTCTCTGCAGTCCTCTCTCTCTCAGTCCTCTCTCTCTCTCAGTCCTCTCTCTCTCTCTCTCAGTCATCTCTCTCTCTCAGTCTTATCTCTCTCTCTCAGTCCTCTCTCTCTCTCAGTCCTCTCTCTCTCAGTCCTCTCTCTCTCTCAGTCCTCTCTCTCTCTCAGTCATCTCTCTCTCTCAGTCTTATCTCTCTCTCTCAGTCCTCTCTCTCTCTCTCTCAGTCCTCTCTCTCTCTCTCTCAGTCCTCTCTCTCTCAGTCCTCTCTCTCTCTCTCTCAGTCCTCTCTCTCTCTCAGTCCTCTTTCTCTCAGTCCTCTCTCTCTCTCTCTCTCAGTAATCTCTCTCTCTCAGTCCTCTCTCTCTCTCTCAGTCCTCTGTCTCTCTCTCAGTCCTCTCTCTCTCTCAGTCCTCTCTCTCTCTCAGTCCTCTCTCTCTCTATCAGTCCTCTCTCTCTCTCAGTCCTCTGTCTCTCTCTCAGTCCTCTCTCTCTCTCAGTCCTCTCTCTCTCTCAGTCCTCTCTCTCTCTCAGTCCTCTCTCTCCGTCCTCTCTCTCTCTCAGTCCTCTCTCTCTCAGTCCTCTCTCTCTCTCAGTCCTCTCTCTCTCTCAGTCCTCTCTCTCTCTCAGTCCTCTCTCTCTCTCAGTCCTCTCTCTCTCTCAGTCCTCTCTCTCTCAGTCCTCTTTCTCTCTCAGTCCTCTCTCTCTCTCTCAGTCCTCTCTCTCTCTCAGTCCTCTCTCTCTCTCTCAGTCCTCTCTCTCTCTCTCAGTCCTCTCTCTCTCTCAGTCCTATCTCTCTCTCTCAGTCCTCTCTCTCTCTCAGTCCTCTCTCTCTCTCAGTCCTCTCTCTCTCTCTCAGTCCTCTCTCTCTCTCTCAGTCCTCTCTCTCTCTCAGTCCTCTCTCTCTCTCTCTCAGTCCTCTCTCTCTCAGTCCTCTCTCTCTCAGTCCTCTGTCTCTCTCTCAGTCCTCTCTCTCTCTCAGTCCTCTCTCTCTCAGTCCTCTCTCTCTCTCAGTCCTCTCTCTCTCTCTCAGTCCTCTCTCTCTCTCAGTCCTCTCTCTCTCTCAGTCCTCTCTCTCTCTCAGTCCTCTCTCACTCTCTCAGTCCTCTCTCTCTCTCAGTCCTCTCTCTCTCTCAGTCCTCTCTCTCTCTCTCAGTCCTCTCTCTCTCAGTCCTCTCTCTCTCTCTCAGTCCTCTCTCTCTCTCTCAGTCCTCTCTCTCTCTCAGTCCTCTCTCTCTCTCAGTCCTCTCTCTCTCTCAGTCCTCTCTCTCAGTCCTCTCTCTCTCTCAGTCCTCTCTCTCTATCAGTCCTCTCTCTCTCTCAGTCCTCTCTCTCTCTCTCAGTCCTCTCTCTCTCTCAGTCCTCTCTCTCTCTCAGTCCTCTCTCTCTCTCTCTCTCTCTCTCTCTCTCTCTCTCAGTCCTCTCAATTCAATTTTCAATTCAAATAGGCTTTATTGGCATGAAATATCAACATACTTATTGCCAAAGCAAGTCCAACATACAAACAATAACATATATATTATTAAGCAATAAAACATACCATAATATTAGCAATAAGTAAAACAATCAACAGAAACATATTAAATTACAAAATAATCATCATAAACCTCTCTCTCTCTCTCAGTCCTCTCTCTCTCTCTCTCAGTCCTCTCTCTCTCAGTCCTCTCTCTCTCTCAGTCCTCTCTCTCTCTCTCTCTCTCTTGATTGATTGATTTGATTGTGGATTATTAGAGACATCATCCAAGGGATAAAAAAACATGATAAAATGCAAGCACTTATTTCCATCATGGTCCCTGGTATTATTAAAAAACAGGACATACATCAACATAAAACAACATCATAAAAGATTAAGATACAATATGCATTAAAAAAAATTACAATTTCTTTTACCATTTTCAGGAAAACAGTAAAAACATTGACCGTGACAGAAAGTGTATAAAGGTGCAGATTAGAGGCCAGAGACCCAGATGGACCTACTGTATACGGGGCCTCAACTCACTAAATCATCGGATAAAAAAAAAAAACACAAAAACAAAAGTAAAGTGAAATAAGTTCATAAAACAATTTTCCTAATATTAAGATAATAATAATAACAATAATAATCAAAGTAATAATAATAATAACAACAAAAACAACAACATTAGCCAGTAGTATACAATATACAGTTGAAGATAAAAGAATAATAAAGATAATAAAGAATAATAAATAAATATGCCACCCTCTCTGTCCTACGCCGATGACACAGTTAACCCGGGGGCCTGTTTGATGCTGCTGGGCAGGCTGTCCCACAGACCCGCAGCTGAGTGAAGGAGGGTCTGCTGGCCGTAACGTAATGAGTTTGAATCTAACCGGAACTATAATGTTTGTGTCTCTCCACCTCCGGCTCCACGGCTGTGACTCCAGGCACAACGAGACGCCCGTGGTGAAGGCCAGCGGCCGGGAGCTCTCCTACATCCTCCTGCTGGGCGTGCTGCTGTGCTATGGCATGACCTTCGTCTACATCGCCAAGCCGTCCACGGCCGTGTGTGCCCTGCGCCGCCTGGGCCTGGGCACCTCGTTCGCCGTGTGCTACTCCGCGCTGCTCACCAAGACCAACCGCATCGCGCGCATCTTCAGCGGCGTGCGGGACGGCGCCCGGCGGCCGCGCTTCATCAGCCCCGCGTCCCAGGTGGCCATCTGCGCGGCGCTCATCTCCTGCCAGCTGGTGGTGGTGGTGGCGTGGCTGCTGGCGGAGCCGCCGGGCGTGCGCAGGGAGGTGAGAGGGAGAGAGAAGAAGAAAGTGTCGTTTTTAAAGGAACACGACAACATTTTGGGTGAAATGAGCTCACCGTCTTCTCCAGAGAGAGACAAGAAGATAGAGACCAGTCTCCTCTCTGTGCGTTGAGTAGAAAGCTATCTGGCTGCACGTTAGCCTAGCTTAGCACAATGAATGGAAGCGGACATGACCGGGTAGCCTAGCCATTAATAATAATAATAATAATAAACTTTATTTGTATAGCACCTTTCATACAGAAACTGCAGCTCAAAGTGCTTCACAACAGAAAATATTCACATTAGGATCTAACATCCCAACAGGCCTATAGCCTAGCCAGGTAGCCTAGCCATTGTCCAAACTAACACCTCTCCCCGAAGGCTACCCGGTCACGTCCGCTTCCATTCGTTGTGCTAAGCTAGGCTAACGTGCAGCCAGATATCTTTCTACTGAACGCACAGAGAGGAGACTGGTATCTATCTTCTGGTCTCTCTCTGGAGAAGACGGTGAGCTGATCTCCCAAAATGTTGGAGTTTTCCTTTAAAGGATAAAATTATTCAGGAGTACAGTTTTGAGTAAAACATCAAACATTTATTATTATTATTATTATTATTATTATTATTTTTTTTATTTTTTTTTATTATTATTATTATTATTATTATTATTATTATTATTATTATTATTATTATTATTATTATTATTATTATTATTATTATTATTATTATTATTATTATTAGTAGTAGTAGGGATGTCCGATATTATCGGCCTACCGATATTATTGGCCGATATCGGCATTAAAATGTGATATCGGAAAATATCAGTATCGGTTTAAAAAAAATTATTTAAAAATTTTTTTTTTTTACATTTCTATAACCTTTATTTACCCAGGCAAACAAGTAAGAACAAATTCTGATTTTATTTATTGTCAAAAGTATGCATAATGTTGTGTTAATTCCACAACAAGAGATATGTAATGTTAATTACCTGAAATTATTCCATTTTTTTGGGGGGGGGAAACCCTGCATATATCGGTATCGGTTGATATCGGTATCGGAAATTAAGAGTTGGACAATATCGGTATATCGGTATCGGTAAAAAAGCCAATATTGAGCATCCCTAATTATTAGTGATTTTTTTCTTTTTTCTTTTCTTACATAAGTCCACACAGGTGTGTTTTTTTGATTCGTCTTGTAAACAAGGCCGCACAGTAACCCTGGCTCCTCCCCCGTCCAGGTGAGCCCCGAGCGCAGGGACGTGGTCACGCTCAAGTGCAGCAGCAGGGACTCCAGCATGCTGCTGTCGCTCACCTACAACTGCGTCCTCATCGCCCTCTGCACCGTCTATGCCTTCAAGACGCGCAAGTGCCCCGAGAACTTCAACGAGGCCAAGTTCATCGGGTTCACCATGTACACCACCTGCATCATCTGGCTGGCCTTCCAGCCCATCTTCTACGTGACCGCCAGCGACTACAGGGTGAGTGTCGGGGGGGATCATTACTGTATCTGTATTACGTACCCACGATGTTAGTTACATTTATTCAAAGTCATGTTTGTTTATTAAATCTTTTATTATTATTATTTATTTTTTGTATTTTTGTAATCCGTCAGAGATGTAAGCCTTGAGCCTCTCTACACAGAACACTTCGTGCCTGTTTGTGTTGCTTTACATTTAATTTTTTATTTTATTCGTATTTCAATGTCTTTTTGTCGTTTGTGTAAAAAGGGAAAATACCAATAAAAATATCTTAAAGGGGAACTATTTTACTATTTCTTTCACTATTTGGGCACTTTTACACAATTCCTGTGAGTCTATGGAACACCTCTGTAATATATATATTTTTTTTATTCATTGTTTTGTATTTCTAATCAAGTCCTCAAAAACAGCATTTTTCTACCTCAAGATCTCGAGCTGTTTTGAGCCTGGGCTCCTAAACCACTGCGCAGCGTCGTCGCCGCCTGAACATTATCATGCAGCGGTGTCTCTCTAACATCACAGATCCGCACATTTTCAAATGACTCAGTTCAGTGAGGGTGAATATTGTGAGAGGAGAATTGGAAGAATGCGCCAATATGAGAATTAGAGACATAGATCATATTAATATAAGTTCACATAGCTAGGAAACAATGCTAAACACTCAAAAAGGCCATTTATAAGATAGTTCCCCTTTAAAAAAATATATATATATATATCAATGGCCTGAGGGCGTTTTGAACCCGGGTCGGTGAGGCCGACCCGGGTGCGTCTAGTTTTTTACCAACAAACTTGCATTTTTACGCGATCTGATTGGCCACTGACGCTTCTGGTCATGTGACATCTTCGCCAATCGTGTGACGGCAAGTTCTTTCGCCGGTTAAGTTTAGGCCACTCTTTCGAAGTTGGTTAAGGTTAGAGTTTGTCTTAGAGCAGGGCGATAGAACGCCAGCCCTGATTCCAAACTCTAACCGTAACCAACTTCGAAAGAGTCGCCTAAGCTTAACCAGTGATAGAACTAGGCGGTAGGTAGTTTGCAGACTGTTTCTAGGCGGAAATAGGCATAGAGTTGTTCACGTTGCTCACGTTGCTCACGTTGCTCACGTTGTTCACATTGCTCACGTTGTTCACGTTGCTCACGTTGTTCACGTTGTTCACGTTGCTCACGTTGCCTCACGTTGCTCACGTTGTTTACGTTGCTCACGTTGCTCACGTTGCTCACGTTGTTCACGTTGCTCACGTTGCTGAGCAGCTCTGGTGTTATAGGGAGTAGATGACAAACACACAGTGTATCAAACACAATCAAACTCCTTGTTGTTGAGATTAAATATTTAAAGTGTTTTTTTATTAATCCCCTTGTGGAAATTCTAGTGCGATAGCAGCCTGGGGGGAGGGTACAGGTAGGATAGGTAGTAAATAATAACAGAACATAGAACAACGTAATAATGATAGTAGTGAACAGTAGTGAACAGCAGTGAGAAGGTTCAGATGCAGCTCTTATAGGAGTCCGAGCTCTGCTCTGCATTGCTACTGCGGTAATCATGCACCATTAACCTGGCAGTGCTGTTAACAAGGTGTTAACGACACTGCACCCTTGCAGTAGAGGTGCGGTTTCTAAGAGCTGGATCTGGTAGTACGATGCTGACATGGTTCCTGATGACAGGAAGATAGCAAACATAGTAAACTGCTCACGTGGTTAACACTAGCACAACCGACAAGGGGTCACATGACCCCGAGGCATTTTCAATAAATGTATCCTCGTCACTCGGTCGAGCTCCAGCTCTGTCACTCAATGACTTTTCCTAAAAGTACCCGTTTTATCTGGCACGGTTTCTGAAATTTCTAAATGTAATTAGGGGCGGCTAGGTGGCGCAATGGGCAAGGCGCTCGCCACCAACGCAGGAGATGCTGGGTTTGAGCCCAGCTCTCTGCGTTGCTACCAGCTTGGCTGGTCGTTCATACTAATACAATTGGCAGTATTAGGGGGTGGGAAGCTGGTGGGTGGGGATCGGACGTTGTGGACAGCGACTCCTACAGGTCGGTTGGTGCGCCTGCGCAGTAGAATCAGGAAGCGACGGGGGTGGCGTGTCCCTCCCACGCAGACCCCCGCCGCTGAGAGATCACGCTGCTGCGGTGAAAAGATGTGACCGCTGCCTCCTCGAGTACCGGAGGGGACACGTGATGCAAGGCTTGGTCCACATTGCAGCCGGCTTGTGGGAGGCGTGGCCTAACAACGTTCGAGACAGGGGAGGGTAGAATTGGACAATACGAAATTGGGGAAGGGAGAAAAATAGAAAATGGGGAGAAAAAGTAGATAAAAAAAAGGGGGGAAATGTAATTAGAACGTTATTCCACGGAACAGATGAAAGTCACAGCACTTTGCGAGCGTCTAGCACAGGGGTGGCCAACCCGTGGCTCGCGAGCCGCATGTGGCTCTTTGCCCGTCAATGTGTGGCTCTTCCATAAAGAAAATACAATTATAATATTTTTTAATTTTATTTATTTCTTTTTTCTTTTTTTGATGTCACTCAAACCTACATTTCATTGTGGTAAACCTCATATTTTGATATTCAGAGGTAGTAATTATATAGTTTACACTGTTTATTTTTCTCATATTTCTCATATAAGCTGTCAGGTCGTCTGACCCGTTCCTGGCGGGAATTAGTGGCATTTTCTCCATGGCTGTGCCGGTGTTAAGAGTCAGACACACTCATGTTGCTGGTGTTACGCATTTTTGGTTGAAAAAGAATTAGGCGATTTTTTTTTTAACGATTAATTGTGAATATTTTCATGTTGAGCTATAGATTGTGGATGAATACGCACAGAAAGCTACACCATGCAAATGTTCATGCTTTATTTGTTTTAAACGAGACGATTTAGAAGTCAAGTCAAGTCAAGAGTTTTATTTGTCACGGCATACAAGTATACAATGAAATGCGGGGTGTCTTGCCCGCAACGATGTGCATAATACAATAGTAATAAGAATCCAATAGAACGACATTGTGCAATAAAACAAGTAATCAAAGTAGGGCATATCGGTATATGTACATGAGTTATTTACAGAGCATGATAGGACATGCTAGGTCCTGTGGTAGTGCAATACACTGTTAGCTACGGATGAGGCACTGGGTCTTTATGTACACTGCTATACAATGCTATATTATACAATCTACAGTTATACTATACTATTCTTAAAGTGACCTTTCCTTTTGTAAAGTGACCATAAGTGTGAGCGTGTGCAGCATGCGTGTGTGTGTGCTCATGTTAAAGTGGCTGTTAGTGTGTGAGCGTGTGCAGTGTGTGTGTTGTGTGTGTGCTCATGTGCATGGCCGCCTAGTTATAGTTGAAAGTGGGGGTGCAAGTTTTTTTTTTATTCTTTTTTTTTTTTACATTTTTTTTTTTTTTTTTTTTTTTTTGCAAGGGGTGGTTAGGAGGGGGTCCACGGCAGATTTTTTTACATTTAATGAACACCTGTATGTGCAATTTCCTGCAATATAGAGCCTTCAATCTTGACCAAAATAAAGCTGCTCTTTTCACTATAAAACTCAGTTTATATTGCAGTATGATAGCTATAATAATAATAACTTCACTGCGAGGGCTCTTTTAGCTAACGCTAGCTAGGCACGTATGATAGCCAATTACTATTATAATAATAATAATAATAACTTTCCCATCCTCCCAAAGCCCCTCCAGCCCCGTTCACATCCGCAGCACCAACAACAACAACAACAACTAATTGACGCTATCAATAGCCCCAGTGAGCGCGGCGGCTGAATGAATGAAAACTTTATTTAACAGATTGCAGAATGGGTACAATACAGTACGGCTCAATACACACAATTGTTAAGGGGATGCAGACCAGAGAAAGTCGTTTGTCTTGTTTACATCAGGGTCCCCTTTCGTGACTGTGCTGCACCGAGTGAATCCACAGTCACTTGCTCCTCAATGGGAAACCAACCTAGATTTACCATGAAGGACTGGTTCTGGCCGAACCGTTCGTT